>NC_133508.1:121437727-121746704 GCF_049354715.1 Callithrix jacchus
AACCATTTTTGCTCTGTCTTTAGAATTTACAGAATTCAGCCATTTCTTACCACATCCACTACTGTCACTCTTAAGTGAGTCACTAGAGTGGTTTCTTAAAAACGTTAAATCATATCCTATTATTCTTTTCAAAATTTTGCAATAATTCTCCATTTTCTTCAGACTAAAAGTCGAAAACCTTACAATGTAGAGTTTCTTGAAGAGTGATAGGATAACGTTGTTAAGGGATCACTTGGTTGCTAAGTTTTAATTGTCTTCCTCACTAGAATGTAAACTCCATGAAGGCAGAAATCTTCATTTTATTTTATTATTATTTTTGTTTTTGAGACGGAGTTTTGCTCTTGTTACCCAGGCTGGAGTGCAATGGCGCGATCTTGGCTCACCGCAACCTCCACCTCCTGGGTTCAGGCAATTCTCCTGCCTCAGCCTCCTGAGTAGCTGGGATTACAGGCACGTGCCACCATGCCCAGCTAATTTTTTGCATTTTTAGTAGAGACGGGGTTTCACCATGTTGACCAGGATGGTCTCGATCTCTTGACCTCGTGATCCCACCCGCCTTGGCCTTTCAAAGTGCTGGGATTACAGGCGTCAGCCACCACACCCGGCCAGTTTATTTTCTTTACTAATATAATCCAAGCACATGTTCTGAGATGTGTTAGTAAGCACATAGTACTTGCTTAGTACAAGCATAACATATAGTAGAGATTCAATCAATGTTTGTCAAATTTCTATTCATTGATTCATTAAATATTTATGAAGCTCATAGCATGTGTCAGACCAGTTCTACATGCTGGATACAGCAAGTCAGTTGTGGTCTCTGCCTTCCTGAAGCTTTTATGAAGTATACTTTATCTTTGGTGTCTCTCCTGAGAAATACTGACTCAGAAGGTCTTCTGTGGATTCAAAACATTTTTTTAAATACCACAAATGATTCCGATAAACACCATGTGTTGAGAGCTCATTTTGTGTATCTGTACCTCACTGGGGAAGTAGATTTATTCTCAAGAAATATAATTATCAAAATCAGGAGTAATATGGTCTCAAATGGTTGGAAAAGAATTCTAAACAAGAAATAATATTGAATAAAAAAGGATTAAGGAAAACACTTTAGGAACTGTGTATATCACAAACACCTCTTTATGTTATACAAACACCTCATCCATGTTAAATGATGCCAGTTTCCAATAATCTTATCTCTCAGACTTAATGGCTTAATTACTTTAGACTGTCTTTCTCTTTTCAATATCTAGCTCTTTACATTTACTTTCACATTATTTGTTCTATCTTGGACTGGCAGAAAACTCCTAGTTATATGTCAGGAAGATTAAGTTACTTTCCCAATAATTCCACTAACTGGGTTGTAGCCTCACTGGAGCTCAGATTTTTTATTTTTAAAATGAGAGTTGAAACTCAGTTAAACTAAGCTCCCTCTCACTCCAATATTTGAGAATTCTGATTTCACTTTCTATAGTAGTTATTATTGATAATAATGATAAGAGCAATACCCTTTTGATATAATTTTACAGGAAAAGTAGTCACTCTTCTCATCATAGAAATCTTTAGTGTCTCCAGATTGATGTATTACAAATAAAGGTTATACATTTTAAAAAATATGTTGAAGTTATCTTCTGTTTTTCACTAATTCCAGTTTGATAAATCGACATGACTCTTTGGAAAGTTCAGTCAATAAGGAAATTACATTTCAGATTACATTTTAGAATAATCATGAGAAAAAAATACTTTCACAGTGACTTTCATTATTTCTCCCCCAAAATACTTTAAAGATATGACAGATTCCCATTATTAAATGGACCTCTATGAGAGTATGGGCTGCCTATCAGAATCTCTGGGGAAGCGGGTGTGATATGGAGGTAAGGAGGATATGTCTATAATTTGAAAAAGTTCCCGAATCATTCTGTTATCTGCCATCACAACCCACCACCACTCCCCATTTGAGAATCACTGTTCTGAAGATTAAACACACACACACACTCAAGAACATAACTTTATTTGCATTCCAAAATAAAGAACTACGTTATTTAGAATGCTTTTATTCTTCATGCATTGCATGGCATATTACCTGAATTCTAAAGATAATTTGTATGTAATGCAGTACTCTCTATCTGAACATAATGAAGGGGATAACTGGTACATTACAATTGAACAGTTCACACAGATTTCATACTAAACAAATTTGGATATACTTCAAATAAATTATTTCTTTGGAATCTAAATGAAGTTTAGATTTATCACTGGAAAAATCTGAGCTAACAAAACCACTGGAAAAATGTCATGTTATTTTTAAAGTAGATAGTATGTCCTTTGAATACTCCTTATTCTATAGTTGTTTCTTCATCTGGGATAAATGAGGAAATGTGCGGCAAAATTTTTTTTTTTTTGAGATGGTGTTTTTGCTCTTGTTACCCAGGCTGGAGTGCAATGGCACGGTCTCGGCTCACCGCAACCTCTGCCTCCTGGGTTCAGGCAATTCTCCTGCCTCAGCCTCCTGAGTAGCTGGGATTACAGGCACGTGCCATCATGCCCAGCTAATTTTTTGTATTTTTTTTTTTTTTAGTAGAGACGGGGTTTCACCATGTTGACCAGGATGGTCTCGATCTCTTGACCTCATGATCCACCCGCCTCGGCCTCCCAAAGTGCTGGGATTACAGGCGTGAGCCACCACACCCGGCCGTGGCAAAATATTTTTAAGATGAAAATTGCAGCCTTTTAGAAGTTTCCTGATAATGACTATTTTTCAGTTATTGAATCATGGAAGGAGAGTAGATAATTAACAATGTATACCCTACAGTCAGTGTACCCAGTTTGGAATTACATTCTTACTATTTGTTAGCTCTGTAATTTTGGGCAAAGCAATTTCTGTAGGTTTCAATTGCTTCACCCCTACCTATAAAATTTGGATAATAATCATACCTATGTTTTGGATTTTATGAGCCACTGCATAAAGTATTTAGCACAATTCCTAGCTTCTTGTAAATCATTGTGCCAAGAATAAAACTAGAGAAAGTGGAAGTTCACCTATCTTACTGTTTTAGAACATTAAAACTGTTCATAATCTAGAATAATAAAGGGCCTTGCAAAAATGAGATTTTGAGTTGCTAATTGATGTGAATTGAGCCTAAATCCTGGTCATTTATTAACTATTAACCCTTCAAATAGTCTTTGGTTGCTTGACACAATATCAGTTTTCCTCTAGTATGATAATAGTTTCAATTTATTGTATTATATTATTTACACCTAAAATGTTATGATCTTTTAGCATAGAAAATAAAGCCTCTGCATAAAGTAGTGAACAGAGTTGAGAATAGTGCGTTCCAAGCTTTCATGTACACGTGAATCCCTTGGAGATAACAGCTCAGATTTTCAGGCCCAATGCCCCCATCATCTGAGGCAAGCCACAGGAATCCACATTTTTATCCTTTTGTCTCCCAGTTTATTCTGATGTACATGGGTCCTAGGGCCAGATTTTGACAAACATTTACTTATAGAATAGCACAAAAGTGGCAGTCAAAAGACTATGGTTATGAATCTAATTTTACTATAAAATCTATCTTTGCATGCTGATGATTTAACTTCTACTTTGAGAACATAAGAATGTATGTCAAGTATGTTGAGCTTTTAGAAAGAATATAAATTAAGGAGTCTATATATTTGAAGACAGTATAATAAAGAGCAAAATTCATGAAGCTACAAATTATGACTAGTTTTCTATTCCCAGCTCTGCCACTTTATGGCCTGATGACTGGGGAAGCTATATCCAATACCATTTCTGAATCTTAGTTTCTCCATCTTTAAAATGGAGTTAATACCATATTCACTGAATTTATCCTATTCAACTAGAATGTAAGTTCCATGAAATCAGAGACTCGCCTGGTTTTGCTCACTGCTATATATCCAGCACCTAGTATAGTGCCTGACATATAGTAGCTACTCAATAAATAATTGTAAAATGGATGAACTACAGTATTTGAAATAGTCTAATAAATACTGAGAATAAAAATGGCACAATACCTTTCCTCAGAAACTCAGAGCCTGGGGCAGACAGAAATATGCAAAAATACTACAGCATAGTTGAATAAATAAATGTAAAGAACAACTGAGGTAATGTAATGATGCACTATATAAATTATTAAGTGGTGGTAGCACTTGTAGTGGTAGCACTTGTAAAGTACCAAAATAAGAATGCAGAGAGTTCTACAATGGGTCTTTTAACCCTTTAGAGTGTTTTCTACAAAGGTGCTGTGATCAATTTGTAGTTGAGACTAATAATCCAGATATGTACACATGTGTGCATACATATGTGTGTATGGTAGGGAAGAGGGTAGTGGAAGGGATTGAACACAAGTTGGAAAGGATAGTGGAGAGGTGATAGTAACAACAGAAAAGAATAAGGAGGCATAGATACAGCTATTCCATTCCTTCATCCCTTGGTGGTACCCATTTTAGATTTTTTAGTACCCATATCAATAAAACAGTAAGAACCAAAAGTTAGGTTGGTGTAGAGGAAAAGAATGTATTTAAACAAAACAAAAAAAAATAGACTTAGGTCTCCTATAAATGGTACTTTAACCTTATTGATTGCCAAAAATCTTCGGTTATTTGGGGTTTTCCATTTGTTTTTAAGGCCAGAGGTCAGACTAGTAATTGTTAAGTCTTCACAATTTAATAGGTAGAAAAATGCTTTTAAACCAGCCTGAATCATTTTTATGCTGTTGCATAATAGAATTATTTTTAAAAGCCAACCCCTGATAAATGAAAAATGGTTTCCTATGCTGTGAAAGGCAGTGTGGGCTTTTACAATCATTTTTAGACTTCCTTTTTGATAGATATCTTTTCAAAATGTACATACTGATTTTCTTCATATGCTGGTTCTTCTATTTATATTACAAAGTTAAATTTGTATATCTTTGAGACACAGATTTATAATGTGTGATCCAAAGAGATTGCTCTTAAAGATAGGTGAACCTTCTGATATTGCAACAGTTCTGTAGGTATGCACATTTTTCTGGGGACTGTTCCATGTTTTTCAAGGCATCATGTCCAAAGCAAGGCCCTAAGAGAACAGGTTTAGTTCATTCACCCAAGTAATTCTCTTCTTTATGGCTACTGTGGGGACTGTAATGTATAGTTAAAAGTATGTGAAGATTATCGCTCCATATTTTTGTTTATATAAATATTTGTTGCTTTAAAAAAACTTTATGAAATCAAAACAGAAATATCATGAGTCTTAGAATATGTGTTTTACCACATGGTGTGTTTGTGTAGGTCCGATTCCCATCTCACTTCAGCTCAGATCTCAAGGACCTTCTACGGAACCTGCTGCAGGTGGATTTGACCAAGAGATTTGGAAATCTAAAGAACGGTGTCAGTGATATAAAAACTCACAAGTGGTTTGCCACGACAGATTGGATTGCTATTTACCAGAGGAAGGTGAGACTTTCTTTTTTAATTTAAAAGCATTTTTAAAGTTGGTGTTTAAATTATATGTGGTAGAGATATTTTCAACTTAACACATAGTTTTAATTTTTTTACCTTTTGAATTAATCTTGTGCAGGATCTAAAGTACTTTACAGCCCACAACTTAAAAATGAGTTTCCCCCTAGAATTTTTTTTTTTTCGAGGTGAGTCTCGCTCTGTAGTCCAGGTTGGAGTGTAGTGACACAATCTCAGCTCACTGCAGCCTCCACTTCCTGGGTTCAAGTGATTCTCCTGCCTCGGCCTCCCAAGTAGCTGGGATTATGGGTGCATGCCACCACACCTGGCTAATTTTTTGTATTTTTAGTAGAGACTGGGTTTCACTGTGTTGGTCAGGCCAGTCTTGAACTCCTGACCTCAAGTGATCTTACTGCCTCAGCCTCCCAAAGAGCTGGGATTACAGACATGAGCCACCATGCCCAGCCCCACCTAGCTTTAAAAGAAAGCATAAACTCTATTTTAATCATCAACCTGAAATTTTTCCTTTGTTAAATTTTTCCTATCTGTGGCTGTTACTCTTTACAAAACTGTGCAAATTATATATTAGACAATGTTCTAAGGGTTTTCAAAACTAATGTGAAGCCCCATTAGGAAGATAATATATATATATAAATATAGTTGCCCATCTAGAATTGGCATGTGCCAGATATGTAATAACATTTAATTGCTAGTTTCATCCCTTTTTAGTCTTCATTTTGACCTCCCTGTGGCATTTATCAGTATTACACATTTTTAATCTAGTGGTTCCCAAACAGACCATGCTTTATCACACTCCATGCCTGTGTAATTTTTTTTTCCTTTATGCTGAATGACTTTTCCCATTTGTGCATCTGCCCTACTCTTCTTTATCTTTTAAGATTTAGCTTAAATAGTACCTCTACTCTGAAATTTTTCTCTGATGGGTATTCTTTATTAATATATACTCACTGTTGTTTTAAAATATTTCATTGAGAACATGTACCTTGTCTTACTTGTTTTCATATTCCTGTCATCTGGAGAGAGCTTTATGGTTGGCACATGCTCACTAAACGTTTTCTGACTAAAAGGAGCATTGGTCTTCCTTTAGATAGAAGTTTCCTTTATCCATTTGAAAGCTAATTTGAACATAAATCATGCAATAGGGGTTTTAATTCATGCTTTTTTTCAGAAGGTCAAAACAAATTACCTGAAGTTACTTCTTTTAACAATTATTTATTCACATGAGATTTTTCCAAATAGTTATCAGGTGCCTGCTTATATGTTAGGTATTCTGCAAGGTGCTGAGAATACAATGATGAGCAAAATCAACCCTTATTCCTGCCCATATGGAGCTTATACTTTCAGGGGACAGGGAGATTAGTTAGATGGTTATATAAATAAATGTAAATTACTGTAGTGTGAGAAGTGTGGAAATTCAGAAAAACTTTGCATTGAGTTTTTTGAGATTTGTTTTATTTGGTCTTCTGTTTGACTCTTTGCTTGCTTAAGGGATTCTTAGTGTTAGAAATTCAGGAAACTTGAAGATTTGAATATAGATCAAGTTAATCTCTGGCATTAGTATACGACTATAATAAAATAGAGAACAAATCTCAGCTAAACAGTAGTATATTGAAAAGAAAGTAGTTTTTGTTTTGTTTTGTTTTGTTTTTGCAACACAAGATGCCAGTATAACAGTTGTGGTAACAGTAATATATCAATTGATGGTAGTTATCATTTCACTTTTATAATAATTTGAGATATTTAAGAAAAGATTTTGCTGTACTGAATTACATTTATCTCTCATTTTGCTTCTTAAATGCTTAAAGATAATTTGCATAAAGTGTTTTCATTTTGAATATATTTATTTTTCTTTTTTTCATAAAACCAAAACTTATGATGTTTTAGAGACTTGTCATCTTTAATAATGTTGTGCAAATACATGATTGAGTTTCCTTAAGGAAAAAAAATTAATGCTCTAATTAAGTATTAACAACACAGTTTTTCTAATTTATATATTTTACAAATGATTACAATAACAAGCTGGGTGCCCTGGCTCACACCTGTAATCCTAACTCTTTGGGAGGCCATGGTGGGTGGATTGCTTGAGTCTCAAGAGTTTCAGTCCAGCCTGAGCAACATGGCAAAACCCTGTCTCTACAAAAAGTACAAAAATTAGCTGGGTGTGATGGCTCAGCCCTGCAGTCCCAGTTACTTGGGAAGCTGAGCCTGGGAGATTGGGGCTACAGTGAGCTTTGATTATGCCACTACACTCCAGCCTGGGAAACAGAGCAAGACCCTGTCTCAAAGACAAAATTACAAAAACAAAACAATTAAATAATTTTAAAATGCAGCTAAAAGAAATATAGCCAGACCAAAGCAAGCTGAATGCAATACAGCCTCTTTAGCTCACAAGAGGGATCCAGAAAATCTCTGTTCAAAGTTCATGAAATATGGCTGTTACATTATCATCACAAATAGATGTGTTATATAGTCAAGAACAAGATTCATAGCACTTTAAAATAGATTTAGATCTCATAAAAAAGTTTATTTTTATATTTTTTCTAAATTTGCTAGCACCATTGCAATACTATATAGTTAATAAAAGCAACCCTCTATAACTTCTCATTTCAGTCTTTAATTTAATCCTGTGAAATAAGTGATGCCATTTTCCCCATTTTACAGATGTGAAAATCAGCTCAGAGAGGTTAATTAATTTAAACATAATCATGCAACTGCTAAATAATACCTATATTTGATCCCAGGTTCCTCAGATTCTCAATTCCAGGTCACATTATCCTTTTAAAGTCCTTCTGATATGTTTCTTGAAATGAAGCAAACCACTAAACAATACATTGTTTCACAAGATTTTCATGGGTTTTACAGGTATCATCTTCTTAACTTTTATGCTGTGAGCCTTTGGGGAATAGGATGACTATCTCAAAAGGTAGCAAAGAAAGAGAATAAACTATGGGGTTAGGTAGACATTGATTTGAATCCCTGATCGAACAATCATTATCAGTATGATCATGAACAAATGATTTAACCTCTCTAAAGCATCAGTTTTATCACCCTTAAAATTTGGATTTGGATAGAAAATACAAAAGGAAGAGTAGTTTGGTGAGAAAGATTAGATAGATTGGGCCAGACTCCATTTTCCTTTCTGGTTGAGATAGGTTTCATTTACTTATGATCAGGTAATTTATTAAGCAAATGAATTTGAAATTGTCATAATTCCACCAAATAGAACCTCTTTCAGTATTTGACATACGTCTTTTTCCTTTTTTTTTCCTGTGCTCTTCATCACTGCAGTCCAGTCCTATGATCTCAGTAGCCAGCTAAGATCTAATTCCTCCAGCCCTGCACTTTAACTCTCTTCTTCAGTCTCTTATATCACAGTTGCTACATACTACATAATTACATCTGAGTGACTTACTGCCATATTCTATAATCATTTTAAAATAGGCCAGGTGCAGTGGCTCACACCTGTAATCTCATCAGTTTAAGAGGCTACAGTGGGAGGATCTCTTGAGCCAGGAGTTCAAGACCAGATGGGCAGCATAATGAGACATTGTCTCTTCTGAAAATAAAAAAGAATTAGCCTGGTGTGGTGGCACACACTTAAGTCCCCGCTACTCAGGAGGCTGAGGCAGGAGGATCACTTGAGCCCAAAAGGTCAAGGCTGCAGTGATCCATGATCATGCTACTGTACTCCAGCCTGGGCTACAGAGCAAGACCCTGTCTCTAAAAGAAGAAAAAAAATCCTGCTCCACAATAAATGTGTTTATTTAACTTTTATTTCCTTTTCGTGCTTTCTGAACTCTAACTTATTTTTGTTGTTGTTGTATAATAATTAACCAGCTGTCCCCTCCATACTATTAAATAATTCTTATTTGGCCCCTTACTTGAAATTCTACCTTTACTAATATTAAATTAACATATACATTGATCTATTTCTGAACTTATTTTTTTGTTTTTATTGATGCATATTTTTATATATTCATAAAGTACATGTTATATTTTAATACATGCATAGTATGTGTAGTGATGAAAGCTGGATATTTAGCATATTCACTATCTTGATCATTTATTATTTCTTTGTTTTGGGAACATTTCAATTTTCTGTTGCAGTTTCTTTGAAATATACAATATATTGTTGTTAACTATAACCGCCGGCTGTCCTATCAAAGGCTAGAACTTATTCCTTCTAACTTTATGTTTGGTCTCAGTAGCTTAGTTCTCTTTATCCCTTCCCCAACATGGACACATCCATCCCAGCCTCTGGTAACTGTCATTCTATACTTTACCTCCATGAGATCAACTTTTTAAGGTTCAACATATAAGTAAGAAGATGTGATAGTGCCTTTCTGTGACTGATTTCACTTTACAGAATGTTCTGTTTCCATTGATGTTGCTACAAATAACAAGATTTCATTCTTTTTTTACAGCAAAATAGTATTCCATTATGTATATATATTACATTTTCTTTACCCATTCATGTCCATTGAAGGACACTTAGGTTAATTCCATATCTTTGCTATTATATATAGTGCTGTAATAAACATGAGGATTCAGATATTGCTTTGATATACTGATTTATTTTCCTTTGGATAAATGCCTATTAGTGAAATTGCTGAAATGTATGGTATCTATTTTTAGATTTTTGAAAAATCTCTATACGTTTTCCATAGCAGCTGTACTAATTTACATTTTTACTGACAGTGAATAAGAATTCCCTTTTCTCCATATCCACTCCAGCACTTGTTATTTTTTGTCTTTTTAATAACAGCCATTCCACCTGGGTATGATGATATCGCACTGTGATTTTTGATTTGCATTTCCCTGATAATTAATCATTTTGAGCATTTTTTCATATACCTGTTGGCCATTGTATATCTGGTTTTGAGAATTGTTTACTCACATCCTTTACCCATTTTAATTAGATTATTTATTTTTAGCAGTTGAATTGTTGGAGTTCCTATTATATTCTGGATATTAGTCCCTTCTTGGATAAATAGTTTGCAAATAGTTTCTTCCATTCAACAGGTTGTCTCTTACTCTTTTGATTGTCTCCTTTGCTCTGTAGAAGCTTTTAATTTAATATAGCCCCATTTGCCTATTTTTGTTTGTGTAGCCTGTGCTTTTCAGGATTTAGCCATAAAATCTTTTTTGGTTTTTTTTTGTTTTTTAAGTTGGAGTTTTGCTCTTGTTGCCTAGGCTGGAGTGCAGTGGCACAATCTCAGCTCACTGCAACCTCCACATCCCTGGCTTAAGCAATTCTCCTGCCTCAGCTTCCTGAGTAGCTGGGATTACAGGCGCCCACCACCATGCCCATTTAACTTTTGTATTTTTAGTACAGACAGGATTTCACTGTGGTGGTCAGGCTGGTTTCAAACTCCTGACCTCAGGCAATCCACCTACCTCAGCCTCCCAAAGTGCTGGGATTACAGGCATGAGACACTGCATCTGGCCCATAAAAATCTTTAACTAGACCAATCTTTAACTAGAGCATTTCCCCTATGTTTTCTTCTATAATTTTTATGGGTTGGGGCCTTATTTTTAAGTACTTAATTCATTTTTAGATTTGGAGATATGGTAAGAGAGAGGGGTCTAGTTTCAGTCTTCTGCATATGGATATCCAGTTTTTCAGCACCATTTATTGAAGAGAATGTCCTTTCCCCATTGTATGTTCTTGGTGCCTTTGCCAAAAAGCAGTTTTCTGTAATATGTGGATTTATTTCTGGGCTCTCTGTTCTGTTCCATTGATCTCTGTGTCTGTTTTTATACCACGACCATAGTGTTTTAGTTACTCTTGCTTTGTAGTATATTTTGAAGTCAGATAGTGTGATGTCTCCAGCTTTGCTCATTTTGCTCTGGATTACATTGGCTATTCAGGCTGTTTTGTAGTTCCATACAAATTTTAGGATTTTTTTTCTATTTCTGTGAAGAATATAATTGGTATTTTGACAGGAATTGCATTGAATCCATAGATTCATTGTTTGATCATTTTAATAATATTGATTTTTCTGATTCATGACCATGAGTTGTCTTTCCATATGTTTGTGTCCTTTTTAATTTTTTCATCAGTGTTTTGTAGTTTTTCTTGCAGAGATCTTTCACCTCTTTGGTTAAATGTATTCCTAGGTATTTTATTTTATTTTATTTTTTGTAGGTATTATAAATGGACTCCATCTCTGATTTCTTTCTTAGCAAGATCATTATTAATGTATGAAATGTCACTGCTTTTTTATCTTAATTTTCTATTCTGTAGCTTTAATTAATTTGTTTATCAGTACTAAGAATACTTTGGTGGAGTCTTTAGGTTTTTCTACATATAAAATCACGTCACCTGAAAAGAGGGACAGTTTGACTTCCTCTTTTTCTATTTAGATGCCTTGTATTTCTTTCTCTTCCCTGATTGATCTGGCTAGGACTTCCATTACTTTGTTGAATAGGAGTGGTGAAAGTGGACATTCTTGTCTTGTTCAAGTTATTAGAGGAAAGACTTTCAACTTTTCCTCATTCAGTTAGCTGTTAGTTTGTCATATATGGCCTTTATTATGTTGAGGATCTTCTATGCCTAATTTGTTGAGAGTATTTATCAGGAGGGGATGTTTACTTTTATCTAATGCTTTTTTCTGCATCTGTTGAGAGGATCATATGATTTTTGTTGTTTATTCTACTAAAGTGATATGTCATGTTAATTGATTTGCATATATTGAATCATGTTTGATAAATTATCATGATTTATCATCATAGATGATAAATTATCATCATTTATCATCATTTATGATGATAAATCCCACTTGATCATGGTGTATTATATATTCGATGTGTTACTGGATTTTTGCTAGCTAGTATTTTGTTAAGGATATTTGTGTCTATATTTGTCAGAAATATTATCTGGTCGTGTTCTTTTGTTGTTGTTGTTGTTGTTGTTGTGTGCTTGTCTGATTTTGTATCAGAGTACTGCTGGCTTTGTAGAATGAGTTAGGAAGAATTCCCTCTTCTCCAATTTTTTGGAATGGTATGAGATGAATTGATGCTAGTTCTTCTTTATAAGGTTGATAGAATTGAGCAATAAAGCCATCTAGCCCTGGACTTTTCTTTAATGTTTGATGGGAATCTTTTTATTACATATGCAATCTGTTCCTCATTATTGGTCTGTTAAGATTTTCTATTTCTTTCTGGTTCAGTCTTCGTAAGTTGTATGTGTTCAAGAGTTTATCCATTTCCTCTAGGTTTTCCAGTTAGTTAGCATATAGTTGTTTATAATAGTCTCCAATGATCTCTTGTATTTCTGTGGTATCAGTTGTAACATATTTTTATTTCTGATTTTGTTTATTTGGGTCTTCTCTCTTTTTTTCTTGGTTAATCTAGCTAGCAGTTTATCAATTTTGTTTATTTTTTCACAAAAACAACCTATCATTTTGATAATCCTTTGTATGTTTTTTCTCTATTTCATTTAGCTATGCTCTGATCTTTTATCATTTTTTTCCTTCTACTAATTTTGTTTGTTTTGTTCTTGCTTTTCTAGTTCCTTGAGGTACATTATTAGGTCGCTTATTTGAAATTTTTATACTTTTTGTTTAGGTGTTTATTGCTATAAACTTCTCCTCAGCACTGCCTTTGTTATATTCCATAGGTTTTGTTATATTGTGTTTTCATTTTTGTTTGCTTTAAGAATTTTTTTATTTCTTTCTTAATTTTTTCATTAGTCCAGTAATAATTCAGGAGCATATTGTTTCATTTCTATCTATTTGTACAGTTTCCAAAGTGCTTGTTGCTATTGATTTCTAGTTTTTTCCATCAGGATTTGAGAAAATGCTTGATGTGATTTCAAGTTTCTAAAATTTGTTGAGACTTGTTTTGTGGCCTAACATGAATGGTCTATCCTGGAGAATGTTCTGTGTTTCACCTATTATTAAGTAGGTTTCATATGTCTTTACCCATCTCTTTACCCTCTGGAAAACCCAAAATTTGAATATTTGATTGCTTTAACATGTCCCCTATGTTGTGTATGCTTTGTTTATTTATTTTTCTTTTTTATTCTTTTTGGGGGGTTCTGTCTGAATTCAAAAGACTTGTCCTCAGTTCTTCTCCTTGATATGGTCTATTGTCAGAGCTCTCAGTTTTATTTTTTATTTCATTCATTGAATTCTTCAGTTCTAGGATTTCTGTTTGGTTCTTTTTTTATGCTATCTAGCTCTTTGTTGAATTTCTCACTTATATCCTGATTTGTTTTCTTAATTTCTTTGTATAGTTTGTCTGTGTTCTCTTATATTTCACTGAACTTCTTTAATACCATTATTTTGAATTCTTTTTCAGACATTTAATCTTTTTTTTTAATTGGAATCCGTTGCAGGAGAATTATGTTCTTTTGAGGTATCATGTTTCTTTGCTTTTTCATGTTTCTTGTATACTTACATTGACATCTCCACATGTGGTGTAACAGTCATTTCCTACAGTTTTTAGGATTAGTTTTTGTAGGGTAAGACTTTTTTCTGTAGATGTATCATCATGTTGGTTTGCTTTTTCTCCTTCATTTTAGTTTTTATTCTAAGTGCATATAGTAGTGAAGTCTCTATGATTTCTTCAGCTGTAATTAGCATCAGTGGGCGTCTGTGATTTCCTCAGTGGCTTAGGCCTCAGTTCTTAGTGGAAGCTGTGGTGAGGCTTTGCTGGGGACAGGGACACCAGGCATCCTGATCCTTAAGTCCCAGTGGTGGTAGCAGCAGGCCAAGCATACCTGCCCTTGGTCCCCTGGTGGGCATACACTGGCATCAGTTTTAGCAGCTCTACATGGGCCAATTCTTAGGTCTTCATGTGGCTTGGGTACAAGCAGTGGCAGTAGTATGCTGGACAGATAGATGATACCTTAGTCTCCTGTGTAGCATGTGTAGCATCAGCAATAGTAGTCGTGATGGCAGGCCAACCCTCAGGCTCCCAGGCAGTACACACTGCTGCTAGTGATGATAGCAACAGACTGGGGAGGGCAGACCCTAAGCCTTCATGTGTAGGTAAGTGCCAGCAGTGATAGTGGTGGCAGACTGGGCAGGTCCAGCCTCAGGCCAGTAGTGGGTGCAGCAGGGTAATCCCCAGGCCCTCAGATGGCATGCTTGAGCATTGGGGTTGCAGTGCCAGGAAGTGCAGGCCTTTACTCAGGCCCCTCAATGGTACACATGGGCACAGGGTGTGGTGGGCCAAGTCAGGCAATCCCCAGGCCCTCAAACAATGTGTTTGAGTGCAGGCAGTGGGTGGTTTGGGTCTGTTTAGTTAGACACCCTGATGGTGCATGTGCATGCCAGAAGCAGCAAGCAGGGCAGATGGATCCCCAAGCCTCCAGACAGTGCGTTCAGTCACTGTGGGAGGTACCACCAGGCAGGGAGGGCCTACCCCCAGGCTCCCCTGCTGTACCCGTGGTTGCAGGCTCTGGTGGACAGGGCAGTCTTCAGGACTCTGGGCAGCATGTTTTGATGCCAGTGGCTGATGGCCTGAGTTTTTTTAATGCTTCCTAATCGTACATATATGTACCCAGAGTGATAGGCAGAGGGGGGCACTCCCCACGTAGTGTTCTGGGACATCGGGAGGGGTCTCACCTAAAGGGACAGGCCTGTCCTCAGGCCCTCATTGGTGCACCCAGATGCAGATTCTGGTAGGCAGGAAAGGACTATTCCTAGGCCCCGGGACAAAATACTTGGGAGGTGGTAGGTAGGGTGAGTCTGTCCTCATGCCCCCAGATAGCATCCAGGTGGGCCAGTTCTCAGGCCCACTGCAGGTGGTGCAAATACATGGCAGCCCTGCTGTGGGGGCTGGGCATTGCTATCAGTGGCCCCAGGCAGGTGGCTCTCAGGCTCTGGGGAGTGTGTGCTTTGGCTTCCTTTACCCCAGAAACAGCCTTGCCTAGTGTGCTGCCCTACCTGTTCTTTGCAGTGGAGGACATTGTGTGGGTTAAAGTGCTGGGGACCCTGCTACACCATTGGGTCCAGCCAGCACTGTGCCACTGCAGCCCTCTTGGTGGACATGGGGTGCTGTCAGTGGGGCTCCAGGTGTATAGAGATGCATACAGTCCAATAGTAGTTGGCCTCTCAAAATGGCACTGTGCTTCAGCTTCTTGGGTCCTGGGGGGTATGGGACCCAGCACAAACTCCCTCTCTGGAACAGTGCTGTTGTGTGAACTCTAGGCAGGTCCCTATACTTGTGTCAGAATTCACAAGGGTTGTGGGCATCTTACATGGCTAGGATTGCAAGAGTCTGTGGTGGAAATGCAGACCACTGGGGATTTCTCAGTTACCCTTTCCCCACACTGGATAACCTCTTCTGGCTCCCAGCTGGTCCCAGCCATGCCAGCTATTTACTTCCTTTTGCTTCTCTGCCTCAGATGTTCCCTGTCCCTTCCCTGCTAAATTTCACTGCTCTATCTTAGAGGCTTTTTTCAACAAGTAATTATCTGCTCAATGTTTTGGTCCGTTGTAGAGGAGAGTTCTGGGTCAGCCATCATGAAGCCCTGACCTTTATTTTTCATGAGTTCTTTTTTTCTGTTCTTGTACTGTGTATGTTACTGCTTTATGTAGCTTTATAATATTTTAATAAATATTAAATAATATTTTAATATTTAAAAAATATTAAAATAATATTATAATATTTTCTTCACCCTTGTTTACCCTTTCTAAATTTTTTGTTTTCTTGCCCCATGTGCTTTATTTTAGAGTCATTAGGTAATTTATATTTCCTAGAAAATCATCCTTATCTCTTGTATGTTTTCTCTTTCTTTTTTAATTAGACTTGCCAATGGTTTGTATTTTTGGTCTTTCTAAAGATTTATTGAATTTGGGGATTAACAGTAAAGTTGAATATTAGGAGAGAACCTGAATCTTGAGAATTTACCATTATGAACATGTTACTTCTGCATTTACTCAAATATCTTTTGTCCTTCAGTAAAGTTTTAGAAACCCCCTTTCCTCCATACAGGAATGAATTTATGTCTTAAAGTTATTGATTAAATGTATATTTTGATTGCTATTATTAATGTGTTTGCTTTACCATTATAGTAGGATATGGGCAAAACAATTTCTATGTTTATATTACAATTGGTCATCTACTAAATTCTCTTACTGATTTCCACATTTTTCAGTAATTCCTTTGGATTTTTGTTGACAATCACAAGAGATTAGTATATCATTTTGTCTGTCCCTTTTCAGTATTTATATCTCATTTCCATTTTCATTTTATTATATTTATTAAAATGTCTACAACAATATTTTAATGTTTTGTTCCTGCTTTGAATTGAAATGCACTAGAATATATTTTCAGGGATCATTTCTATAGTTTGTTGCCATTCATGTTTTACCACCAAATAGAACGTTTGCCATTTGACTGAGATAGGTATTCTTTATCAGATTAACAAAATATTGTTGATTCTTAATACACTTATTTTATCTTTTTTAACATGTTAGTGTGATGAATTATATCAGGGAGACATCCTCACTTTCCTGGAATGAATACCATTTAATCATGGGGGTATGATTTTAATATTTGCCTGAATCTATCTGCTAAAATTTTATTTGGGCTTTTTACTTCCATAGTCAAAAGTTTTATTAATCTATAGTTTCTGTTTTTCTGAAGCTGGGATTATATGGGATTCATAAAAATGAGTTTAGGAAGTTTCTATGCATTTATTCTTCAGAAAATTTAGGAACATAGGATCATCTTATATCTATTCCTTATCAATTTTAACAAACTAATTCTTGGAGATTGGTCTCTTCAAGTTTTTACTTCTTGAGTAAATTTAAGAAATTTATGTTTCCAATAAAATCCATTTCCCTTTCTTTCTATCATCACTCATATTACCTTTATTATTTTATTTATTGTTAATTAATGCTTTTTAGAGGTATATTTTTAGACTTCCTTGAGGTTTGTCAACTTTATTAGTATTCTAAAGATTTCTAATGTATTTGAATCTTTTCATATTTGTATTTAGAAATAAAATCTTCTGCCAAATAGCAATTATTTACTAATCTATTCATATTATGTTTAGTTTTTAATAATTATTTCTAAAATGGGGTAGAACTAAATTGCCACTACTCATTTAGAGTTTATGTGCTTTTCAAAGGGCTTGACTTATCCCAGGTAATAAACAGCTAACCTACCAACAAGCACCACATTGTAACATACAGGTTGTAGTAATGGACAAATTGATTGACAGCTGAATCTTGATTATCAGTGAAACAGATGTAAGGCTCCCTGGATAATTTACAAATAGAAATAATAGAGTACTTTAATTTAGCCATTTATTTTAATATCTTCTCAACTATTATAACTATGCACAACAGTGCAAAAATCATAGTAAATATGAATAGTTTTCATTGTCTTCTTTGTTCTCTGATGCATCTCCAAATGCATCAAGGGGAAAAAAAGTCAGAACAAAGAAGTGGCCTGAACAATTCAAACTGTACAATCATTTTCTCCACATGATTGCCCCAATAGATTTGTTATTCTAAATTGCTGGCTGGCTAGACAGTAGGCAGCTATCTGCTTAGCTCATTCTTCTGGAGCATGCAAAACAGCAGTCCCCAAAACAGGGCATGCAAGGCAGCCAGCTGTCAAACAAAAAGATAATATGAGAAGTCTCATTCCTGCTTATTTTTACCTTATTCTTTTTAAATGCCTTATTTGTAGGTATATCTTATATAATAGCATAGTCATGCACCTAAATAACTTATAAGTAGATAACTACATCTATTATATGTACTAGAAAATGTTTTACTGAAAGGGATATAAGTTAAAAAGCTGTGGAGAATCATGAATTTGAAACCTGCTTTAGCCACTTATTAGTCATGTGAATTTGGTTGACTCTTTTATAATCTGTAAAATGGGAGTAAGAACACCTGTCCTTCCTTCCTCACAGTGTTGTATTGAGAACAAAATAAAGCAACTGTAGTAGTTTGTAAATTCTATAAAGGCTGTGCAAATTGTGAATTTTTTTTTAAGTTTAAGTTTTTAAAATCTTTTCCTCAAATGTATTCAGTATCCCCATTTAATCTTTACAGAAGACCATAATTGAAGTATTGGAAAGACATTTTAGTTTCAGGATCAAAGGAGAAAACTGTTTAAAGTTTAACAGTTCTCTCATTCTAAAAGAGATATGTTTCTTTCCAACTTCTCAGAAAGTTTTGATGGCCAGATATTTTAAACAAAATAAACTGGGGAATTAATAAAGGAAAGAAATTAAAAGTAAGTCTGAGATTTATCTGTAACTTCAGGAGAAAAGAATTTTTACAAAAGGGATAGAAAAAGATAAGGTTTTTAAAAACAAGGAACTGAAAAAGGAAGGACTAAAGTTTTATAACTTTAGGAGCCAGGATTTTGGTAATTATCCCAGAAATTTCTTAAGTATTTCATTGACCTGCATACTTCCTTGAATGAAAATGTTGAGGTTAATAGCTAACCTACTGCTTGCTGCTTCTTTTAGCACTTTTTTTTTCTCTCTCTCAATAATAGGTTGAAGCTCCATTCATACCAAAGTTTAGAGGCTCTGGAGATACCAGCAACTTTGATGACTATGAAGAAGAAGATATCCGTGTGTCTATAACAGAAAAATGTGGAAGAGAATTTGATGAATTTTAAAGAGGAACAAGATGACATCCGAGCTCACACTCAGTGATTGCACTCTGTTGAGAGATAAGGTAGAGCTGAGACCGTCCTTGCTGAAGCAGTTACCCAGTTCCTTCATTCCAACTGAGTGAGGTCTTTATTGCCATCATCCCGTGTGTGCACTCTGCATCCACCTATGTAACAAGGCACCGCTAAGCAAGCATTGTCTGTGCCATAACACAGTACTAGACCACTTTCTTACTTCTCTTTGGGTTGTCTTTCTCCTCTCCTACATCCATTTCTTCCTTTTCCAGTTTCATTGTTTTCTCTAAACAGTGCTCCATTTTATTTTGTTGGTGTTTCAGATGGGCAGTGTTATGGCTATGTGATATTTGAAGGGAAGGATAAGTGTTGCTTTTAGTAGTTCATGCCAATATTGTTGTTGGTCAATGGCTTGAAGATAAACTTTCTAATAATTATTTTTACTTTGAGTAGCTCAGATTTGGTTTTGCCAAAACTCTTGATAATTTTTGAAGACTGTCTTATCACCAAGGAAATGTATACAAATTAAGACTAACTTTCTTGGAATTCACTATTCTGGCAATAAATTTTGGCAGACTAATACAAACAGCTAGACCCAGAAATTTGGATTGCTACAAATCAGAGGTTCTAGTTCCCTTTCCCTCCTTTTATGTCCTCCTCCCCTTGAGCAATGAAGTGACCAGCCTTTGTAGTGTGACAAATGTGTCTCATTCAGCAGGAAAAACTAATGACATGGATCATCACTCAGATTCTCTCACTTGGTACCAGCATTTTTGTAGGTATTAGAGAAGAGTTTAAGTTTTCTAAACCTTAATTGTTCCTTAAGGATTTTAGCCAGTATTTTAATAGAACCTGATTAATGAAAGTTTTAAAGTTTCTTTTATAGTTCTCATCATAAAATTTTTAAAGGAAAATAAGCAAACTAAAAAGAACATTGGTTTGGATAAATACTTATACTTTTCAAAGTCAAAAAAAGGCTTGATTATTGCAACAATATAGAGGTACTTATCTTTAAATGAGGGTTAACTGTTTTGTTTTGTAACCGTTAAAAATGAAAGAAGTTGTTTCCAGCTAATGATTCTGGTGTACTATAGTTGTGAGCCTAGGGTAGGGGCACTGCTGCAACTTCTGCTTTCATCCCATGCCTCATCAATGAGGAAAGGGAACAAAGTGTATCAAACTGCCACAATTGCATTTTCATTTTGAGGTATGATATTTTCAGAGAGTTCATCATTTCTAACCTCTTTTCTCTCAATAAACAGAATGTCTAAACGATCGTGCAGATACAATTTTAGTATTTGAGAGGTTAGTTTTTTTCCTACACCTTTTTTGCCAACTGACTCAACAACATTGCTGTCAGGTGGAAATTTCAAGCACTTTTGCACATTTATTTCAGTGTTTGTTGAGAATCCATGGCTTAACTCAGTTGTTTTGCTTTTTCTTTGCTTTTAATTTTCCCCATCTGATTTTACCTCTGTTTCAGTGACCTACCTTAAAACTACACACAAGAAGAGTTAAACTAGGTTCATTTTTATGATCAATTTACATGCATATAAAGTGAGTTGTTTTTAATCAAACTGATCTTAATGTATATAACCATTCTATTTGCTTTATTATCGGTGCAGGTAGGTCACTCACATCACTTCTCATACGTACCACACCCTTGTAAAATCTTTGAAGACTTAAAAAAAATCCTGTCTGAGATGTTCTTTTACCAATCTATATGTCTTTCGGTTATCAAGTGTTTCTGCATGGTAATGTCACGTAAAGGCCAATATTGATTTCACTGGTCCATCTATATTTAAAATGTGCAATTTAAAATATTCTGCTCTAGCAAGTTTTGTGTAACAAAAGCATATCATCATGTTAATAAATTTAAAACGTCATTTGTATAAAATATTTTAATTTTCTTGTATTTCATTAAGACCCAAGAACATGCTGACCAATGTATTCTATATGTAAACTACAAATTCTATGGTAGCTTTGTTGTATATTATTGTAAAATTATTTTAATAAGTCATGGGGATGACAATTTGATTATTACAATTTAGTTTTCAGTAATCAAAAAGATTTCTATGAATTCTAAAAAATATTTTTTTCTATGAAATTACTAGTGCCCAATGATAGAATCTACCTTAGGTAGATGACCCCTAGACATATATTGCTTTTGAGGGCTATTCAGCCATTCCATTTTAAGGCCACTCTATTTAAAGGACATGAGCAAGCTTGTCATGAGCAAATAAGTCAAGGGAGTTCATTTCTGACCACTCAAGTACACTAAATTAGAATATTTTTAAAGTATGTAAAATTCCCAATTTGAGCCCCAATTTAGCCAAGAACAGGTTAAAAACTTGAATAAGAAATAAGTAGCATAAATCAGTATTTAACCTCAAATTACATTATTTAAAACAGAAGATATTATATTATGCTCAGTAAATGATTAAGAGATGGCATTGTAGAAGAAGGAGCCCTAGACTGAAAGTCAAGACATCTGAGTTTCAGGCTGGAAAACAGTATGATCTCAGCCTCAGTTCTCTTATCTGTAAAATGCAAGAATTGGATTAGGCAGTTTGTAAGATTCCTCCTAACTTTCACAGTTGTTGACAAGATTGCCTTTTTATCTGGTATTTTGAAAGGATATATTGCTTTGAAGCAAGTCTCAGTAAGGTGATACATTTTAGGGCATCTTTCTTCTTATCTCTGACAGTGTTCTTAAAATACTTTGAATATCATAAGAACCTTGGGGTCTGTCCTAATTCCTTTCTCATTCACTGATGCTGAATACCCAGTTGCATCAAACTGTCAACCTACCAAAAAAGATACTGTGGCTTATGGGTATTGCTGTCTCATTCTTGGTATATTCTTGTATTGACTGCCCATTGGCCTGAAAATACTCATTGTAAGCCTGAAAAAAAAAATTCCTTTCCCACTGTTTTTTCTGCTTGTTGTAAGAATCAAATGAAATAATGTATGTGAAAGCACCTTGTAAACTGTAACCTATCCATGTAAAATGTTAAGGTGTGTTGTTATTTCATTAATTACTTCTTTGTTTAGAGTGGAATTTCCTATGCCCTACTGTAGCTAGGAAATGCTGAAAACAACTGTGTTTTTTAATTAATCAATAACTGCAAAATTAAAGTCTCTTCAACGGATAAGACAATTGATTGAGTCTTGAATTCTGCTTGATGCCCTTATCTTCTGATTTATTTTCCGCTGATACAAGAGATACTTATAGATTCCTAGTTTTTATGTATTTGGGTTGGTTTCTGGGTGGTGGGAGCAGAGCAAATGGACAAGGAATATATCCACCAGTTTACTCACACTAGATGTTTACTAAGAAACTGCTAGATTCATTTCATAGTTTCTCAAAAGTATTTCTACTTCCTTCTCATTTCTCATATTGGTTCAGATTACTCCTAACACAATGTTCTAAATATTCATATTTAAAGGATTTGATACTTCAAGAGCTGTTATCCTTATACTGTAACAATGAACTATTAATTTCTAATTTTCTCTTCAGGAGTGTTTTTGAACTACACATTACCTCTTTTCATTTTAGCCAAGTTAATTAGTGTGTATTTCCATAGTTGGCCTTTACCTCATGAAATACTCATTTCTTTAGATAATTTTAATGGCTTGCCATTTTGTATGATTGTTCTCAAAACATTTATATTTATGCATTTTATAACATGGAGCTTACTATTTTTATACCAGTGCTCACTTCATTTTATCATTATCAGGGCTTAATATAAATTGCAGTTTTTTCATTTCCTTATAAAACTGATTACAAAAATCTAGGTATGTCTTCACTGCAGAACTATCATCATTTGAAATCTATTTAACTGTAAATTTTCTCTTGTGCACAAATACTGGATATGAAGTTAAGTACTTATTTTCATTTAAACTTTTTTGAAGATTTTCCATATGCTTATTTAATGGCATTTATGCATGGTGTTATGGCCTGGATTGTGAGCTGTGAACAAAATTCATACTGAAATTCTAACCACTAATAACTTACCATATGATTGTTTTAGGAGATAAGGTCTTTAAAGAGTTAATTAAAGTAAAACGAGGTTATATGGGTGGGACTTCATCCAAGATGATTGATGTTCTCATAAAAAGCACACAGACAAAGGGAGGACCACATGAAGACATAGGGAGAAGATGACCATCTATAGGACAAGTACAGAGGCTTCAGAAGAAGCTGACTCTGCCAACATTTGATTTGGGACTTCTATACTCCAGAATTGTGAAAAAATAAATTTCAGTTGTTTAAGCTGCCCAGTCTGTGATACTTCATCTTGGTAGCCATAATAAACTATTAATAATATACCTGCTGAGCTAAGTATTCTTGTGGTAAAAGGCTTGTATTGATTTCTCTTCATATGCTTTATACTTGGGCAAAACTGTATTTAACACAGGCCAAAAAAAAAGTCAGTGTGGTCACAAACCTCAATGCACCTGCTATCTTGTTTCTGTTCTTCTTGGAATACAAGCAGGAAACAGTAGCCACTGAGATGCTAAGAGTAAGGGAAAGCATGGGTAACTCAAACCACTACTAACTCATGGTCAGACTTACCCATGGAAGGATAGCTCTCCTCTAGAAGCAGTCCTAATGTAACATAAAATTAAGCACACCATTGAGTTTATGGTCTCTACCCATCATTTAGTGGTGATACTAACAATGAAATAGCCAAAAGGAAAGTGGGAGTACAAATAAAGGGTTAATAGAATACCCCAGCTGGTTCATCCTCTCCTAATTATTCAAGGGTTAGTAATGCTCACAGCAAATGATGGCCTTAATGTATTTAGTTTTCTACTGCTGCTCTAACAAGTCTTCACAAACCTAGGAGCTTAAAACAACATAAATTTATTTTCTTACAGTTCAGGATGTCTAGTAGCCACAGTGAGCCACACTGGGTTAAAATTGGGGTGTTGGCAAGATGTGTTTCCTTCTGGAGGCTCCAGGGAAGAAGCCATTTCCAACTTCCACCTTCTAGAGGCCACCTGCCATTCCACCATCTTCAAAGCCAGCAACATTAGACCAAGTCCTTCTCATGCTGCATCACTCTCACTTTCTCTTCTGCCCCCCTATTTCACTCTTAAAGACCCTTGTGATTATATTAGGCTCACCTGAGTAATCCAAGCTAATCTCCCTATTTTATTTATTTATTATTTTTTAAATTTTATTTTTATTTCAATAGGTGTTGGGGGAACAGTTGGCATTTGGTTACATGAATAAGTTCTTTAGTGGTGATTTCTGAGATTTTGGTACACCCATTACCCAAG
Source organism: Callithrix jacchus (assembly GCF_049354715.1). NCBI lineage: Eukaryota > Metazoa > Chordata > Mammalia > Primates > Cebidae > Callithrix > Callithrix jacchus. Next base: position 121,462,100 of record NC_133508.1, read on the forward strand.
CAGGGTACACTATACCCATTGTGTAGTCTTTTATCCCTCACCCTTCTCCCACCCTTTCCTGAGTCCCCAAAGTCTATTGTATCACTTTTATGCCTTTAGTTCCTCATAGCTTAGCTCCTGATTATGAATGAGAACATATGATGTTTGGTTTTCTGAGTTACTTCACTTAGAGTAATAGTCTCCAATCCCATCCAGGTTGCTGCAAATGCCATTAATTCATTCCTTTTTATGGCTGAGCAGTATTCCATGGTATATAGAAACCATATTTTCTTTACTCATTGACTGATGGGCATTTGGGCTGGTTCTATATTTTTGGAATTGTGAACTGTGCTGCTATAAACATGCTTGTGCAAGTATCTTTTTCATATAACAACTTGTTTTCCTCTGGGTAAATACCCAGGAATGGGATTGCTGGATCAAATGATAGACTTACATTCAGTTCTTTAAGGAATCTCCACACTGTTTTTCATAGTGGTTGTACTAGTTTACATTCCCACCAACAATGTAAAAGTGTTCCCTTTCACTACTTGTTGTCCATCCACGCCAACATCTATATACCTTTTTATTTTATGATTATGGCCATTCTTGCAGGAGTGAAGGTGGTATTGCATTGTGGTTTTGATTTGATTTGCATTTCTCCAATAATTAATAATGTTGAGCATTTTTCCATATGCTCGTTGGCCACTTGTGTTTATTCTTTTGAGAATTTTCTATTCATGTCCTTAGCCTACTTTTTGGTGGGATTTTTTTTTTTTTTTTTTGAGATAGAGTCTCGCTCTGTCTCCCAGGCTGGAGTACGGTGGTATGATCTTGGCTCACTGCAACCTTCGCCTCCTAGGTTCAACTGATTTTTCTGCCTCAGCCTCCCAAGTAGCTGGGATTACAAGCATGTGCCAGCATGCCCGGCTAGTTTTTTGTATTTTTAATAGAGATGGGGTTTCACCATATTGGCCAGCCTGGTCTTGAACTCCTGACCTCAAGTGATCCACCCACCTCAACCTCCCAAAGTGCTGGGATTACAGGCATCAGCCATCATGCCTGGCTGGAATTGTTTGTTTTTTACTTGCTGATTTCAGTTCTTTGTAGATTCTGAATATTAGCCCTTTGTGGGATGTATAGATTGTGAAGACCTTCTCCCACTCTGTGGGTTGCCTGTTAACTCTGCTGATTATTTCTTTTGCTGTGCAGAAGACTTTTAGTTTAATTAAGTCCCAACTATTTATCTTGTTTTGTTGCATTTGCTTTTGGGTCCTTGGTCATGAAGTCTTTGCCTATGCCAATGTGTAGAAGAGTTTTTCCAATGTTGTCTTCTGGAATCTTTATGGTTTCAGGTCTTAGATTTAAGTCTTTGATCCATCTTGAGTTTTTTTTTTATATAAGGTGAGAGATGAGGATCCAGTTTCATTCTTCTACAGGTGGCTTGCCAATTATTCCAGCACTATTTGTTAAATAGGGTGTCCTTTCTCTCACTTTTTACTTTTGTTTGCTTTGTCGAAGATCAGTTAAGTGTAAATGTTTGGCTTTATTTCTGGGTTCTTTATTCTCTTCCATTGGTCTATGTGCTTATTTTTATAGCAGTACCATGTTGGTACTGGCTTTATAAACTTGTGAATAATATGACCGGTACTTATTTTTATTTTGTTTTGCTCTCTATTCATCACCTTTGTAACAGAATTATTCTATTAATATATTTTCTCAGTTGAAAGACTCAGAATGGTTTTTATTTTCCTGACTGGACAACCAATTGGCATTTCCATTATTACCACAACACTCCTTTCTACATTGTACTGAATAATCCTAGCCATCACTGTTAGAGAAGAAACAACAATGGTAAAATGAAGACCATTCCAAATGAGAGATAACATCCTCTACCAATAGCTTCTCATTAAGGAATTCCAAAATTGTATTTCAGGAAAAAGGAAAATGGTCCCACAAAGAAGAAACAGCCTCAGGGAAATCTGAAGGAAAGAAAAAAAGAGAGAGAGAGAGAAACAAAACCCCAAATAAACATCTTTAGAAATAAGAAGTTAGCTACGGAATCACTTCTAAAACTTCGAAGAGAATTCTGGTCAGGTTAAAAATTTAAAAACATAAACCCATCCTTCCCTCTTTCCACTATCCCTCCTCAAACACACTGATAGGATAGAGCATGTTTTGAAATATCTTTAATAATATACATTGCACTCAGAACAAGATAAACATCTCCACACACCAGACACAGAACGGAAATAGACGGTGTGAAGTGGTGCCTGTGCCTGAAGCCACAGACACTAAAATACAGAAAAGGCTTTTATTATAGTGTGGTAATTACAGCAAATGCAAAAGAAAAAGATGAAGAGATTTTTAAAAATTCAGAGATGGTAATGGATGTTGAGAAAAAAGATCTACAATTAGTATAAGAAGCTGATAAATAAAACAGAAAAATTATTCAAATATATCATACAGAAAGTTTATATCCAAAATGAAGGAAGAACTAAATTTACATTCTGAAAGAACACCTGTTTTTCAGGAAACTGACATAACAGCTTTCAACAGCAAGCCATATTCTGGTGAAAGTTTTGAGTTTTAACAACTAAAATATTATGCATAAAAGTCAAGCAACCGGTTCCAAGGCTGGGGGTGGGGTGGAGTGGGAACCAGGTTGGCCTCAGAAGTCTCCACAATAATATTCCATGCCAAAAGATGATTATATAATGGCCATAATGTTCTAGGGAAAAGAAGTATGAGCCAAGAGTATTATACCCAGTCAATTTGCATTTAATTTAAAGGCACAAGGCAGATACCTTTAAGTATCAAAAAGAAAAAAAAACAGAAAACCAAATGAAGAACTTAGTAATAGAGAAGCATAATGTAAAGCTCGTGGTAAACACTGAATCTGTCTTAATGTAGTTCTAATTATAAGCAGCTATGATGACTACAATCATAGAACTGAATGTAAATGTTTTAAACCTTGGCAAACTTAGAATAATAAAATTAACAAACTTGGATGTAAGAGAAAGAAAGAAACTTCTAACTTCCATACATTTTTATAGCAGAATGTCAACTAATGGAGTCTAAAATTAGTACATGAAGTTGGTTAAATAAGATAATGACTCTAACCTCTTAATTTTTTCTTTATGATTTTGTAATTTTTTTGTGGGGAAGGAACATATATAAGCAGTTTTCATTTCCACTTTCACTTCAACTTCTTTTCTTGTATTAAATTTAATTACATTTATTTTTTTTTCATGTTCTAGTGAATTAGATTTGTAATACAGGCAAAATTAAACAATATATTAAAAAGCATACAATTTTATAAAATTAAAGCTATCTAGTTATGTACCTCTCTATCTCTCTACCCTTCTGTCTCCGTGTGTGCACAGAAAATAATGTAATAATATTATTAATGGTATGAGATTTGAGGTTGTTTCCTAATTTTTCCCTTATACTTTGTTGAATTATTTGCATTCTTTAAAATGTTAAAATAATCAAAGATAAAATAAAGGTGCCCAAGAAAGGAGCATTGATTTCTGTATCCATTAAAAAAAAATAATCAATCCGGTAGGAGTCCTACTCTTAAGAGTTAAGCTATTTTCACCAAGGTTCAGTCTTAAGAAACCTTGATCCTTTAGATTCTTTTTTGTTTTTTCCTGAGATGGAATCTCACTCTGTCTCTTAGGCTGGAGTGCAGCGGCACAATCTACTGCAACTTCCTCCTCCCAGGATCAAACAATTCTCCTGTCTCAGCCTCCTGAGTAGCTGGGATTACAGATACGCACCACCGTGCCTAATTTTTTTGTATTTTTATTAGAGATGGGGTTTCACCATGTTGGCCAGGCTGGTTTCGAACTCCTGATCTCAGGTGATTCACCCTCCTCGGCCTCCCTAAGTGCTAGGATTACAGGTGTGAGCCACTGCGCCTGCCCTGATCCTTTAATTTCAAGATGGAATATGTGATACTGTATCATCAATATGCTTTTGTGCAAGCCACCAGATGTCACTAAAATGGCTTCTGTAGCATTACTATTGCCATGAAGAAATGTTTTGTCTCATTCTTCATATCTCAAACTCATGAGAACCCTTTCTTTTAACAGCCAGACCACTGCCATGTGAGGGGGAAAAAAAAAAACCTCTTATCTTCACTGCCAATTTCTTCACCACGATATGCCAAAAACACATAATCAACACAACCAACTTGTTATTAGAGTTTTTACTCATTTTTTAATAGTGAGTCAAAGTCAGGAAGTACATGGCTGAGTTAGACTGTTTTCTGTGAAGAAATCATGTGGTTAATTGGATATCTAGAAAAAACCTCTTTTATCCAAGTAGCAATGTCCTTCTTTGTCATTTACTTGTCTGTTGATAACCTTATTCCTGTTTATACCATGGTTCCAAAAATAATCACTAACCAAACACAAGTTTTCTTACATGTGGTAAAGAAAAAGCTGCTGAGTGTTTTTCCTTCATATATCACCAAGTCCTAAAATCCAATTCAGAATCTACTCCTCAGCCATCTTTACTAGCTTCAAGGTAACAATACATTGCTCTAGATCATATGCCACTGATATGTTTTTCCTAATTTTGCTTTCCCTCCATACATATCACTTGTCAGTTATTTGGGACTGGTTTAATAGATTTCCTTATACTGGAGTGTCCAGTACTGATTTTTGCTAAGAAGTTAGACTTTGAATCTTGCTTTTGTACTTCTGGATTGATAGGGATCAACATCCTCTCCCTAGCAAGTGGCAGACTACACAATGAAAGATCATTTTTGCAAAAATAGAACAGCAGCTGACTCTCATAGCCAGGAAGGCCAAGGGTAGACTTCTGTCCAATAAGATCTAAAAGATCAGAAGGTATCATCAGAACTCTGCTTCTCTTTGCCTCTGGGCCCTGCTTTCCTCAGAATTTACTTCATCCTCAATAAGCACTCTTCATGGGGCAGAAAATGAACCACCAGCCACTCATACTTTTTTTTTTTTTTTTTTTTTGAGACGGAGTTTCGCTCTTGTTACCCAGGCTGGAGTGCAATGGCGTGATCTCGGCTCACCGCAACCTCCGCCTCCTGGGTTCAGGCAATTCTCCTGCCTCAGCCTCCTGAGTAGCTGGGCCTACTCATACTTTTAAAAGAGTTTTAGTCCCAGTTAAAGGAGAAGGAAGTCTCCTGCACGGTATCAAGTCCCAAAAGGGACTCTGATTGTCCAACCTGGGTCAGAGCCTACTTCTGTAGCTGGACAAGGTGAAATACACGATTGATAGCCTCATCAGAATTATGTGCATTAGGAGAGGGTTAGCCCTCCAAAGAAAGATGTGCTGCTCAGACAAGGAAATAGCTGAGGCTTACTGAAATCTCTTCTTCATCTTTAAAAATAAAACCCAACAATTTTGTACAGAAAATAATTATTTTAAAATAAACTAAGTAAATAAAATAATTATTCCCTACTGTTTTGGGAAAATTTATGGGTTGACAAGAATGATAGATGTAAAATTTCACTGATACCATACCACTTGTTAAGAAATTATCCTAAACAGCGTCATGGATGAGAAGCAAATGACTGCCCAATCCTACAAAATCTTGCTGTCAAAGATTTATGGTTTTTCCTCCTCCTCCCACTTTTATTTTTCTACCACTTATGAATAATCATGAAACTCAAAAATTTGTTTCTCCTAATACATAATTCAAAATTAATATTTCTAATAGAATCAGCTTCAATATTTAGGTTTAAAAATTATTTTGAGTTAAAGTATTAATTTCATTATACTCATTGCCACTTTTACCTTTTAATAAAAATTTTGAAGACTTTTTAACAATAAAATAAGACATTTAACAATAACATGTAATTAATGTGAAATGTTATTCAGAACAAACTATATACTCTGTTAAGTGAATGTTATTTTAGGGAAAATGATGAAATACTTCTGGGACATTATGGTAGTTCTAAACTTGTTCACAGATTCTTTGACATTTAAAAAAAATATTTATTTTATTTATTCCTCCTACTGAGAAGTGAGGACATTCCTCCTATTTCCCTCCCTTTGAACATGTATGTGCTTACCTTGTTGACTTACTTCTAACCCATATACTGCAGGAGAAGCAACAGCATGTGACTTCTAAAACTGGTCACAAAAGAACAATACAGCTTCAACCTTGTATACTGAGATACTCTAATTTGAAAATCTAAGTCACCATATAAGAAGTTCAACTATCATGCTTGCATTAGCAGCACATATACTAAAACTGGAAGAAGTTCAACTGTCCTAAGTACAATGCTGTGAGGAAGCCCAGGCCAAAGGTAGAAGCCGTATATAGGTATTCACATGAGTATCTTCATGTGAGGTCTGAACCAATAGCCAGCATATGTAAAGATTTTTCCAGATGATACCAGCCCTATCCATTGAGTCACCCTCAGCTGTTCAGTGCTCCCAGCTGAACCTCAGGCATCCTGAAGCAGATAAGCCATTTCTGTTGTTACCTGTTTAAATTTGTGATCCATGAAATTTCTAAACATCAAAAATTGATTGTTTTAAGGGGCTAAATTTTGGAGTAATTTGCTAGGCAGCAATAGATAAGTAGGACAGATATGCCCAACCAATAAGAATGTAATGGGTAAAATGACAATAAAATTCTATTGTGTACACATCAGATGGAAAAAACTGAACAGCCTAATGATATAGCTATAGAGAGCAATAAAAAAAAACTCTCATATGCTGTGTTGGAAATGTAAATTGGTCAACCATTTGAAATACTGACAAAAATCTAGTATTAGTAACATTGCCTAAGCACATGTCCTGTGACTACAGGTTTCAATCATAGGAATATAGCCTAGGAAAACTCATTTGTCTATTCGGAGATATGTATTTTAAATGTTCTTTGCAAAATTATTTGTAGTAGCGAAAAATTGGAAGCAGTCTAAGTAGCCACGAAAATGAAAATGAATAAATAAGTAGAGGTAAATTTACACGATTGAATTCTATATAGTTGAGAAAATAAATGAATTAGACCTACAAACATCAACATAGATAAACCTCAGAAGTATAATACTGAATGGAAAACAGTTAATTACAGAAAATGTTCTAAATATTATACAGTTTATATAAAGTTCAATTTTTTATAAAATAAAACTATTATTGCCATAATATGTAAGGATATACATATATGTAGCAGCATAGTGATTAATTGCAAATATGAAGCCAAACTAACTGTGTTCAAATTATACGCAAACACCAACTGTGTATCTGTGGAGGAGTTACTGAATCTCTATGGACTCTTCTCATCAGCAAAATGGACTAGCCTGACCAATGTGGTAAAACCCCATCTCTACTAAAGATACAAATATTAGTCAGGCCTGGTGGTGGGCACCTGTAATCCCAGCTACTCAGGAGGCTGAGACAGGACAATCATTTCAACCCAGGAGGTAGAGGTTACGGTCAGCCGAGATTGCACCATTGCACTCCAGTGTAGGCAATGAGAGTGAAACTCCGTCTCAAAAAAAAAAGTGGGAATAATAATAATACATATCTTGTAGAATATGTGAGAATTTCGCATTTTAAAAAATTTATTATACTTTAAGTTCTGGGGTACATGTGCAGATCTTACAGGATTGTTACACAGGTATACACATGCCATGGTGGTTTGCTGCCTCCATCCCCACTTCACTTACATTAGGTATTTCTCCTAATGTTATCCCTCCCTAACCTCCCCACCCCCTGCTATCACTGCCCTAGTCCCCAACCCCCCAACAGACACCACTGTGTGATGTTCCCCTCCCTGTGTCCATGTATTCTCATTGTTCAACACCTTCTTATGAGTGAGGCCATGCAGTGTTTGGTTTTCTGTTCTTCTGTCAGTTTGCTGAGAATGATGATTTCCAGATTCATCCATGTCCATGCAAAGGACATTAACTCATCCTTTTTATGGCTGCATAGTATTCCATGGTATACATGTGCCATATTTTCTTTATCCAGTCTATCCTTGGTAGGCATTTGGATTGGTTCCAAGTCTTTGCTATTGTGAACAGTGCCATAATGAAAATACGTGCGCATATGTCTTTATAATAGAACAATTTATAATCCTTTGGGTATATACCCAGTAATGGGATTGCTGGGTCAAATGGTATTTCTAGATCCCTTGAGGAATTGCCACACTGTCTTCCACAATGGATTCACTAATGTACACTCCCACCAACAGTGTAAGAGTGTTCCTATTTCTCCACATCCTCCCCAGCATCTGTTGTCTCCAGATTTTTTAACTGCCATTCTAACTGGCATGAGGTGGTGTCTCAATGTGGTTTTGATTTGCATTTCTCTAATGACCAGTGATGATAAGCATTTCTTCATGTTTGTTGGCTGCATAAATGTCTTCTTTTGAAAAGTGTCTGTTCATATCCTTCACCCACTTTTTGATGGGGTTGGTTTTTTTCTTGTAAATTTGTTTTAGTACTTTGTAGATTCTGGATGTTACCCCTTTGTCAGATGGGTAGATTGCAAAATTTTTTTCCCATTCTGTAGGGTGCCTGTACACTCTGATGATAGTTTCTTTTGCTGTGCAGAAGCTCTTTAGTTTAATTAGATCCCATTTGTCTATTTTGGCTTTTGTTGCCATTGCTTTTGGTGTTTTAGTCATGAAGTCCTTGCCTATGCCTATGTCCTGAATGGTATTGCCTAGGTTTCCTTCTAGGGTTTTTATGTTGTTAGGTCTTATGCTTAAATCTTTCATCCATCTGGAGTTAATTTTTGTATAAGGTGTAAGGAATGGGTCCAGTTTCAGCTTTCTGCACATAGCCAGTTTTCTCAACACCATTTATTACACACAGAATCCTTTTGCCATTGCTTCTTTTTGTCAGGTTTGTCAAAGATCCAATGATTGTAGGTGTGTGGCATTACTTCCAAGGCCTCTGTTCTGTTCCATTGGTTTATATCTCTTTTTTGGTACCAGTACAATGCTATTTAGATTACTGTAGCTTTATAGTATCATTTGAAGTCAGGTAGCATGATGCCTCCAAGCTTTGTTCTTTTTGCTTAGAGCTATGTGGGCTCTTTTTTGGTTCCATATGAAGTTTAAGGTGTTTTTTTCCAGTTCTGTGAAGAAGGTCAATGGTAGCTTGATGAGGATAGCATTGAATCTGTAAATTACTTTAGGCAGTATGGCCATTTTCATGCTGTTGATTTTTCCTAACCATGAGCATGGAATGTTTTTCCATCTGTTTGTGTCCTCTCTTATTTCCTTGAGCAATGGTTTGTACTTCTCCTTCAGAAGTTCCTTCAATCCTTTGTTAGTTGTATGCCTAGGTATTCTATTCTGTTTTTAGCAATTGTGAATGGGAGTTCACTCACAATTTGACTCTCTGTCTGTTATTGTTGTATAGGAATGCTTGTCATTTTTGCACATTGATTTTGTATCCTGAGACTTTGCTGAAGTTGCTTATCATCTTTAAGAGATTTTGGGCTGAGATAATGGGATCTTCTAAATATACAATCATGCTGTCTGCAAATAGATACAATTTTACTTCCTCTTTTCATAATTGAATACCCTGTATTTCCTTTTCTTGCCTGATTGCCCTGGCTAGAACTGCTAATACTATGTTGAGAATTTAGCATTTTTAAAGCCCTTACAAGAGTGGCTGGAACAATAAAGTGCCCCTTTGGCTAATATTGTAAATTTAAAAATTAAAGAAATGCATGGAAATGCTAAACACCAAATGCAGGGTAATGGTTACCTATAGGGTGGAGAAAAGAAAAGAAATGGAGATGAAACTCAGGAGCTGGGGGCACAGGAATTATCCTGTGTCTCACTCTATTCTATTCTTAGTGTTTCCTTTCTTAACCCAGATGACATGTGCATGGATGTTAATTGATTGTATACATTTCTGTGTGTCTTAAATATTCCAAAATAATTAGTAAAAACAAAAAGGAATATAATTAGAATTCTGGGAAAATCTTAACCAAATGTACATATTAAATCTAAAAAGTAACATTTCTGGATTGAGGCTATGTGGAAATGCCTCAGTCAATAAATAAACACATAGAAATGTTGGACACAACAAAACAACAGCTCAAATGCTCAGAAATTTTCAAAAGAAAATAAAGACAATTCCCAGCTTCTGTAAGTGAAAAGGATGCTCAAAGCCATGGTGCAAGCCAAAGCTGATATTTTTGTGGTTCAAGAAAATAGTGGGCTAGCTAGAAACTCTAGGAAATGGCCATCGGAGTTTTATTGCCCACTAGGGTCAAGAAACATTGCCTTAGGTACACAAAAAGAGTAACACACAAAAAGCTCTCATGAAAACTTCTGCATTAAACTTGTAGTCCGAAAACTGAATATCAGTAAAAAGAGTACTAGAAAAATCCAACCTACATTCTTGCCCAATGCCAGGAAAGAAGTTTGTCATTTGGTGGTAAATGTAGGGGAAAAAAAAGTTTGAGAAATCACATCTCCAAGCCTGGAACTTACACAAATATGAGATCAAATATACAATGTGAGACTTCAAGCAGAGCAATTGATATAGACAGTTGTCTGGCTAGTTAAACCTCTTTGTCAAATACAAATGAAAATTCTTATGATGGTTACACTTTCACAACCCAAAATTTCCCCTGAAAAAATAAACCTAAAAACTGATGTTACAAAATTGCAAATCACATAAGGAAATCAACTATCACAAGGGAAAGTTGGAAAATATAACAAAACAGGAAATCAGCACTCCAACAATTTGAGGTAATAAAACAAAAAACAAAGTAATTTGTCTTATTAAATTTTTAAAGGATGGAAAGATTGAGAAAAGAACCAAATGAAAATTCTAGAAACAAAACATGTAACCACTGGGAGGTAAAACAGAAGACTATTGTATAGCTACCTATACACAGATGAAGACAGATCTTGGAAACTGGAAAGAACTGAATAAACAATTTAAATACAGAATAGAGAGATTAAAAGTGTGTAAAATATAATAGTTTAAGAGACTTGTAGGATAAAATATTTCTAGGCCTGCTGTTATGTTTTCACCTGAATTTCTTGTCCTTGAACTCCTGGTTCAATCCCACCATTTCTTATATTCTACATCTTTCAGATATTTATATTGGTTATTTTCCTCCAATCTCCAAGCAAGTGTGTGAAAAATGACCTCTCTCATTTTTTTACATTGTTTCACTTTCTATTCATTTGCTTTTCCTTGATTCAATATTCCAAATAAAATGTATTTGCCATTTATATTTTTCTCTACTAATTGTTGATGTTCTTTGTTCTAATTTGTGTTTGAGTTGTCTTTTGCAGGAACTATTTTATGTATCTTTTGTAGTACATATTGCCACATTTTTTTCCAAAATATTTATTTTTTAAATTTTGTTGGTGGAACATTTTGCTTCAGAAATTTTAAATTTATGGGTTAAGGCAGATCTAGTAGTGATAAACTATTTTAGCCTTTGTTTATCTGCAACAGTCTTTATTTTTCTGTCATTCTGAAGAACAGCTTTGACAGGTAAAGTATTCTTGGTTGACAGGTTTTTTTCCTCAACACTTTGAATATATCATCTCATTCTCCCCTGGCCTGCAAGATTTCTGCTAAGAAATCAGCTGATGTTGTACTGGGGGTCCCTTATATGTAATATGTTTCTTTTCTCTTGCTGCTTTCAGGATTCTTTCTTTGTCTTTGAATTTCGATAGTTTGAATATAACATGTCTTACTGAACTCTTTTTTGGGTTCAACTGATGGTATATAAGAAGGAGAATTAATTTTTTTCTCAACAATAGAAACATTTTATTCTGTATAGTAGTCAGAATAATGGTTTCAAATATATTCCTGTCCTAATCCTTGAAATCTGTGAATATATTGCTTTACATGAAAAAAGATTAAAGTTATGGAATTTCATTTTATAATTTCAACTTTTATTTTAGATTAGGAAATACGTATGTAGGTTTTCTACATGGCTATATTGTGTAATGCTGAGGTTTGAAAATGTGAATGATCCCATCACTCAGGTAGTAAGCACAGTACCCAATAGGTAGTTTCTCATCCCTTGCTCTTCTCTTTCTCTTTCCTCTAGTAGTCCCCAGTGTCTATTGTTCCCATATTTATGTTATGTTTACCCAGTGCTTAGCTCCCACTTATAAGTGTGAACATACCATATGTGGTTTTCTTCTCCTGCCTTAATTCATTTAGGATAATAGCCAGATTATTAAATTTTAAATGGGGATATTATCCTGGATTTTCCAGGTCAGCCCAATTGAATCCTATGAGTTCTTAATAACAGAAAACCTTTCCAGGCTATGATCTGAGAGAGATGTGATGCTGGAATAAGATACAGAGAAATTCGGTGTTTGTTGGTTTTCAAGATGGAGGAAGAGGATCATAAAACAAAGAGTGCAGGTGGCCTCTAATAGCTGGAGAAGGTAAATAAATGAATTCCTCCCTGGAGCCACCAAAAAGAACCAGTTCTGCTGACACCTTGCTTTTAGCCCCACGAATCTCACAGCAGATTTATGACTTTAAGAAATATGGTAGATTTGTGTTGTTTTAGGCCAGTAAGTCTGTAGTAATTCTTGCAGAAGCAGCTGCATACTAGCTACAGTCTGAAAGAAGCAGGAGTCATGATATTGATGTGTAGCCCTGCTGTGAAAAAACATTTTCACAGTTAAAATAGCCCAAATTTATTTTTGGTTCTCAACCTTTTAGAATTAACCTACATGTAATATAAAATAAGACTAAAATATTGTTACAGAACAGAAGATAAACATTAATAATCCAAATAATAAAAATTAGAAGGTAGAAGGGGTAGTGGATGGAAGAATGCCTTTGTCTTACAAAATGAGAGCTCAGAGACATCACTGAAAGTTAATAGAACAGGAAAGAGAGATTTAAGTAGATATAAAGTTACACAAAGGTATCCACAAAAGAACTAAAGATATTGTTGTTAACTATTAAAAATAATTAGAATGAAGAAGGAGAGGGAGACATGGGGATATAAGATAAAAATAGAATTTTAAAATCAGCAAGTGGAAATATAAATGTAATTGAATCATAAAGTTTTTTTCACATTTCACTCAGGGCAGAGAAAATATACTTCCTTTACTTTATCCTTTGTCAATCTGGCTTTTCTCCCAAGCCCCCACCATCTGGCTAAGGGAGGAAATAATTAATGTTTATACTATTCATTTTCAAGCATGATGCAATCTGATAAATCAAGCACTTCCTTAGAAAATAGTCTCTCAGAGAGCACCACTTCCACCTGACTCTTCACCTGAGATGACATGTTTGCAGGTAGAGAGAGGGCAGGGTTTATCTGTATATCCTCATTGTATTGGGAAAAAGGGGCCTTGCCTTGTGCTGGACTTTGGGAGTGATTGGCCATCATCTGCAGCTCTTTGGCATGAGGCCCTTGTATGCTCTGTATTTTTCAGTTCCTTTATTAAGCTCTCCCACCTGCCAGGCACTATTCTAGGCACTGGTCTAAGTCATCGCTCTTTACCATAAGTTACCCCAGTCTGCTCAGGCCCCTTGAGGTTCCCTTCCTCTCAGCTTACAGCATGTTTTGTCCACACTAGATATTTGGCTGACCCCTGCAGTGGTTCTCAGGCACAATGGCTCTGAACACATGAATGTACTTCATCTGTTGTGAGATAGCAGTTGGTATTTAGTTACTAATAACAAAAACACCAAAGATCCTCATTGATTTATTGTGATTTAACATTAGAGCAGATTTGAGTAATTCCTTTAACAGCATTTTCATTGTTATCTGCATTCTATTATAACACACTTTCCTTCGTGGACCGAAATAAAGAGTGATAGCTACGGCCCCACAAATACCCAGGGAAGTGTATCACACATGAAATCACCATCATTGTGTGAATGATGGTAGAAATGTGTGGAATTGCTGATGTGCTTCCTTGAGACAGCGCCTGCATTATCACACTGCCTTATTCCTCACTGTCTGCATCCCACCGGGTAACATCAGCCTGGCAGGCAGGGGCTGAGTCTTAGGCCTCTTTGGATCAACCTGCAGTTTCTTCACATAATATATGTTGACTGATTGCCTAACTGTTGGGCTGAGAATACTCTGAACCCACTAGCCCAACAAGGTTGTAAGCGGGTGGGTAATATAAGCTGTTGACTCTGGTTCACAAACCTTAAAATTTTATTTTACAACTATGTCATCAGTAGCACAAGTGGAACAAGCATGGGCTTTAAAATAACATCTCACTAGAATCATATCTTGGCCCTATCATCTACTGCTTGTATAAAATTGAGCTAGTGACTTTGCCTCTCTGATTCTCACTCTCCTCATTTGTAAAATGGAGATTTAAAATGCAAATACAGTTAAAATACATTTAAAATGAAAAAGCATCTAAAGCATGTCTTGATTCACAGAAGGTATGCAATGGATGTTCATTCTTTTCTCTTTCCCTCAAGGAAGACAGGTAGATAATATGCTCAGGGACACAGGGAAGATAAAATTTCAAACATCAAAAAGGTGGCATCTAGTAACTATGTAGGTCCAGGAGCTGGTTTTTCTTTTTTGCACCTGGCATCTGCCCTACAGTTGGACAAACTATGAGTGACTATGGGAACACCCTTGAGGCTGATCTTCAGCCCAGCTCTTCTAGTTGGTTTACAGGCTTTGCTAGCTGGGCTCCCCATGAAGACAAGTGCCCCTTTGTGCCTGCTCCTTCCATTTTTAGACAGATGACTAATCCTTTCTCCATTTGAGAGAGCAATGCTGTATAAATTGTGGTCCTTGCCCAGATCTATGACTGTATTGCAGAAGCCTGCAAGGTTCACAGGATGCTGGCACTTCCTGAGATGGCATCACCATGGGATTAAAAGCTTGAACTGGAGTGGCCTTCCCCTGTGCACTCTAAACAGGAGACTTCATACCTGGACAGGAACACCTGGGAACACCAAGGAAACACAGAGGAAATAAGCAAAACTAAATTCCACTCCTGTTAACCCTTTTATCCCCCCTAAAAAATCCCTTTATATGAAACATTAGCCAAGGGTTGTTATTTTGTCTGGGTTATGGGGAAAATCATGTTATTCTAGAAAGGAAATGAAGTGGCATTTCTTGGCAGCCAATTTTGAATTCTGCATTTTAAATTATTCAAAGCACTTCTGCAGCTGGTGGAAGATAGCAACTTGTTCAAAGAGAGGAATGAGAAACTCATCAAAGAATCACACCTCCTTGGGGGTAATTTTGATCACAAATAGGACAGATGCCATCTGTCTAGTATGACTTCATTCATTCACTTGTTCATTCAGAAACATTACTAGGCATGTCCATTGTGAGGGCCCTGTGCTAAGTACTCATAATATAAAGATGATAAGACACAAAGATGGGAGATGTGCATGTGAATAAAAAATTAAAGTCACGTGAGGTAGATGTAATAAAAATGCATATGCAAAACACAGTGATAGCCTTGAGTAAGGGTTGTGGAAGTTGCATCAAGGAAGGAGTCAGGGAACAGTTCACAAAGTAAGACCTGGCCTTTGGTTTAAGGATGAGTAGATCTCCATTCATATCAATGGGGAAGGGCATTCCAGTCAGAGAAAACAGCAAGTGTTCTCTTATACCCTTATGTATATGGAGAGTGACAACTACTGTTCTGAATACTGGAATATCAGATAGCAATGAGAAAGTGGTAAGAAATTAAGTTGGAGGCTAATGCATAGTCGTATCATAAGAGGCGTGGAATGCCATACTAAGGACTTTGGACTTCATCCTGTACATTGCTGGAAACACTGAAGGATGTTAAAGTCTAGGAGAGATATGATGTGATCTGAGCTGCTTTTAGTGATTAGGTTGTGCTATGAACTGAATGTGTTCCCCAAAAAGTTATATGTTGAAATCGAATCCCCAAAGATGGTATTTGCAGGTGGGCTCTCTGGGAAGTGATTAGGTCACGAGAGAAGATCTTTCTTAAATGAGATCATTGCCTTTATAATAAGCCAGAGAGCTAGCTGGTTTTCCTTCTGCCATGTGAGAGTAGTCATGTCTTCAAGTCTGTAACCTGGAAGAGAGCCCTCGCCAGAATCTGACCGTGAGGACACTCTGTTCTCAGACTTCCAGCCTCCAGAACTGTGAGAAATAAATCTCTGTTGTTTATAAGCCACCCACTCTACAGTATCTTATTATAGCAGTTGAAGCTGACTAAGGCATGCTGAAATCAGGAAGAAGAATGGATCCTAATAGATGAATTAAAAGAGAACTGTTATAATCCAGTGAAGGCGTAATCAAGGCCCTAGGTAAAGTGCAAAGGAGGGAATGGATTGCAGGACTTGGAGATCATTCAGGCAAGAGACTGAAGGTTTTAGGCTTGAGCAGCAGATTTGTATAGGGAGATAGTAAGTCAGTGTGGCTGTATAGCATGTAGTTAGATGTTGTTCTCAGCTTATCATAGAGGTCTGGCTGGATGAATAGGCTTACAAGTGATTGTGCACACTACATAATCCTTATACATAATGTGATAATTTCCAAAGGGAGCGTAAAGAACAGAGGTTACAAATGGACAACCCAAGGCCAAATACAGCAGCAGATGTGATTGGTTTGGCTTGCATAATGCCTTGAAATATTTAAATTCATCATCAACATTTAAAAGTTGGGGGACACAATAAAGAAAACCTAAAGTTTTAGCTTTTCTGAAAAATCAGATCTGGCAATGCTACACCCATGTTCTCACACAGCAAAAAGGGGCATCCAGGTTGACATTTGTGTTTCCCTGACCAACTTCACTCACTTACACTGCCTGCTGGCCCCTGTAGGTCTGAGTTTACAAAGGGAGAGCTACAGAACAACAAGAATAAAGAGGCTTTAGTAATAGAAGGCCCCCCGCAGGTTGGGCACGGTGGCTCACGCCTATAATCCCAGCACTATGGGAGGCCAAGGTGGGCAGATCACAAGGTCAAGAGATTGAGGCCATCCAGGCTGACACAGTGAAACCCTATCTCTACTAAAAATACAAAAAATTAGGCAGGTGTGGTGGCACATGCCTGTAGTCCCAGCTACTTGGGAGGCTGAGGCAGGAGAATCACTTGAACCTGGGAGGCAGAGATTTCAGTGAGCCTAGATAGCACCATTGCACTCCAGCCTGGGCACAACAGAGCAAGATTCCATCTCCAAAAAAAAAGAAATCTCCCCTCCCACAAAAATGTCCATGGCTAAATCTCCAGAATCTCTGAATAGCGAATAGCTTATGATGCATGGCAAAGGGAAATTAAGACAGCAGATGGGATTGAGGCTGTTCATCAGCTGACCTTAAAACAGGGAGCGTATTCTGGTTTCCCCAGGTAGGCCCAATATCATCACAAAAATCTTTAAAATTGGAAGAGGGAGGCAGAAGAGGAAGTAAGAGTGATGCAACAGGAGGACATGGCCCAAATGTGACTGGCTTTGAAGAGGGAAGAATGGAAGAATCTTAAAAATAAGAGAAGAGCAGCTAGAGAGAGAGATGTGAGTACAGAAGCATGATCAGAGCGATGCGATGAGAGAAGGACTCAGCTAGCCATTACAGGCTTTGAAGGTGGAAGAGGACCACGAGCCGAGGAGTGTGGGCAGCCTCTAGAAGCCAGGAAAGGGAAGGAAACATTCTCCCCCAGAAGGTCCGGAAGTAATGCAGCCCAGTCAACATCTGGATGTTAGCCAAACAGCCCTAGGTGTAACTTCTAACCTGCCAAATTATAAGATAGCAACTTTGTGGCACTTCAAGCCACTAAGTTTGAGGTAACTGGTTACAGCAACCCTAGAAAACAAATGCATGGCTGGTGGGAAAAGAGAAGCCAGGGAAAGAGATTGACAAAAAAAAAACAGAGAGAGAGGAAAGAACCAGAAATGCAGATGGAGAATCAAGACATAGCCCATTTTCAAGAATGAGATTCCATCAAATGACACTGAGATGTCAAGTCCTGTTATGAAGGCAAAATATGAACTGTATCAATGATCAAACCGGGACACATCAGAATCACCCAAGGATTTTGTCAGACCAGTTCCCAGGTTCATTCCAGGTTACTTGCTCTAGACTCTGATATACTGCTAGTGAGATGGGCTGGTGTTTTACTAGCTAAAGGAGCACTTCATACTGTTGACTTACTGCTCACTTTTAAGGCTCCTGGTGACCTTACAACAGAAGAAAACCCATTTAAAATTATATAGCACACTCTATTAAAGCCATTTATCTGAACTTTTTTGTCCTTATGTAGATGATAAACTGCTTGCAGGTTGTAGGTACTTGCTAAATATTTGTTGAATAGATAAACGAATGTAACCATTCAAGAATGACTGTTTTCTAAAACTTGCAGAATGAGCAGAGATCATTTCTCTCATAAGCTTCTATAAATTCAATAATTCAAGTTATTTAATGTACATTCACTTGTTATATGAGTGGGGTTCTAATTTTCTACTTAGAGACTGGAATCCTCTGCTCCTTGTCAGCTCATCAGAACCAGCCAAGATTAATTTCCAGAGGAGGTCTTGGATCAGATGACAAAACACCTCCTTTCACAGTCCCACTCGTGAAATGGTCTTTAATAATAACATGCAATCCATCTCTGTCTTAATCCTGGATGTTACAGACCACATTCCCGGTTCAACACCTAAAGAGCTAACCTAAAAGACTGGGCTCCGATACTTGCTGAGCTAAAAGAAGTAGTCTTGTCTTGTGGTTAAGGGGAGAGGGCTGAGGCACAACAGCCATCCTCCTTAGAGGCTTGGCATACTTATAAAGGTCAAAACGTGGCAACATGTGGGCCACGGACATGCTGGATGATGAAAGCCTGATCTACTTGGCCACAAGGGACAAGCTGTCAAGACTAAGGAGAATCTGCGTTGTGCTGCCACAGTCCCACTGCAAGAGAAGAATTCCAAATAGTCTGTGAATAGAAGGCTAGAATTCCAAGCCACACTTCTAGCAAAAGGAAGACCCATGAACTGAGATCCAGAGGGCAAAGTCTGGGAGAATGAGGGACATCCTGCCTTCTATGAGGAAGGAGGGCTCAACGACTGTGTGGACTGAATGAGTGGGTCAAAGGGAGAGCTATGTGCTTTCATGTCAGTGATGTTAGAGAAAACTGTAACAACAGTGAAAGAGTCAGGACAGAAACCAGGTGGCAGTGGGTTGAGAATATGCTTTAGAAAGTCTCAGGCAAGATGGGAAAGTAGGTCAGGGTGCTAGGAAGAAATGCCATAACGAAGGAAGATTTCTGTTTTGTTTGTTTAGTTGTATACTTGGTTTTATTTTTAGGATTGGAGACTTCAGCAAATTTATTATCTGAGGAATGGGGATACTTTAAACATAGGAAATAAAATGAAAGCAACAAAGATGAAGATAAGGTGAAGAGATGGGACAAACACTAGTCACAGATGGGGTTAGTCAAAACTAGCTACTGAGTATTTACTGTGTGCCAGACATGGTCCTGAGTCGGAATAAACACCACAGACGGACTAGTCCTTTCCTAGTGACATTTACAGTCCAGATAAAGTGTATTTCCAGCCCTCTTGAGTTGCAAGTAAAAGAAACTCTACCAGCTTAAGAGAAAAAGAGAACTTACCAACCCATGTAACTGAAAAAATTCAAGCAGCACTTCCTCTGAACACTCAGCAAAATGTCTTCAGGACTCTCTCTCCCTCTGTCTCCCTCTCCCTTTCTCTCTTTTCCACATCCTCCCCCTCCTCTTTCCTCTTCTCTCCTCTCTCTCAGCTTCACTTTCCTTTCTATTGACTTCATCCTCAGGCAGTCTGCATCCATGTGGGTGAAAAATGGTGCTCACTCTGTCCATCATTATACGATCCTTAAGGCCCGTTGTTTCAGTTAAAGAAATAGCCTGCCTTTCAATGGCTCTGTCAAGACTGGGTGGACTCTGGTTGACCCAGGGTCGTGTATGTGTCTCTTACGACCCAGAAACTCTGCCCAAGCAGAAAGAGTGTCTCGCTGGCCCTGAATCGTCACAAGTCCACCTCTGGAGCAGGAGGAGGAGTGGGATCTATACCAACTCAACCACATGGGCTGGGCATGGAAGATGATTCCAAATGGAAGTTTGAGCTTCTTGGCCAGAGAAGGGACACCAGGGAGGCAGAAAGAATATGAGTCTATTACAGAAGGATTGCTCTTGAACAGAAAGAATTGCCTCTTGTCTCCTCAGGCTGGAGGGGAGGAGGGAAGGGCTGGTACCAAAATAGACAACTTTGAAGATGCAGGCATAACAATGAGCCCTAGCAGACTGGGTTCCTCCAGAGAAGCGGAGGCCAGGGCATGTGCAGGGTGGGTGAGAGCAGAGGTCAGCTGGGAGACTGGTGGGAAAGGTTTAAGGTTTGGAAGAGCAGCAGAGGGAATAGGAAAAGGAGCTGGTAGTCAAGAAAAGATTGTTAAGAGTTAACTGATTTTGAAAGCCATGAATTGGTCATAGCCCTAATCTGCACAATTGTACAATTTTCTCCACAGGCTCAGTCCTGAATGATGATAGCTGTGGCCATTTGTGTAGAAAGGGCACAGTGAGGAACCCACTCTGTCGAGCCATTTTGGAGCAATTAGGCTATCAGGCAGATCTCCAGGAGTTGTATTTGTACAAGGGTTCTCAAGCCTCCCAAGAGAAAAGATGAAGAGGAACAGCGGTGAGTGCTATGGGGCGCAGGGTCGAAGTGACATGACCTACCACATCTCAGAAAACCCTCTGCTATAGACAGGAAACTCACTGAGTGGCCTCGCAGTGCCCAGTGTTTGGACCTATTCTGGTCCGTGGCACATGAGAGATGACGATTGTGCAAGCTCTTTAAAGGAGGAAAACATTCTCACACACCTTGAAGATATGCTTGAGGACCTCCAGGAATCTTTGGATTGCAATTTGGCTGGTGCACTGCAAGGCCACTCAGTGAGTTTCCTGTCTATAGCGGAGGGTTTTCTGAGATGTGGTAGGTCATGTCACCTTGACCCTGCGCCCCATAGAGCTCACTGCTGTTCCTCTTCATCTTTTCTCTTGGGAGGCTTGAGAGCCCTTGTACAAATACAACTCCTGGGGATTGCACCTTTGGCTTGTGGCTGGCAAATGCTTCATAGCCCTGTCCCTTGTACTTTCCCTGTTTACTGTCTTCTGTGATGCTCCTACTGAATATCAGGCACATTAAATTTGACATCTTATTTAACCTTCTCAGTACATTGATAAGATGGGTCTTCTTAGCCTAATTTTGCAGAAGAGGACATTGAAGCTCACGATGCTGATAAACTTGCCCAAGGTGACACAGCTAGCAGGAACAGGGGCTGAGGTGTGTGTAAAGATAGGCCTTGGCCTGTCACTTGCCCTCCTGTTTGCCATCAAGAAACATCCTAGAACAGTGTTCTAGGATGAACAACATTCCCTAAATTGCAATCCAAAGATTCCTGGAGGTCCTCAAACATCTTCAAGGTGTGTGAGAATGTTTTCTTCCTTTAAAGAGCCTGTAGTTGAGTTTCAGAGACCTTAGCCTGGAGAATAGTTCACCTGTGGGGAGATGCCCACACTCAGCCCTGAGCAGGTGTGCCCAGGAGCTTCAGGTATGAGTGCTGAGCTTGCTGTGGTGTGAATCACAAAGGACAGGAGCCACCCTGGCTAATCACAGCATTACCTTTGCCGGGGTGGGTTGGGGAGCCAGGAGGAGCATGTAGGCTGCCAAGTAGAGAATGTCAAGGACAATCATGATTCTGGCAGAAAAAAAACCATCATTGGCTTTCAAAGGGCAAGGTCGAGAGGTCTCAGAATTTTAGTATAACACTCAAGAGTTAGTATAACACTCAAATACCATTACAAGCATTACTCACTTCTCTGCTTGTCCCCAGGACTGGGACTACCTGGAAAAATGAGAATAAACCAGGGCTGCGAAAAATATTACATTAAGAAACAATTTACACTTTTAAAAAATTGTATTTTTTCTTAGCAAAAGCCCCTCTGGAAAGGTATTATTAAGCCTATTTTATGGAGGAAGAAACTGAGCTCAGAGCAGTAAGTTTATACAGCAATATAGTAGCAGGCACAGAAATCAATCTTAAGACCTCCTAGTTAGGATGCTCTCGCTGAGCCCACTCGAAGCACAATCCCCAGCAGAGCTGGAGAGATCAGCCTGGAGGTCAGTTGCTGTCTCCTTGAGTTATCTAGTTAATATACTTCCATATCAACATGCCATTTTCTCCTTCTGTAAACACAGTGAGTCAACAGAGTTGTAGAGTGGGGCAAAGGGCTCAATGTCTCTCATTCAGATGATGGGAAATTTTCCCTGACTGCCCAACCACCGGTGAGGCCCTCCCTTAAATAAAGCCAAATATGTCATTTGCTTTGATTGCTGAAGTAAACACAGGTCAGGCATATGGATTTCGACTTTTGTAACAAAGGAGGGAAAACGGGACTTTGGAAAGCACTAATGTGTTCAGCAGAAGGCCCACAATGCAGATGCCCATCATTCGGTCCTTTCTGCTGCACTTTGTTTTCTGTACAACACTCCTCAGTGCCCGTCTGAGAAAGAGGTAGTGAACCAGTAGCACTTGGGCCAGAGTCACCTGGCTGATGTGATTTGTTTAACCTCCACAGGTTTTTTTTTTTTTTCCAACATTTAACATTTAGAAACCTTAATGTCAATATTTGACATTTGGGAAAGATCATTAAAAAATCAGATTTTCTACTGACCTTAACAAAAAACAACCTGTATTAAAAAATGGGCAAAGAACATGAATAGACATTTCTCCGAAGAAGATATGCCGACAAGCAAATGAAAAGATGCTCAACATCACTAATCATTAGGGAAATATTAATCAAAACCACAAGATACCATTTTATGCCCATGAAAATGGCTCCTGTATAAAATAAACAAACCAAATTGAAAATAACAAGTATTACTGAGGACCTGGAGAAACTGGAACCCTGTACATTGCAGGTGAGAATGTAAAATGGTGCACTCCTTGTGAAAAACAGCATGATGGCTGGGTATGGTGGCTCACATCTGTATTCCCAGCACTTTGGGAGGCCGAGGCCGGTGGATCATCTGAAGTGGGGGATTGAGAGACCAGCCTGACCAACATGGAGAAACTCCATCTCTACTAAAAATACAAAGGTAACCAGATGTGGTGGCACATGCCTGTAATCCCAGCTACTCGGGAGGCTGAATCAGGAAAATCTCTTAAACCTGGGAGACAGAGGTTGTGGTAAGCTGAGATCACATCATTGCACTCCAGCCTGAGCAATGAGAGCAAAACTCTGTTGCCAAAAAAAAGAAAGAAAAGCAACATGATGTTTCCATCAAAAAATAAAAAATATAATTATATGTGATACAACAATTTAACTTCTGAGTATATACTCAAAATAATTGAAAGCAGAAGCTGAAACAGGTATGTATACACCAATGTTTATAGCAGCATATTCATAATAGCCAAAAGATGTAAGCAACACAGTGTCCACTGACAGATAAATGTATGATAGACAAAATGTGGCACATGCATACAATGGAATATTATCCAGCCCTAAAACAGAAGAAACGTCTGATACATTTTACAACATGGATGAACCTTGAAGACATTATACTAAGTGAAATGAGCCAATTATAAAAGGCAAATCTTATGTGATTCCACTTACATGAACTGCCTAGAGTCTTTCATGGAGACAGAAAGTGGAATGGTGTTTGACCTGGGCTGGGAGGAGGGAATGAAGAGTTACTGTTTAGTGGGTGTGGAGTTTCAGTTTGGGAAGATGAAAAAGTTCTGGAGGTGGATGGTGGTGATGGTCGCACAATGTGAAATGTTTACTTAAAAATGGTGAAAATGGTAAATTTTATGTTACATATATTTTATAATAAATACATAAATAATTTAATTTCCTTTTTTTCTTGAAAAAGATAGAATAAAACTATGCAGTGACACTGAGTTTGACAATGTTGTGTCCATGTCAACAAAAGAGGCATCTGAACAAGGGCTCACATGAGCCCACGTCTAAGCAATAGATTACTGTGTTACCCAAGAACAGATTAGGATTCCACCCACAAGCAGTCAAATCCCAGAAGGGTTAGAAGGTCCTGTACAGGGCAGGCACAGTGGGTCACGCCTGTAATCCCAGCACTTTGTGAGGCCATGGTGAGTGGATCACCTGAGCTCTGAGTTTGAGACCAGCCTGGCCAACATGGTAAAACCCTATCTCTACTAGAATCAAAAATTAGCCAGGCATGGTGGCGCATGCCTGTAATTCCAGCTACTCTGGAGTTGAGGCAGGAGAATTGCTTGAACCCGGGAGGTGGAGACTGCAGTGAGTTGAGATAGTGCCACTGCACTCCAGCATGGGTGACAGAGTGAGACTCCACCTCAAAAAAAAAAAAAAGAAAAAGGACCTGGGCAGTAAAGGGGGATACACATGACAAAGCTTGAGACTTCAGCATTATTTCTGGGAATGTGAGCTCCCCACCAAGACTCAGAGAACTAGTGACTGGCCGGGTGCACACTGATCACCTGGACCACACCATATATCCATGCATTCATATGGTACATCATCATAGCTGGACTACAGGTATAGCACACAGAACTAGACAGGTGAGACCCCACAGTTTTTGAGCAGGGAACACACTTCTTCATGGGGTTGCTATGCTTGGGCCTTGCTGCTCAGGTAGAACTCCACTTGTCATACATGCTGTGTCTTACCTGGGACCCAGGTCACCTGGGGAGCCAGAAATTCCTCCAACCAGAGGAAGAAACCCAGGAGCTGGCTGAGATATCCCTGAAACACAGAGGTGGGCCTCACAGCAGTATGGCCAGGAGCCCACCACAGCGGTGCTCCCAGGGGCATATTGCAGGAGCAGTGTTGGACTAAGCAGGACACATCAGATACCAAGAAGGGTGTTTGAAAGAAACACCAGATAAAAGAATAGGAGACAAAACAGGCGGGATATGGATGAAGGTAAAAGGATAAGGAAGAAGGAGGAAGTGTTATCAGTTGGAATAGAGTTACTAAATGAGAAGAACTAACAAGATGATAAACTAGAGGGAGAAGATAAGAGTTAAACTAGAGGACCCAGAGTGAGAATGAGGTGTTGAGGTTCCTATGGCTGCTTCTATGTGGACCTCAGAATCACAGAGCACCAGCCTGAGTATCCTGCCATGTGTGAGTGTGGGATGCATCCTCTCCCTGGGCCAGAGATGTCCCTAAGAAGGGAGAGAATTCCAGACCCATCACAGATTCCACTCTGAAACACACTTAGGAAATTCAGTCATCCAAATATCTCTCAGACAATATCCATTTCACTAATATCATAAAATGATTTCTTCACAAGCAAAGTTAAAAATACTAGGATTTTTAAAAATTATAGAAAAGTTGGACAAGTTGTGTAAATAGAAAATTATTCCAAAGGTTTTTTGAAACCAATATTTGCTAAGGTGCTAATCCTAATGTTCAGTAAATGCTGGGCATTCTGAACCTGAAAGGTTTCAGTGACTGTGGCAGTGGAAGAATTTCAGACTGAAGGCTGAATTTGTCCACAAACTGACTTCCTTCTACCCTGGAGTTGTTTCCTATGGCTGACTAGTAATTAATAGAATTTGTGGTAATAATGTGCTAGCATGTCATAAATCTTCATATGTTCAGCATTTGATTTTATTATTGTGGGCCTCCTGGGATGAAGAGTCATTTCCAGTTGGGCAGTTTTTCCAGTCTTTGCCCATTAGGGGGAAGTTGTATAATATGCTTTTGTGATGTTACTACAGACAAATATATTGATAGGCACCTAAGCCTCTTATTAATTGTGAGCCTAGACTGCAGAAGTTTCATAATTTTCTTTCTTTCATTTAATATGCATTTCACTGAATAGAAAAGTGAAAGAAATAAAAAGGATTAAGTTTTAAAATTAGTTGAGAAGAAAACTCAGTTGAGGCATCTTTTAAGTTAATTTTAATAAAGTGCTAATGCTTTGATCCCCAAAGCCAGAACTAGAAATTCTGTTAAGGCCCACAGGCTACATGCAATAGGAAGAACTGTGTCCTAGAGGTTGAACAACGACTCACCCCTAACTTAGGACTCCCCCAAATACTGAGCTGCTTCATATGTCTAACCAACAAATATCTCAGGAAACTAGGACGGATCTTATTATCCTATTAACATTAGATGGTTCCCGGAAAAATCAACATACAAAAATAACTGGGCGTGGTGGTGCCTGCCTGTAATCCCAGCAACTGGGGAGGAGAATCATTTGAACCTGGATTCAAATGAGCCAAGGTGGTGCCAGTACACTCCAGCCTGGGTGACAGTGTTCATCAAGGGAAGGAAAGGAAAGAAGGGAGGGAGGGAAGGAAGGAAAGGAAGGGAGGGAGGGAGGGAAGAAAGGAAGGGAGGGAGGGAAGGAAAGGAAGGGAGGGAGGGAAAAAAAGGAAGGGAGGGAGAGAGGGAAGAAGGGAAGGAAAGGAAGGGAGGGAGGGAAGGAAAGGAAGGGAGGGAGGGAAGGAAAGGAAGGGAGGGAGGGAAGGAAAGGAAGGGAGGGAGGGAGGGAAGAAAGGAAGGGAGGGAGGGAAGGAAAGGAAGAGAGGGAGAGAGGGAAGAAAGGAAGGGAGGGAGGGAAGGAAAGGAAGCGAGGGAGGGAGGGAAGGAAAGGAAGGGAGGGAGGGAGGGAAGAAAGGAAGGGAGGGAGGGAAGGAAAGGAAGGGAGGGAGGGAAGGAAAGGAAGGGAGGGAGGGAGGGAAGAAAGGAAGGGAGGGAGGGAAGGAAAGGAAGGGAGGGAGAGAGGGAAGAAAGGAAGGGAGGGAGGGAAGGAAAGGAAGGGAGGGAGGGAAGGAAAGGAAGGGAGGGAGAGAGGGAAGAAGGGAAGGAAAGGAAGGGAGGGAGGGAAGGAAAGGAAGGGAGGGAGGGAAGGAAAGGAAGGGAGGGAGGGAGGGAAGGAAAGGAAGCGAGGGAGGGAGGGAAGAAAGAAAGGGAGGGAGGGAGGGAAGGAAGAAAGGAAGGGAGGGAGGGAAGGAAAGGAAGGGAGGGAGGGAAGGAAAGGAAGGGAGGGAGAGAGGGAAGGAAGGAAAGGAAGGGAGGGAGGGAAGGAAGAAAGGAAGGGAGGGAGGGAGGGAAGGAAAGGAAGGGAGGGAGGGAAGGAAAGGAAGAGAGGGAGAGAGGGAGGGAGGGAAGGAAAGGAAGGGAGGGAGGGAAGGAAAGGAAGGGAGGGAGGGAAGGAAGGAAAGGAAGGGAGGGAGAGAGGGAAGAAGGGAAGGAAAGGAAGGGAGGGAGGGAAGGAAAGGAAGGGAGGGAGGGAGGGAAGAAAGGAAAGGAAGGGAGGGAGGGAAGGAAAGGAAGGGAGGGAGGGAGGGAAGGAAGGAAAGGAAGGGAGGGAGGGAAGGAAGGAAAGGAAGGGAGGGAGGGAGGGAAGGAAGGAAGGAAGGAGGGAAGGAAGGAAGGAGGGAAAGAGGGAAGGAGAAGGGGAGGGGAGAGGGGAGGAGAGGGGTGGAGGAGGAGGAGGGGGAAAGGGGAAGGGAGAAGGGAAGGGAAGGGAAGGGAAGGGAAGGGAAGGGAAGGGAAGGAAAGAGAAGGGAAAATAAGTACTGATTAGACAGCTAATATGTGCAGGGATTCCCAAGGCTCTGAGGATAGTGGGGTAGAGATGACGGGGAAGGATGACGGGCAGAAGGAGTGAGTCAGGGATGGAGTGACTACAATGGACAGAGATGAAGCAAGCAGTTCTCTTGTGTCCAAAGTTGTCTGGTGCAGCCAATGGCTAAGGCTACTGCGCTCGTCACTCACATCCCCACTTTTCTAGTTTTAGGAAGCTCTGTTGCTTGGAAACGCACATAAAATGTGAAGTGGGAGTCTTGCAAACCAACCCACTACGCCCTGTTCTTATTACGTTTACAGCTTTTCAAGGTGAAAGTCTACATTTAGCCTTGTCTTTTGCTTTCTCTGGGAAATTCTAGACAACTGCAGAGAAGCTGTGAAGTTGCTCTTGCCTCAGTGGGACCCTGTGCTTTCATACTCTGACCTATAGGAAGTCCACAGTCCAGAGGCTGAATCTTCTTTAGGACAATGAATAATCTGGGAGCGATTTATGAAGATGTGCATGACTGTTACTCCCTTTATCGCCTCAAATGCCACAGTATAACCTTGGGTATGGGAACTTTTTAAAGAAATAGCAGGTTTTTTCTTTTTCAGCTTTATATATATATATAAAGAAATGACGGTAGCTATTTCCAGACCAGTTGATCTGCTGTTGTGGGAACCTTCCCTAAGAAAAAGACAGGATCTGTCTGACATCTTCCATCTATGCACTCCCTTTTCTCCCTTCTAATGAAAAATGCTGCTGTGATAAAACTCCCTATGCATCAATCTTAAGCCTCAAAAGCCATCTTGCTAATGCAAGATGCTGGCATTTTTCTGTGACAAGAAAATGAACAAATTGCTATTTTTTTAAGTGAATAAAAGCTGTTCCTCACATTTTTTCAGAAATAGAAAAACAAGAAGAGAGTTTTAAGGAAAAGATTGAAAACGTTTCCAATATGTAGACATCTAAATTTATCAGGAAGAGGGCATTTGAACCTTTTTTCACACCACCGCATATGTGGATTTATGACCTTGTTCCTGCTATTTGCTATCTCTCACACATCAGATTATAAACCATCACTCCACCCAAACCATGCTGGAAAGTTTCTCTAATCCTATAGAGCATACCATAGGTAGCTGTTCAATTAAAGGAATAGGGTCTAGGCAGGGGTGTCCAATATTTGGCTTCCTTAAGCCACACTAGAAGAAGAATTGTCTTGGGCCACATATAAAATACACTAACACTGGCCTGGCACGGTGGCTCACTCCTATAATCCCAGCATTTTGGGAAGCCGAGGTGGGCAGATCACGAGGTCAGGAGATTGAGATCATCCTAGACAACATGGTGAAACTCTGTCTCTACTAAAATACAAAAAAATTAGCCAGGCCTGGTGGCGCACACCTGTAGTCCCACCTACTTTGGAGGCCGAGGCAGGGAAATCACTTGAACCCAGGAAGCAGAGGTTGCAGTAAGCCCAGATCACACCACTGCACTTCAGCCTGGCTACAGAGCAAGAGTCCATCTCAAATAAAAAAAAAATGGTAGCTGATGAGCTAAAAAAACAAATTGCAAAAAAAAAAAAAAAAAACTCATAATGTTTTAAGAAAGTTTACAAATGTGTGCTGGCCACACTCAAAGCTGTCCTGAGCTGCGTGTGGCCCATAAGCTGCAGGTTAGACAAGCTTGGTCTAGAGTAGGAAGATCTGGGCCTGAGAGCTGCATCCATGACTGATCCCTGTATAGCCCTGAGAATGTTAGCAACATGAGGTAAGCCTGCTTCCTCACCTATAAAATGGGGCTAGCAATAGAACCTTGTTCAGTTTCTTCCCCTGTAAAAAAGAAGTAACATTACATGATTCACTGGGTTGGTGGGAAGATGAAATGAAATGAAAGGGCATGCAATATGTGAAGCACAGAGTGTGCTATGCAGAAGACACTTAATCAATGGTAGTTACAAGGATGACGAAAATATAAAGATGGTGTCTAGACAATGCTGTTCAGCTTAGGCTGGGGCATCACCTGAACACGGTGAGAAGAGCTCTTCTCTGGCCCAAGTTCACAGATTCTTTTGACAAATGCTGAGAAGCTCTTGCTGTAGTTAGTAAACTAAATTTATTTCACTCTATTCATTAGTTAACTCTATACATGAATGCCCCATAGTCACAATATATTCAAATTAAGCATCTTAACTTTTGTTCACCTCATGTGGACCTTGCCCTTCTTTCAATATTCACTTAATGTTACTGATCCCTGATGCAAACGAGCAACCTGAGAGTGGCCCTGTGGCCTCGCTAACTCTCTCCCTCCCGAACCATGAACCATTTCGTTTCCTGAATGTGCCCTGAACACATCATCCTCACCACTCCTTGACCGCTACTGCCTTATAATATGCCTCTTCCTCTCTCTCCTGCACTATTGCAATAGCTTCTTAGCAGTTCTTTCTCTCTAATCTCTTTGCCTTCTGCTACACCTCCCTCTGTACACTCTTACTGCAGTGGTCATTCAAAAAAGCAACTTGGTCATGTCACTCCCGTAACTAATCCCCTGCAATCCCTCACTACCAAGAAAAGAATTATCTCCCAACTCTTGGGCAAGTGTACAGGCTCCACATGCCGTAGCCCTTCCTTCCCATGCCGACCTCACCCCTGCCGACCTCACCCCCAGTAATCTTTCCTGATTGCCTGTACGTCAACAATGGGAAACTGTAATTCCGAGAATACTGTGGCAGCCAGACTCCAAGATGGCCCCAATGATCCCTGCTCCTGGACTTCACCCTTTTTGTGGTCCTCTCCCGCCTCCAAATTGTACTAGGATTGGTCTGCAGGACCAAGAGCATGGCAGAAGTGAGAATATGTCAGTTCAGAGATTAGGTTTTCAATAACTGTGGCTTCTTTCTTTGATTCTTTCTCTTTGATTACTCTCTCTCTGGGAAACCAAATGGCATGCCTGTCCTATAAGCAACTCAATGGAGAGGCCCATGTGGTGAGGCTCTGAAGCCTGCAGCAGTCACATGAGTAAGCTTAGATACTGCTTCTTCAGCCCCTTTAAATGACTGCAGCCCCAGCCAACAACTTGGCTGCAATCTCATGACTGATCATAGGGCAGGATCAGATGATTAAGATTAATGATCCTCAGAAATGATGAACTCTTAGACATTTATTGTTTTAAGCTGCAACGCTTGGGAGGTAATTTGTGACCCAGCAATAAATAATGAATGCAAATCTCATCTTCATTTATACCTCATTTTTCTTGTTTATTCCGTTAAGAATGGTACATACCTACCATTCACTGCACCATGCAAGCCTCAGATAAGCAGCCACTTGCTCTATAAAACTACCTTGCTTCTCCTCAACACCCCCCTGAGCTGTCGTTTTTGTTTACATAGCATCTAATATTTACCTTAACTGTAGCACTTGTCACATTGTCTTGTGACTGAATAATGCCCCCCTGAAAAATGTCCATATCCTAACCCCCAAACCTGTGAATGGTAAGTTCCCTTAAGTGACAAAAGGAAATTTGTAGAAGTGATTAAGTTAAGGATCTTGAATTAATTACACAGCACTGTGGCTATAGTTAAAAATCATGAATTATATACTTCAAAATTGCTAAAAGAATAGATTTTTAAATGTTCTCATTACACAGAAAGGATAAGCACAGTCATCTGCACACACAATGGTTCAGCCAACAATGCATGGTATCCGTGCATCTTATGGGACAGTGGTCCCATAAGATTATAATACTGTATTTTTACTATACCTCTTCTAGGTTTAAATATGTTTAGACACATGAATATCTAGCTTGTGTTACAACTGCCTGCAGTATTCAGTACAGTAACCAGCTGTACAGGTTTGTAGTCTAGGAGCAATAGGCTATACCATTTCTCAGAATGTATCCCACTTGTTAAGCAATGTATGATTATGTGTGAGGTGATGGATATGTTAATCAGCTCGATATAATCATTCCACAATGTATACATATATCAAAACATCACATTGTACCTCAGAAAAAAACACAATTATCTGTCAATTAAAAAAAAAAAAAAATATATATATATATATATTTTTTTTTTTTAAGTCAAAGGTCTTGGGCGACCCAGGAGGAGTCGGAGTGAGAGGGGAAGGCCAGTGAGGATGGAAGCAGAGACTGGGGAGATGTGCTTTAAAGATGGAGCAAGGGCTAGGAGCCAAGAATACAGGCGGCCTCTAGAAGCTGAAAAGGACAAGAAAACAGATGCTTCCCTAATGCTTCTATAAGGCATAGACTCCTGACACCTTGATTTTTAGCTGAATAAGATCCATTTTGGACATCTAACTTCCAAAACTGTAAGAGAATAAATATGCATTGTTTTAAGCCATGAAGCTTGTGGTAATTCATCACAGCAGCAATAGGAAACTAACGCGCCCTGTCTTTGTTTGCTTACCCTCCTTCCCCACACATACACACTAGACTGTTCACTCCCAGGAGACTGTCACATCTCTCTGTTTATTCCCAGCACCTAAATCAACACCTGGAATATATCAGCGCTCAATAAAAATGCGTCTCTTTGTGGAATAAATGAACTATTTAAATCCTTCAGGCTATAGTTTAAATATTTTATTTATTATGCAGTTAAATCCTAATGACTTCCTTCAAGCAGATTTTTTCCCCTTGTGAAATAATCAGTTTCCTGAGATCCAGACAGACCCAGAATTCCTGTCTAGGAAAAACAAAATCTCAAAGGCATATCCTTGGAGCGAGAAAGAATGCTGGAGGTCATCCCCTGGGTGTGACTGAGTAGGTTATTGCTAGAGTAAAATCTTTATTTCCTTAAGTGCAAAGTTTAAAAGAGGCATAAAGATGTGCTCAGAGCCCAGTGAAGAAACTCAAATATAGGTAAAGGGTTGGGTTATAGATGGCAGCATCTGGTCTTATTGAGGGTACATCCACTCTGCCCCTAAAAAAAGCTGTGAGACCCTGGGAAAGCCACTTATCCAGAGTTCCTTCGCCTGTATAATGAAGTGGTTGATTAAGATTCATTCAGTATTTCGTTCCACAGAGTTAGTGAACACCTACTACATACCAGGTACACTTCTAGATTTCAGGAGCACAACTTTAAACAAAGCTCCCTACCTGGTGAGTTCTAAGGGGAAGTTAGACAATAAATTAAATAAGAAAGATACACAGTGTGTTACATGGTGACAATGCTATGGAGAAAAGTAAAACAGGGAAAGAGGATAGTGGAATATGGGAGTGGAGGTGGGTGAGGAATTCGGTTTTCAGCAAGCTGTCAGAAAGGTATCGAGAAGGTAAAGTCTGAATAAAGCCCAGGGAAGATGAAGAAACATCCAGATAACTGGGGGAATATTTTCTAGAAGTGGAAATAGCAAGTGCCAAGGCCCTGAAGTAGGAGTATGCCTCGTGTGCTCAAGGAATGGCAAGGAGGCCAATTTGGTAAGAACAGAGGTGAGCAGGAGACAAGATCAGAAGAGGTTTTAGGGAGGGACCAGTTACTATAAGCCAGCTCTGTCTAATGGAAATATAACTCAAGCCACAAACATGAATCAGTTTTGTAATTTTTAATTTTCTAGTAGCCACAGTAAAAATATTTAAAAAATAAGTAAAATTGATTTTCATATTTTATTGATCCAATATATCAAAAATATTCTAATTTCCATATATAATTACTATGAAAATTATTAATGAGATATTTTACATTCTTACTTATTTTACATTATTTCAAACTAAGCCTTCAAAGTCCAGTGTGTATTTTGCATCCCTATTCCAACTGGCCCCATGTCATGTGTCCTATAGCCATAGGTGGCTGTTGTTACTGCCTTGGACAGCATTACTATAGAGCTTGATAGGCTTTTGAAAGGCCTTTTAAGGTTTTTTACCTTGGAGGAAATACGAAGCAATCAGAAGCTTTTGAGCAAAGAAGCAACATGATCTAACTTATATTTGGAAGGACCACGTTGGTTGCTGTGTTGAGACAGACTACAGGGACAAGGGAATACTCAGGAAGACAAGGTGGGAGGCTCCCATAGTCAAGCAGGCAAGAGGTGGTAGTGGCCCCTCCCTCAAGGCAACAGTGGAGATGGGACAAGTGGTGGAACTCAGAACCAGGGTCTCCTGACTGATGAATAGATCATGAAAGGAAGTGGGGTGTTGGGAATGAAGCCAGTGGGAAAAAACACATGGATCACTTCTCGAGTTTTTATCACTTTGTCACAACACTTAAATTTTTCAAGCCCAAGTGTCCTTCTCTGCAAAATGAAGACAGCAGTCTTTCAGGAAGAAGAACACCAAGTACAGAAGCCCTGAGACAAGAGCGTGCCAGGTCTGTTCCTGGAAGGAGAAGGAGGCCAGCGTAGTTGCAGAGGAACAAGCAAGGAGGAAAGTGGTAGGAGATAGGGTCAGAAAGGTGATGGGAAAGTGTTTATGAAGGGATTATGTTGCTCTTTCTACAATTTCAGAGTATAATGAGAAAACTCACCTGCAAACGAAGCCTGTGCCACTAGGCTGTGGTTAAGAACTCAGCCTCAGACTCTTTCAGGTCATGTAAAAGATAAACAAAGCCAGATGTTAGTGAAAACTATTTTGTTCAGTAGCTACTGACAACAAGGGAAAGGGCTGAGCCCATTCAGATTTGCACAGAAGTGACTGGGTGTTTTTAAAGGAGAACAAGGGAGTAGGAGAGGCGTGAGCGGAGGCTCAGTGGAATCAGGGAAGTGAAAAATTACAAAAGGTTGGTCAATGCAAATACAATTAAGCCAACTGTGAATGCTTGCTGGCAATTATTGAAGTTAGGCTTCTATCCTCCCAGACACTGGGAGACAGAGACCCTCTCCTTCCTGAGGATTTCATTTCAAAGAAATGGCTTTCAAGTCCATGAGAAAGACACTCCTGAGTTGCAGGAGATGCATACACATCTCAAAGGGATAGGGGAAAGATTCACAATTGCAAGCCCTTTTTAGTAAATGAGCTAAGAAAGGGAGGTTAAGGACTGAGCTCTTCCAGACAGGAACTCAAAAGGTGTTTAAGTCTTCCCATAGACAAGGCTCAGACTGCTAAAAGCCATGCGAGGTATGGCCACGTCTCTCAAGAGAGAGCGAATAACCTGTGCTTTAGAATTCCTCATTTTTACAGACCTCTTCTGAGGGCCTTTGTACTTTTATATTTGTACATTGATTTCTTTTTCCCTTAAAGAGGCTATGTCCAAACTGAACAAGCCTTAAGACCAACAAAATCTGAATATCCCCCTACTTAGGAAAAGCTTGTCACCTTAGATCTAACCTGGGAATAAAAATACCTGACTTGGGTAAAAGTAGGTGAAAGGCTGGGACACACCTGTCTGTTAAGCATTCCTGGCAAGGGCCTGCCATTTGCATAGCAGGAAAAGCAGCCAACCCCTACCCAGTGGCTGCTCTTTAGAAAGGTGAAATTAAACAAAGAGAATTATCTGGAAGATTTATATGTTTGCCTTTCCCAGCCCGGCTGGTTATAAAATCAGGTGTGCTGTTTTCTAAAAAAAAAATGTAGATTTTGTTTTTTAAAGCAGTTTTAGGTTTGCAACAAAACTGAGCAGAAAATAGAGATTTCTTATGTATTCCCTGTCCTGACACTGGCATTTTCAACATCACCCATTTTTAACATCTGCACCACAGTAGCACATTTGTTACAAGTGATGAAACTGTATTGACACAGCATTATCACCCAAAGTGTATAGTTTGCATTAGGGTTCACTCTGTGTTGTACATTTTTTTAGTTTGAACAAATTCTTAATGACCTGTATCCACCATTATGGCATCATACAAAATAGTTTTACTGCTCTAAAAATCCTCTGTGTTCCAACAATTCATCTCTCTTTTTCTCTTAAGACCTGGCAACCATGGATCATTTTACTGTCTCAATAGTTCTACCTTTTTCAGGCTCTCAGATAGTTGGAATCCTACAGTATGTGGCCTTTTCAGACTGGCTTCTTTCATTTAATAATATACATGTAAGTTTCCTCCAAGTCTTTTCATGATGTGATAGCTCATTTCTTTTTAGTGCTGAATAATATTCCTTTGTCTGGATGTACCACAGTTTATTTATCCATTCACCTACCAAAGGACATCTCAGTTGCTTCCAAGTGTTGGAAATTTTGAATAAAACTGACATAAACATCCATATGTATGTTTATGTGTGGACATAATACCAAAAGAACATGATTGCTGGATTATATAGTAAGAGTATGTTTATGTTGTAAGAAACTACCAAACTGTCTTCCAAAGTGGCTGTATCATTTGTATTCCCACCAGCAATGAATGAGAGTTCCTGTTTCTCCACATCCTCACCACCATTTGGTGTTGTCAGTGTTCCAGATTTGGACCACTCTAATATGTGTGTGTAGTGGTACTCCATTGCTGCTTTAATTTGCATTTCCCTGATGACGTATGATATGGAACATCTCTTCATATGCTTATTTGCCATGTTCATATCTTATTTGGTAAAGTGTCTGTTAAGGTCTTTGGGCCATTTTTTCAACTGGGTTGTTTGTTTTCTTTCTTTTTTTTTTTTTTTTGAGACGGAGTTTCGCTTTTGTTACCCAGGCTGGAGTAAAATGGTGCGATCTCGGCTCACTGCAACCTCTGCCTCCTGGGTTCAGGCAATTCTCCCGCCTCAGCCTCCTGAGTAGCTGGGATTACAGGCCTGCGCCACCATGCCCAGCTAATTTTTTGTATCTTTAGTAGAGACGGGGTTTCACCATTTTGACCAGGATGGTCTCGATCTCTTGACCTCGTGATCCACCCGCCTCAGCCTCCCAAGGGTTGTTTGTTTCCTTATTGCTGGGTTTTAAGACATTTATTTTGTTTTGTATTTTGGAAAACAGTCCATTACCAGAAATGTCTTCTGCAAATATTTTCTCCCAGTATTTGAATTATCTTTTCATTATCTTGACATCATCTTTTGTAAAACAGAAGTTTTTAATTTTAGTGAAGTCTGGTTTATCAATTATTTCTTTCATGGATTATGCCTTTGGTGTTGTATCTAAAATGTTATCACCATACCCATGCTCATCTGGATTTTCTCCTGAGTTATTACATTCTAGGAGTGTTACAGTTTTGCATTTTACATGTAGGTCTATGATCCATTTTGAGTTTGTTTTTGTGACAAAAGTAAGGGTTGTGTCTTACTCATTTTTTTTTCTTTTGGTATGTGATGTCCAGTTGTTCTGGGGCCATTTGTTGAAGACTCTTTGGGCCATTGTATTGCCTTTGCTCCTTTGACATACACTATCTGCAGGGTTTATCTCTGAGCTCTCTATTCTGTTCCACTAATCTATTTGTCTGTTCTTTCACCAATACCACATGGTCTAGTTTACCATAGCTTTTTTTTTTTTTTTTTGAGACAGAGTTTCGCTCTCATTACCCAGGCTGGAGTGCAATGGCGCAATCTCGGCTCACCGCAACCTCCACCTCCTGGGATCAGGCAATTCTCCTGCCTCAGCCTCCTGAATAGCTGGGATTATAGGCATGTGCCACTATGCCAGCTAATTTTTTGTATTTTTTTTTAGTAGATACGGGGTTTCACCATGATGACCAGGATGGTCTCGATCTCTTGATCTCGTGATCCACCTGCCTCAGCCTCCCAAAGTGCTGGGATTACAGGCTTGAACCACTGCACCCGGCCTACCATAGCTTTATATTACGTCTTCAGGTCAGATAGTGTTAGTCTTCCAACTTTATTCTTCAATGCTGTGTTGGTACTTCTGGGTCTTTTGCCTCTGCAGATGAACTTTAGAATCAACTTGTTAATCTTCACAAAATGGCCTGCTGGGATTTTAATTCTGACTACGTTGAATCTGTACGTCCAGTTGGCAAGAGCTGACATCTTGACACTATTGAATCTTCCCATCCATGAACATGTAGTATTTTTCCATCTGTTTGGTTCCTCTTTAATATCTTTCATTAAAGTTTTGCAGTGTTTCTCATATGGATCTTGTATGAATTTTGGTAGATTTATACCTATTTTATTTTGGTGGAGGACTTTTTTAAATTTCAAATTTCATTTGTTCATTGCTCGTTGTCATGGATTGAATATATCACGGATAGAAATTTAATCCCCAACGCAAAAGTGTTGAGAGGTGGGACCTAAAAGAGGTGATTAAGACGGGAGGGGCTCTGTTGTAATGAATGGATTCATGCTTATTGTACGAGTGGGTTCCTAATAAAAGGATGAGTTTGGCTCCCCTCCCCTTCCCTTCCTCTAGGGGTGGGGGTGGGGGGCCCTTCCCCTCTCCCACCCTTCCCCTCTCCCTTTCTAGCCTCTTTCCTTCTTTTTCCCTCCCCTTCCTTTCCCTTCTACATATATGCTCTCTTGCCCTTCTGCTTTCCACCAGGGGATGCACAATAGGAAGGACCTCACCAGATGTAAGCCCCTTAACCTTAGGCTTCCCAGCCTCCAGAACTGTAAAAAATAAATTTCTATCGTTTATAAATTACCTAGTCTTGGGTATTCTGTTTTAGAGGCATAAAACAGAATAAGATACTGGTATATTGGAAAACAATTGACTTTTGTATATTAACCTAGTATTCCTCAACATTCCCATAATTACTTATTGGTTCCAGGAGACTTTTCTGCCAATTTTTTTCAGATGTTCTTCATAGACAATCATGTCATTTGCAAACAAAGACAGTTTTATTATTTCCCTCCCAATCTGTATCTTTAATTTCTTTTCCTTGCTGTATTATCTAGAATTTTTCATCTGCTGTTCAGAAGCAGTGGAGAGAGTAAACACTGCCTTGCTCCTGATCTTATGGGAAGAATTCAAGTTTCTCATCATTAAGTATGACATTATCGACAAGGTGTTTGGTTTTTTGTTTTTGTTTGTTTGTTTTTACAGATATTCTTAATCGAGTTGAGGAAATTTCCCTTGATTCCTAGTTTACTTAGAGTTGAGTGTCTCCCTTCTTCCAGATCAGTTAGGTGTTGGTAAAACCCCTGAAGGTTAGGCTCTGGTGAAGTAGTTCCTCCTAAGGGCAGACCACATTCAGAAGAACATAGTGTTCTGGTATATTTTTAAATGTTTCTTTTCCCCTTCCCCTAGCAGAAGCATGAGGGGATTTTTCTCCAGTATTCACTGTGGGGTGTGGTAGAGCTTCTAAAAAAGGTAAAACACAGAAATGTGGGAGGTCTCTTAATGACTGTGTTCCCCTAGAGTTTTTGACTTTTCCACACTCAGCCTCCAGCAATTCATCAATTACAGTTAACGTCTTCCTACATGGCACCAGCTGCTGTAGAGGGCCCTGTACTCTAACCTCTCTTAGAGATCTAAAAAGGCTTGTTTCAGGGTCTTACCCTCTCACCCAGCCTCGAGTGCAGTGGTGCTATCATGGACCGCTATAACTTCGAATTCCTGAGCTCAAGCGATCCTTCCACCTCAGCCTCCCAAGTTGCTGCAACTACAGGTGTGCGCCACCACACCAGGGTAATTTTTAAATTTTTTGTAGAAATGGGGTTTCACCATGTTTCCCAGGCTTGTCTTGAGCTCCTGGGCTCAAGAAATGCTAACCGCCTCAACCTCCCAAAGTGCTGGGATTACAGATGAGAGCCACTGCACCTGGCCTGTTGAGCTTTTTCCTTGTTGTTAGGGCAGAGTGACAACTTCCAAGCTTCTCACATGCAGACTGGAAACTGGAAGTTGGTGTGTTGCTTTTTTAAAGTATAAATTCTGGGCCTTACCCCAGATCTACTGATTCAGTCTCAAGGGGTAGAGCCCAGGATCTTTATCTTAAGAAATCCTCATCTGTGGGCACCCATTATTATGGCTTCTGAAGCATAATTTTATAAGAATTAAACATAACTCTGGAATACTCCTGTGAGAAGAGTAGCCTTGGCCCCAGAAACAAGGTAGAAGGGTTCCTAAGTTGTTCATTCTTAAAAGAAACACCCAATCGGGGATTTATAGTTTGGTTAGCTCTTCGCCTACTCTCAGAAGTGCACCCAGTAAAATGAAGGGTTAGGACCAATACAACCAATATCCTAAGAGCAGGCCTAGGCAAGAGGAGATGGACACCAAGGTGCTCCCTTAGGTCTGAAGATCACACCTTTGAAGGAGGAGGACCTGTATCAGAGCAGTGAGAAACTTTGCTTTCTGGACTTCCAGGTTCCACACCTGGCATGATTCTGGCTGGACCACAAGAAAGAGCTGAGGAGAGTGAACCCCAAAATACCTGCTTACATGACAGCTGCAGTTTAGACGGGTGAGGTAATTAGCTCAGGATTATCCAACCAGGAGGCAGGTAGATGTGAGATGATGCAAAAGAAGGTATCGGCAGGAGTGACCCTCTGTCCCTATTGCATGACATAAGTATTCCTTGCTGTAGAAAAGAAGGAAACCAAACAAATCATTAGTACCAATCTGGAAATGAAAAGAAAGGGCATCCCCATGATACCACTGGGTCCCTGGACTGATACCCTCCAAGGCCAACCCCACCTCTCTGCCTCCTACTCTTGTGAACCAATAAATTCTTTTTTGCCTAAGGTAATATGAGTTGGGTTGCTATACCTCGAAGCCAGAGTGTTCCAGTAAAAGTATCCCATAGGTATTAAAAAGAATGGTTGGTCCCGATTCAAGGTCAGCAGTTTACTGAAGCTGTTGGTTTAAAGCAGGAGACTAAATGATTGTCTTTCTGTGGTCTTTTGGCCATTTTATAACTTTGGAAATGTAATGGCCAATTCATTAGAAAGGAACATTTGAGGGAAAAAAAGATGGACAAATATACTGACATAGAAAAGGATCACGATAATTATTAAATGAAAAA
Organism: Callithrix jacchus; assembly: GCF_049354715.1. NCBI lineage: Eukaryota > Metazoa > Chordata > Mammalia > Primates > Cebidae > Callithrix > Callithrix jacchus. The sequence goes on from NC_133508.1 coordinate 121,502,344, forward strand.
AGTCAAATTATACAATAGTGTTTTTTGGTAGTATTCTATTTGTGTATATAGTGTGTTTTGTTTGACTTTCATGTTACCTTATTTTATTTCATCTTATTTTATTTTAGTAAATGCCTAGAGAACAACTGGAATAATACTTACCACACTGTTAGCAGGAGATGGGATTGGGGAGTTCTCCCAATTCTGAACCACTTACTGATGATGAGCATGTATTACTTTCATAAGAAAATACTAAATCGAAAAAAAAGGAAAGAAAAGAAAGTCACTGAATGTACCAGATACTTGATGCCCCCGGCTTCCTGGCTTTCTTGTTAGGGAGAAAAGAAAGTTAGATGTAGCAAACAGAATAGGTTCCATGGTTAAGCCAACCAACACTATATTGACTGAGAGAGTAAGTCAGTGAGACATGGACAGGCTTAAGTATGTACAACTGAGAGAGTTTGTGTTACAGGGGATTAAATGCCCAGAGTCTAACCAGTCAATAAAAATACAAAAATGGCTAAAAAGGCAATCATTCATGTTGAATTTTCACAGTCCAGGGGTGGGGGGTCTGGAGGGAGTGCAGAATCTTACCCAAGGTACTGAATGGAAACTTGGGAACATCAACTGCCTAGAACTTAGAGGGAGGCTTTGCAGGTGCTCAGAATGTGGAGCATCACCACTTCCAATTATGTGGGCTGCAGTAAAGCCCCATTAAATAGTCACTTAAAAGGGAGACATTAAATGGGAGAAGTGCCTGGAGAGGGAGCAAAGAGGGGATCGGCAAGTCAACACAAGTTAAGAATGCTAATCCAGAGGCAGAAAAGCCCACCCTGAAAGGCAATGGAATGGATTCCAAGGGGATGGTTTTGATTGATTCTGTCACATTACTTAAAGATTCAGGGTAAAGGATGCCGCATGACTTTGTAAATCATTAGAGAGGCAACAAGAAAGTGTATCTTCTTCCACTGATTCACATGACACCAAATTCTAGGAATTAATAAAGGAAAGTTTAAATAGCTTGGTAATAACTCACAAACTTCATAAATTTTACAAAAAAAGGCATGTAGCAAACAATGAGATGAGTTGATTTTCTTAGAATTAATGTACCAGAGAGGATATGAGGAAAAAGGAACTGAGTCAGAGGCAGAATAAGGTACTATTTTCAGAAAACAGCAGCCTTGGACACAAACCAAAGGGCAGGCAATGTGCATCCACTCAGCTCTGAGACCAAGTTCCACATCAATCTCTCTTGTCACAGCTGTACACAGAGATAGCAAATCGTTATCTTACCATCTAAAGATCTAAGATAAATATTGCATGACAACATAGTTCTTCTGCAAAGAAAACTTGTACCAACAGGCACTCTGCCTCTGAGTTCAGACTCTCTTTCCATCCTCTCTGTTGATCTGCAGACTGCAGTGCCAAAGTCATCCCCAACCCAGGAAGACCACTTACCATACTAATCATGTCTGCACATGCTCAGCTGTTTTGAAACTCTCCTGTCTTAGCAGATAGAGGTAGAGGCAGAACTTGAGCACAAGTCTTCTTAATCTGACTTCAAATTTGGCTTTTTTTTTTCTTTGTCTTCTAAACTAGGATTTATTTCAACCCAGGCCATCCATCCATCCACATCCATGTAACCCGGAAAGTCTCAGGCACTGTGCCTGGTGGTGGGGAGACAGAGTCAGTAAGACATTATAGAACCAGATGTGAGTGTGATGCTTCCATTATAATTATAGGACCATGGACTTATGGCCTCCCTCTCTCTCAGCCTCAGTTTCCTCAATTTTAAATTGTAGCTGAAGATAGGTACCTTCGACAGTTATGTTGGGGATTAGAAATAATGTAAGTAAATTGCCTAGAATGCTCAATAAGTAACACATTACTACTGTGAAAGACTACTAGAGGATGAGACCCAACTGAAGGTTTTAGTGTAGTGCAATCAGTGCCATGACATAAGAAAGGATGGAATGTTACAGAGGAAGGAAAGGATTATAAATCAATATTGAGGGAAGGTATAAAATGAAGTTCCAGAATTTTTTTTTTTTTGAGATGGAGTTTCACTCTTGTTACCCAGGCTGGAGCGCAATGGAGCGATCTCGGTTCACCGCAACCTCCACCTCCTGGGTTCAGGCAATTCTCCTGCCTCAGCCTCCTGAGTAGCTGGGATTACAGGCAGGCGCCACCATGCCCAGCTAATTTTTGGTATTTTTAGTAGAGACGGGGTTTCACCATGTTAACCAGGATGGTCTTGATCTCTTGACCTCGTGATTCACCCACCTTGGCCTCCCAAAGTGCTGGGATTACAAGCTTGAGCCACCGCACCTGGCCGAAGTTCCAGAATTTGAAGGATGAGTAGGAATTAGCTAAATGGAGAAGGGAGGAAGAGTATTTCTGGCCAAGAGAAAGCAACGTGTACTAAGGCACGGAGGTGTGAAGTGCCATTATGCGTGGTTTTGGAAGATTCATACAGATGGAAATAAATAATGGGTTTAGAGGTTTGGATGGATGTGACAATAGAGGGATGGTGAGGGGCCAGAACATGAAGAGCCTTGTGTGGTAAGCAAATGGCAATGTCACAGAAATTTCCTATGTGTGCCCCACACCAAACTGTATAGCCTGTCTCCTCCACTAAAGGCAAACGACCCTGCTAAATTGTGTGTTTATCCTTCTTTTAATTTACATAGGTGCCTAAGAGTTTTTGCTTGCTTGCTTGTTTAAACATGGATAAAAAATAAATTGTATGGAATAATTTATCTGCAACCATTCATAATAGCATGTGTTTATTCTCTATTGATCTGTAATTTAGTGAATTGTATTTATTTGATTTTATAAAGTTAGACCATCCTGTGTTTGAAAGTAAATATCTGCTTAAATAATGTATTTAAATGCATTCTTTAAATGTATTTAATCATAATATGCTATCTTCTGTGCATTGCTGGATTACATTTTTATACTTCTTTGCAGAGTTTTGTCGTACACTCATGAGTGAAGTTGGTTTGTCATTTTTCCTCTCTTGTATTATCCTGATTTGTTTTACTATATAAAATACATATTTTTGCATGGAATGAGGCCAGCATATGTTTTATTGGGGTGTTTTTCCTTATTTCAAGTTTTTGAAGTGTGCCTTACTTGTTTTTAAGGTGTTTATTAATATTCACCTATAAAGTCATCTGGGCCAGGTCTTTGTGTAAGATTTTTTAATTGGTGAACCAATTTCTTCAAGGGCCTTACAATGACTCAGAATTGCTATTTCTTCCTGAGTTTGTTTGGTACGTTACGTTTTTTCTAATAATTTGACCATTTTTTCTAAATTTTCAAACGTGACACCAAGTTGTTTGTACTAGTTTACCATTTTCTTAATCTCTGAATTTTTTAAATTCCTAACATTTTTGTTGTCATCTTTGTCTTCTTCTTCCTCCTCCTCCTTTTTTCTTCTTTCTTTTAGTTCAACCAGGCCAGACCAATTTGTCAATTTCACTCACTTCTTTGAAAACCTTAATTTTGGCATTGTTGATCTTTTCTATTTTATTCGTGTTTTCTATAACATTAATTTCCAGGCTTATCTTTATTATTTTCTTTCTTCTGCTCTCTTTAAATTAGTTCTATTTTTAAAATAATTTCTCATGGATGCTTAGCTCAGCAATATTCAGCCTTTCTCAGTTTCTAATATAAGCATTTATGACTTAAAATTTCCTTTAAGTCCCTTTTAACCATTTGTTTTAGTGAAGTTAGTAAAGTTTTTGGATTTTATCATTGTTCAATCCTAAGCACTTTCTATTTTGCATTATGATATACTCCTTGATTGATGAGTTATTCAAAAGTGTTTTCCAATTTTCTAAATTTTTAAGACATTGTTTTTTAGCTAAAGATATCTTTATTAACTGAATTGTGATTTAAAAAATACAACGTGTTTAAGATCAGTTTCTTAAAATTGGTTGAGACTTCATTTATGGCCTAATTCATAACCAATTATTGTAGTATTTCTTGCATAACCAAAACCAATTTGTATACCTTAATTTGGAGTGCAGAAATCTATATGTTCAGTAGGTTAAGCTTTCTGTATTTTTCAAATTAATCATACCCTTAATGCTTTTTGGTTCATTTTATCTATCAATTATTGAGATAGCTATATTTAATGACTCACAATAGTAGAGAATTCGAGTATCTCTTTGTAAATATGTCAGATTTCCCTTTATTTTACTGAAGCTATATTATCAAGTTTTAAATTTTAGAATTTTTTCCACCTGGTGAATTAAACCTCTTATCATTATTAAATGATCTCTTTTGTTTGTTGTAAGGTTTTTTTCTTGCTCTAAAATCTATTTTACATATATAGATATTCCAGCTCTTTTTGCTTAATATTTGCCTGAAACATATTTTTCTATTCTTTTACTTTCAACTATTCTTTCTTAATGTCTTAGATATGTCTCTTATAAAAAGCATAAACACAGATTTTGTTTTTTATCTAATAGATGTTTTTAATCCAATCTCACAACTTCCCTTTCAACTGGGTTTATTTCACTGATATATTTATATTTACTACTGTCATCAGTTTTTTAACTTTCTATTTTTTCAGGCTTTTCTGTTTTTTTTTTTTTTTTTTTTTTTTCTCCTTCTTGCCTCTTTTCAATCAATTAAATTACCTTTTTTTTTTTTTTTTTTTGAGATGGAGTTTCACTTTTGTTCCCCAGGCTGGAGTGCAATGGTGCGATCTCGGCTCACTGTAACCTCTGCCTACCAGGTTCAAGTGATTCTCCTGCCTCAGTCTCATGAGTAGCTGAGACTACAGGACCACCATGTCCGACTAATTTTTTTTTATTTTTAGTAGAGATGGGGTTTTATCATGTTGGCCAGGCTGGTCTTGAACTCTTGACCTCAGGTGATCCGCCCGCCTCAGTCTCCCAAAGTGCTGGAATTACAGGCGTAAGTCACCATGCCAAGCCGATTAAAATTCCACATGACCCATACTGGATGTGTAACATGAGAGATAAATATACTTGTTAAGCCACAGAGGTTTCAGAGTTAATTTGTTACCAAGGCATAATGTAACATATTCTGACCAAATAATTTTAATGGATAAATAATCCCATTAGAGAGTTACTCTCTCAGTACATTAAAAATATTTTCCCACAATTTGTCTTATATTTTTGTTGCTGAGAAGCCAGTTATCTAATTGCCGTTCGTTTATTGGCTGTTTTATTTTCTCTTCAGCTAATTTTAATGTCATCGCTTTGTCTTTGGCATTCTGAAGTTTTTTAACAATGTATTTAGGGGCGCGCGCGTGTGTGTGTGTGTGTGTGTGTTTGTAGGTTTTGGAATCTGAGGTTATCTTTAATCATTTCTAAAAATGTCTCATTCATTGTTTCTTCAGTTATTACCTCATCCTCTCCTCTGTTATCACCTCTTTAAAAATTTTGGTTACACGTGTTGAAGCATCTCACTTTGCCCTGCCTTCCAAGCCCCTCAGCCTCTGTCATATTTCCCAGCCCCCATCTCCTTGTGCTGCATGTGTGTAAGGTCTTCTGGTCTCTAATTAACACTCTTAAATTCTATCTTCAGCTGTGGACCGGTCCCCTGTTATCGCTTTTAATTCCAATCTGTTTATTTTTTAATTTATATAAGTTCTATTTTGTTCTTTTTCAGATATGATAGACATTTTTATGGTCACTTTCTTCTTCCTCGAATTTATATTTCCATTGTACATTTTAGTTTTAAATTTATCCTTACATTTAAAAGTTCTATATATTTTATTACTCATGTTAAGTTCTTTAGGGTAGAAGTCCTCTCTCTATATTTGTACTTGTATTTTTATTATTTCAGATTGTTTATATACCTTGGGATATAAGAAACATACCCCTGGGTACTTCCCTGTCCCTAGATGTCTGATGCTGGTTCACCTTTAGAATATCCACTATCGTAAGTAAACAAATATCATCTTATATTTGCTGTTTAATGTATTTTTCTCTTGTCAGTGAGCTTGTCTTCAATTGGTCATCTTTCTACAAAAATCTTCATTATTTTAATTCAGAAGATTTATGAATCTTTCTAATGCCCAGAGAGCTATCCCTCTTTCCATATTTCTAGACTGCAGCTGTGTTTTGGAGAATGTCCAAAAGTTTGACCTTTGAATAAAGTGATGAGGCTGTACAAACTTTTGCTTCTTAATACCCACTGCCTGGGAATAAAAACCTCTATACAGGAAGAAATAACGGAAGGAAGGAAGACAATTTTTAGAAAATCTGTAAATGCATCCTTCCCACTAAGAGGACATGAGGGCAGGTAGCCTGTATTTTAGGGATGACTTTTCAATGACTAGGAGTGGTTTCCACAGAGAATTCAGCTTCCTATCCATATACTTGGTATATATACATTTATATATATACTTATTTATTTATATAAATTTATATATAAATCTTGGTATATCAACCACCTAAAATTATCCTGCATTTCTAACTGATTTATAGCTAATAATATATGTCACTCCAATTCTTATAGTAAGCATAGGTATCAACTGTTTTGTAAACTCTTTAGACTGTAATGTTCATTTATTACATATGATAAAAGAGATTCCACACTGAGAAGAAGAATGAAGAGGAGGAGGAGGAGGAGAAAAACTATCACCAATAATAATTCTGGGCTTGTTTTAAAGTATACACTCGGCCCTTCCCCACATGTAGTGTGATGACTAACAGCCCAAGTGTGAACCTCAGGTGTCCCAATGTTCACAAGGATGTCAACTTTACCGATATTTGCAGGTTTAAAATTTAAAGCATATGGAACCATCATGTCCAACACCTACCAAATTTTGACTGAAAGAGCTAGTACTTATAAAACATTGTTGAATGACATGAAGTTTATCTGTATTAGTTCCGGTGGCTTAAAACAACAGAAATTTATTCTCTCGCAGTCTGAGGCCAGAATTCTGAAATAAAGGGGCTGGCAGAGCCACGCTCCCTTTGAAGCTTCTAGAGGAAGATCTTTCCTTGCCTCTTCCAGCTTCTTGTAGCTCCTGGTGTTCCTTTCCTTGTGACGGCACAACTTCAGTTCCTACTTCTGTCTTTCCTCTGTGTCTCTTTGTCTTCACATGGCATTCCCTTCTTTTGTCTTTCCTCCTCTTACAAGGATACCAGTCATGTTGGATTAGTATCCTTCCTACTCCAATATGACCCTACTTACATATGCTATAACCCTATTTCCAAATAAGGTCACATTCTGAGGTTCTGGGGCTTAGGACTTCAACATATCTTTTTGGGGGACATGATTCAATACATTAACAGTATCTTCTTCCAGAGAGATTTTACCTACCAAATAAGCTTGGATCCTACTGTCTTAGAAACACAGGAACTGGCTTTCTCTGGACTGTGTTTTGATGTTATGTTTTCAGCTTTTACTAAGCTGAGCAAGAAGAAATGGCTTAATGAATGGTACTACTGGATTCACTAAATAAAATTCACTAAGAATCATACCTAATTTGCTTTTTTTTCAGAAATGTTACATGTTCCCCCTTTAATAACTGTTAGATTTTCTTTTGGAGTCAATGAAAATCATATATCTAATTACATGTTTCTTTTTGATTTGGTTGTCAGGAAGCTTAAACATTTCACTATAAGTTAATTTTAATAACTTTGTGGAATGCTACAGCTACATATCTTCATTTTTTTACTTCTCTTGTGTTGGTATTTTCTTTCTGATGTTAGTTTTTCAAATTGCTTTTCATATTATTACAAGTCCCAATACTTTGTGGGGAAAAGTGGGTAATAAGTAGGAAAAAAGAATGATGAATCTCTTCCTGAGTCTCTTCCTTATTCATAGCAAATTTTCCCCTGACCCAGGTCATCCATCACGGAGTGACTAACCAAACATTATAAGCCATCAATATTAGTACTCCAGTTTACAGTGTAAGTGGATGATTCAAATGGTACTCAGATAAACAGAGGGAAAAACAAAGAAATCACTCCCTTTATTCTTGAGCAAATCTTACTGATTTCCTTCAGAAAGTTTGGGTGGATTTTTTTTTTTTAATCTGGAAAAAAAAATATCACAGAACCCATGAAACAGTAAAAATAAGAGAAATCTAGAAAAGCAGAGGAATCAAATGAGAAGAAATTAAATCACTGCAAACCATATTAAAAGCATCAAGGAGTAGAATTTAAACTGCAGAAAGCTGGACATGAAGGGCAAGCTATTGAAGAAAATAATCCCATGGAATTTGGTGGAAAATAAAAGGTGATCAGAAAGGAGATGAAAGATGTAGACCACGGGCAATGGAGAACTAAAATTTGAGTGACTGCTATCTTTGAAGATGTGAATGAGCAAACAGAAATGAAAAAACTATACAATAGAATAATGTTATTAACTAAAATAGGTTTTCAAATTGAATTTTGAAAAGGCTCACCATATTCCAATCAAATTTAATAAAAGCTTTTTTCCTAGAACTTTAAGGACTAAAAGAAATAGAATCCTATAGTCATCTAGGCGGAAGGAAAAAGGTCATCTTTGTAAACAAAGAAATCAGGAATATTCTAAGAAATGTTCAATGCAAGAAGAAAATGGAACAATGATTAACAAACATAGGAAGAAAAAACATTCCATACCTGGTCTAACCATCTTCATGTGTAATAGTGTCAGAAATAAATTCTCAAATATGCAAGAATTCAAGAAAAATAGAATTTATGAACTTCTGAAAAATCTGTCAGGAAAAAAAGTTAAGACAGTAAACATAAGTAACCATAAAATAAAATTTATGAATGAGAAAGTCATGATGTACAAAAGGTTGAGCCCTGAGCTTTAAGTCCACTACACATATTTAAATAATCAGCATTTTATGTAATAAAAATTAAAGACGGTTGTTTTAATACTTAAAAGAAAAATTACATAATATATAAACCATAATATTTTGATGACAATAGACTGAAACAAGAATCAGATTTGCTTTCCAAACTAAGAGGTGGAAAGAGAAGAATTTAAGTAGACTGATTTCATCATCATCATTGCATTTCTAAACTTAATTGAAAGACACAAATGTTAGCATGTTATTTAAAACAGACTTTACAACTCCCCAGTGGCCAGAGTGGGGTAGGTAGACTTCTTAAACAGCTCCCAGTTGTCCCTACCTCCTGGCATTCATGCCCTTGTGTTATTTTAGATCTAATTACTTGCCTTTACCAAAAAGAATGTGGCAAAAGTGATAGGATTTCCCATCTGAGGTTGGGCTATAGAGGGCTAGGACTTCTGTCTTGCTTACACTCTGACTCTGACTCTTCCTGCATACCCCTTGCGTTGATGAAGCCAGCCGCCATGCTGTGAGCTACCCTAAGGAGAAGCCCATTTGGCAAAACTAAGGCCTTTGGTTCCATAAGGAACCAAATCTGGGCTCCAGCCATATGGGTGAGCTTGAAAGCAGATCCTCCCCAAATCTAGCCTTCAGTGGAGAAGAGCCCTATCCATTACCTTGATTATAGCTGTGTAAGAGACCCTAAAGCAGAGGATTCAACTAAGCGACACCAGGACCCCTGACCCACAGATAGTGTGAGATAATGAGTGTGTGTTGTTATAAGCTGCTAAGTTTTGGGGTAGTTTGTTATAAAGCAATAAATAACTAATGACAAATGTTTTCACTGACCAGACTCTAGCGCTTCTCCTCTAAGCCCTCTTCTTGGTAAGTTACCAATCTTGGCCTATACAGACTTGTACAAAAACTAACATGCTTTCTAACAGTTCAAGGACACATCCCTAGGTGGACAGTAGCTCCTCTTAAAGTGCCTCACTGAGAAAGCTCAAGGATGCCAAAATAATTTACTATTTGTTTTAGCCAACACCTGGCAGTAGGCCCCTGACCACCCTTTCTTAGAACATTTACTAAAAATGGCTTGCAACTGTGACTCCTTCCTGTTTCTGAGATGTACATGTATCTCCTACAACTCAGGAGTGCCTTTCTCAAGGACCTGAAAGCCATTTCTTTGAAATATAATCATCCAGAAGAATAGGGCCTGTGTCTCCCAGTCTGTAGGAAGATAGAATCCTAACGTCTGTAACTATAACCTACTAGAAACAGCTGGCTTTACCACTTTATGATGTGCAACCCTTTGTAATGCTTCACTTCTCTGACTCTCCTGAGCACTCACTCACCCCTTGTCCTACTCCTGTTTTAGGTGGTCATCTCTGTACAAATCAGATTTCAGTTCCCGCTGAATGCTTATCTCTGTTGCAACGGTCATTGCTGAGTAAAGCCTGTCCTTGCCACTTTAACTATTGTCCAGCTTTGTTTATCTCTGACACTAAAATGTAGAGGAAGATACAAATTAAACCAAGACAAAACAAAAACAAGGAAAGCACAGATCGTAAGCAAAAGAGCAAAAAAGAACAATGCGAATTCAAAAAAATAAACACATGACTGAGATAATAAACATACCTAATTCAAATAATTTCAAGTGGGATACAATAAGCCATTAAAAAGCATTACATGGAACAAAGAAAGTCACTTTATAATGGCAAATGACACAGCTCACAATAAAGAAATTACTAATATAAATGTTTATGTATCAAATAACGTAACATTAAAATACATAAAGCAAACCTTCAAGAAATAAGAGAAAACAGCAAGATAAATGTTAAGAGACTTTAACAAATTTCTTTTTATTCTTGAACAATGAATAAAAAATATATATTATATGGAAGATGTTAATAACAATTATCAAAAAGATTGAGCCAATAATATTATGTAATAGATGCTTAATAAATTATTATTTATTATTAACCTGAGAGCCTGCAAATAAAAAATACTAATATTTTACGTACTCACGTGATATGGTTTGGATGTGTTTTCCTGCCCAAATCTCACGTTGAATTGCAATCCTCAGTGTTGGAGATGGGGCCTGGTGAGAGGTGACTGAATCATGTCGGTGGATTTCTCATTAATGGTTTTGCATCATCCCCTTGGTGCTGTCCTCACAATAGTGAATGAATCCTTCTGAGATCTGGCTGATTGAAAGTGTGGCACCCACTCTCTCTTGCTTCTGCTCTGGCTATATGACGGGCTTGCTGCCCCTTCACCTTCTGCTATGATTTAAACTTCCAGAAGCATCCTCAGAAGCCAAGCAGACGCCAACATTATGCTTTGCTTCCTGTACAACTTGCAGAACCATGAGCCAATTAAACCTCTTTCCTTTATAAATTATCCAGTCTCAGGTATTTCATTATAGCAATGAAAGAATGGATTAATACCTCATGTAACATTTACAACAAGAAGTCATACGCACAGGATAAACATTTAGAAAATATATACCATTTAACAGGGATTATTTTAGGAATGGGTTTATTGGCCATTTTCACTTTCTATTTTAAGTTTCTGATTGTTTTAATTTTTTACCACAGTGTATTTTCACAATAAATTAAAAAAAAATCTTTAAATGTTCTACCACCTTTCCTCTTTAGAATTTTCCTCAATATTCCTAAATCATTCCATTTGCTTTCTTTTCTTTTTCTTTCTTTTTTTCTTTTCTGAGACAGTGACTCACTCTGTCACCCAGGCTGGAGTCCAGTGGCGTGATCTCAGCTTACTGCAAGCTCCACCTCCCACGTTCAAGCAATTCTCCTGCCTCAGCCTCCTGAGTAGCTGGGATTAAAGGCACCCACCACCACGCCCGGCTAATTTTTGTCATTTTAGTAGAGAGGAGGTTTCGCCATGTTGGCCAGGCTGTTCTTAAACTCCTGGCCACAAATGATCTGCCCGCCTCAGCCTCCCAAACTGCTGGGATTACAGGCATGAGTCACCGAGCCCAGCCTTTTCATTTTCTTATATGAAGAAACTGTAACACTTTTCTTCCAAAGATCAACAATTAGTAGTTCCTTCTTCTCTAGGAAAATGTTACATCAGTTACATCCTCTGTTCTGAATTTTCACATTTCTGCATCGAGTGGCCTCTTCACTTCAAGCTATCTCCTAATTCCAATCCTAGAGCATCCTTTCACATTAAGGACCAAGGTTTCTCCTGCCCTTCTTTGCCAAAATTCCCCATTTGCCAAATTTCTCAAAATTTCTCCATGTCCGGAATTTTAAATCTACCTCAGTCTATGTTCTAGAATACACAATAAAGTGGTCAGATACTAGTTCCATATGCAGAATCACCATGAAGGAGACAGCCACAAAATGAACTGTATTGGTAATTCAAATTCTATAAATGATATTGCCCTTTGATTTACAGCATTCCAGGAAAATTTGATATATCTTAAAACTGTGTGGAAAACAGTTTATGTTTATATATAAAAATAGATTTTAGGCTCAGAAAATTATAAAAAAATTTTTTAACTGCATGAATGAGCAGTGGGACAACCAGCTCACACAGGATGCAGGACAATCCTTTGCTGTGCAGAACTGTCCTGGTCAGTGGAAGGTGTCTAGTATTTTCGATCCCACTAACTATATTCCAGTAGTGCCCTGCTCCCTGATATGGATTGGCTCTGTGTCTCCACCCAAATCTCATTTCAAATTGTAATCCCCGTGTGTCAAGGGAGACAGGTATTGGATCATGCAGGCAGCTTTCCCCATGCTGTTCTCATGATAGTGAGTGAATTCTCACCAGATCTGATGGTTTTATAAGTGTTTGGAAGTTCCTCCTTCACAGCACTTCTCTCTTTCTGGCCACCTGGTGAAGATGGTGTATGCTTCTCCTACCTCCATGATTGTAAGTTTCCTGAGGCCTCCCCAGCCATGCAGAACAGTGAGTCAATTAAACCCTTTCCTTTATAAATTATCCAGTCTTGGATATTTCTTTATATCAGTGTGAAAACACACTAATACACTCCATAATCACTGGGACAAGTAAAATCACTGCTAAATTTCCAAAAGAACCCCTGGAAGCAGTTCCATCCCAATAGATTTTTGATCTATAAATCCAGAGGCCTCTTTTCTTGTCATTGGCTACCTCTCTAGAGCATTTGACCTGTTGAGAAACTGCTCCTCATCTCTTCATCCTCTTTTGCATCCCATGTCACTGCAGCCCTGCAGCCTTCCTTTCCTCCTAAACCAATTCCTGCCTGGTATCATTATCTAACTTCTCACCTCACCCTGCCCACCCTGCTGTCCTTCCTTTTTCCTCTCCACATGCTGTTCAACTTCCTCTCCTAAGTAATTGACTCTCAAAGTGCCATTTGTACATGAAAAACCAAATCAACATTTCCAACTGCCACTTGGTCATTCACACAGAGAAAGCCTTAAGTTATGCATGTCCAAAATCAAACTACAGGTCTACCTTGGGAACATTGTGGGTTCAGTTCCAGACCACCTCAATAAAGCAAATATTGCAATAAAACAAGTCACAAACAAGATTTGGTTTCCCAGTGCATATAAGTGTTATGTGTACACTATACTGTATTCTATTCAGTGTGTAATAGCATTATATCTTTTAAAAAGCACTTACCTTAATTTAAAAAACACTTTATTGCTAAAAATAATGGTAATGATCTTAAAGCCTCCAGCAAGTCATAATCTGCTGGTGGAGGGTCTTGCTTTAACGTTGATGGCTGGTGAGTGATCAGGATGGCAGATTGCTGATGGTTGGCATGGCTGTGGCAGTTTCTTAAGATAACAGTAAAGTTTGCCACATCAATTGACTCTTCCCTTAAAGAACGATTTCCCTGTAGCATGTGATGCTATTTAACAGCATTGTTTATCACATAAAACTTCTTTCAGAATTGGAGTCAATCCTCTAAAACATTGATGCTGCTTTATCAGCTATGTTTAGACAATATTCTAAATTCTTTGTTGTCATTTGAACAATGTTCATAGCATATTCGCCAGGAATAGTTTCTATCTCAAGAAACCACTTTATTTGCTCAATCATAAGAAGCACCTCAAGTTTGATTATGAGATTGCAGCAATTCAGCCTCCACTTCCAATTCTACTTCTCTCGCTATTTCTATCACATCTGCAGTGACTTCATCCATTGGAGTCTTGAATCCCTCAAAGTTATCCACGAGGCTTGGAATCAGTTTCTTTCAAACTCATGTTAGTGTTATATTTTTACCTCCTCCCACGAATCATGGCTGCTCTTAATGGCATATAAAATGATAAATGCCTTCCAAAAGTCTTTTAATTACTTTGCCCAGTTCTATCAGAGGAATCACTGTCTGTGGCAGCTATCGCATTATAAAATGGATTTCTTAAATAGTGAGAATTGAGAGGCAAATTTGCTGCTTACTCCATGGGCTGCAGAATGGATGTTGTACTAACTGGCACGAAAACAACATTCATCTTCTTGTACATCTCCATCAGAGTTCTTGGGTGAGCAGGTGCACTGTCAGTGAGCACTAATATTTAAAAAAAAAAATTTCTGAGTAGTAGTAACTATTCAGGAATAGTAGTAAATATTCTGAGTAGAGTAAAATATTCAGGAAACCATATTGTAAACAGATAGGCTGTCGCCCAGGCCTTTTTGTTTCATCTATAAAGCACAAATAAAGTCAATTTAGCATAATTCTTGAGGGCCCTAGAATTTTCATAAGGGTAAATAAAAATTGGCTTAAACTTAAGGTCGCTGGGTGCATTAGCCCCTAATAGGTCTGTCCTTTGAAGCTCTGAAGTCAGGCTTTGACTTCTCTCTGGTTAGAGAAGTCTTAGATGGCATCTTCTTCCAATAGGCTATTAAGTCTACATTGATAAACTGCTGTTTATTGTAGCCGCCTCCATCTATCTTTGCTAGATCTTCTGGATAACTTGTTACAGCTTCTCCATCAGCACTTGCTTCTTCACCTTGTACTGTTATGTTATGCTTCTTTTCTTAAACCTCGTGAACCAAACTCTGCTAGCTTCAAACTTTTCTACAGTTTCATTACCTCTCTCAGCCTTGAGTTAGGGCCTTCCTCCTGACTAGGCTTTGGCTTAAAGGAATGTTGGGGCTGGTTTGATCCTCTATGCAGACCACTAAAATTTTCTGCATATCAGGAATAAGGCTGTTTCATTTTCTTATCATTCAGGTATGCACTAGGATAGCACTTTTAATTTCCTTCGAGAACTTTTTGTTTGCATTCACAATTTGGCTAAGTGTTTGCCACAAGACACCTAGCTTTTGGCCTATCTGGGTTTCTGACATGCCTTCCCCAGTAAGTTTATCATTTCTAGCTTTGATTTGAAGTGAGAGAAGTATGACTTCCTTTCACTTGAACACTTAAGAGGCTACTGTAAGGATATCAATTGGCCAAATTTCAATATTGTTGTGTCTCAGGGATAGGGAGGCCCAGGAGATGGAGAGAGGCAGGGAATAGCTGGTAGATGGAGCAGTCAGAACACACACAACATTTGTAGATTAATGGGCATCGGCTGTGGCACCCTAAAACAATTACAATCATAACATCAGAGATCAATGATCACAGATCACCATACTAGATACAAGAAAAATGAAAAAGTTCAAAATTTAACATGAATGCCCCAAATGTGACAGGGACATGAAGTGAGCACATACTGCTGGAAAATTGCACCAATAGACTTGCTCAACACAGGGTTGCCAAAAACCTTTAATTTGTGAAATAAACGAAAAAACCACAGTCTGTGAACTACAATAAAGCAAAGCACAATAAAATGAGGAAGGCCAGTAGTTCTCTTCCTCCAAATCCTGTTATTCCATCAGTTGTATCAATTTATGAGAATGGCAACATCATCTACTTAATCTAGAAGTAACAACCAATTTGATTCATTCTTCCTTCCGTACATCCAACTGATTGCACTCTCTGTCCATTTTCTCTATCTCATGGCAACATAGTTGCCTTTCTATCAATGTAGTTGAAGCTATCCTTGTCAGTAGCTTAGAGTATTGTCACAGCCTCCTAACTGGTACTTCCACTCCAATTTATTTTTTGATACTTACACAAAGGGAATTTCTGCAGATAATAATAGTAGCTAACATTAATTGCCTATCATATGCCAGGAACTATACTATGTGCTTCCTGTCTCTTTTAATATGCACAGCTACATCATAAAGTCAGAACTTTTTTTTTTTTTAACTTTACAGATGAGGCAAAAGAGGTTTGGGAGATTAAAGAATTTACCTAAGTTCACAGAGGTAGCTCAGAAATTACAACACCAGGAATCCAAGGTCTTTGGCTTCTAAAAACCCTGTTTGTTTTTGCTTTCTTTGCTTCTAGCTGTTTGCAATCTTAATGTTTATCTTTCTTTGCTTCTAGCCTGTTTGCAATCTTCAATGTCTATCCCTGTCCCATCTGCCTTTTCCTTCTCCTTCCATTCTTCCAACCCATGAGTCCTTCTTTTGGTTTTACTTATTTCCTTAAAGATTTACTTGTTAGCCATTTCAAGGAAGTCCTTCACTACAGGCTCCTTCTTCCACCATGTCCACATCTGTCCCCAGCCCTCTTTCTCTCCAGTCTCTCTTCCCAGCTGCTAAGAGAGGCTGGAAAAAGAAATGAATACACAGGATAGCTCCAACCTCTGCAGATGCAGATACACAAAACTCCCTGCATCTTTAGCTTTTCTCTAACTCTCAGGGTTGCTTTATGGTTCTGATATAATGAACCAATCAAGTACAAAGTGCCTTGTAAAGAGAGCTATAAAGCACCCTGCACGTGTAAGGTGCAACTAACTATTCACCCTCCTTTTACATGCTCAGGGCTTCAACTGAGTTACTCTGTGAGCAAGAATATTCTGTGTGCATCCAAGCAGAGAATGGCACATGTGTGTTCAAGGTGAAGGGAGAATAGAGCCCTAAGTAATATTGATGTTGGCCAGGAAAATCTCTACTTAACATTACTGCCAGAGTCCAGCTTAAAACTTCATTGAGGTTGACATAAGCGAGTAAGACAGGAAGAAAATAGTATTTTCTCACTTTAAAAATCTCTCGAGGAGGGTTCCCCTCCCCCCAGCACCCTCGAAGTTTGAAGTTTTTGCAAACATCTTCCCTTGCATTCACAAAGTCCTGCCCAGGTTCCTGTCCCTTCTAGTCCTGGCCGTCCCTCTTCCCGGGGGCTTCCACCCCTCCGACCCCCGCCGACCCGGGGTGGACTACAATTCCCGGCGTGCCGCGCGCGTCCGGCCGGCTGCACCGGGGCTTTGCGCGTGGCGGCCACCGAGCTCCTCGCGCGCGGGGCAAACCTCCCGGCGCGGCCATGCGGGGAGGTAAGTGATCCGCTTGTGCGGCCAGGGCTTGGGAAGGCGCCCGTCCTCTCCTCTCTCCAGGATGAAAAAAACAAACGAAGAATGCCGCAGTGAAAACCGCCCTGCCCTCCCTCATCTCGGCCGTGTGTCCAGTGCTCCTGCAGCTCGTGCACCCACGGGCATGGGCTCTCACCCTGGCGTGGAATTGGGGGCAGAATAGTGCCCTGCCCCACGGAGAGCCGGGGCTCGTCTGGGGCTGCTGGCAGGGCTCGGGGAGCTGGACGGGGTGGTGGCAAGACTCGGAGGGGTGCCCCGCGAGCGCCACACCTCCACACTCCACTTTCCAAAGGCCAGCTTCCCCGGGGAGCCCCCACACTAAACGCCAGCGAACCGTCTCTCCGTGAAAGTCTTAGCCAGAAACTTTCCCCGCTGTGTCGCCAATGCCACAGAGAGTCGCGTGGCTCTCGGCCGGCGCTGCTGATCCCAGAGGCAGCCTGGCGTCTTCAGTCCCAACCGTCCCATCTCCATGCCAGTTCTCACTTGCCCCTGAGACTCCATTCCCGGCGCAGAGAGGTCGGCTCTGCCGTCGGAAGGCTTCAGGCTCGACGCGCCTGGGGTCGGATCCCGGGAGGCAGGGACCGGCGGCTCCTTTGGGACTCCCTAGGCGAGTCCTTTTTGCCTGGGGGATGAAAGCTGATCTAGAAAAGAAGCCAATCAAAGTCAACAGCTTGCAGCCCTTCCATACCGCCTCTCCTCCAGCTACCTGAGCTCATTCCCAAGTGGGTCTAAAGTTCTGCTCCACAATCCTGACGCCAAAGTTATTTCAGTATATAATTTGGAGATTTCAGGATCTCCAAAGTTATCTCAGCATATCCCATAATGTGCTGGATCAGAAGGTCTTGTTTGGTTGCCTCTCTCCCTCATCCCCACACACCACATACACACATACCCCACATACCTACCACACCCACACACAAAATACACCAGATAGTGCACACATCACACACCACACTTAATGCTACACACTACGCACATGTCTTTTTTTATCAGCAAAGGATTGATGTCAAACAGTTTGTTGGAGGCAGTGTGTGAGTACTAGTGTGTGTGTGTGTGTGTGTGTGTATATATATTTATATTCACAAGTGACAGTTTACTACCAAAGTTAGAAACTAGCTGGTACATGAAACCTCCTGTTGTCAAAAATTAGAGTGTCTTTGGGGCTCACTTTTTATAAAATGGTATTAACTTCCTACAACATCTTCTGAAACTTTACTCTTGTGTCACAGGCAAACTTTTGATCACAGCAGGCCAGATGGGAGGGGATGTCCCTTTGTATATGTAGGAAGAGATGCTTGGAAAAACTTCAGAGAATCCTTTCTCCTGTGGCCGTGTCTTAAGGAAGAGCTGGGTGTAGCTACAGTTTCTTTGCTTTTTCCGCTTCAGGAGTGGAGAGCTGAATATGCTTTTGTTCTGAGCAGCAGTGTCAGGACAACCCCCGCTCCTCTGCACACAGAGCTCCCAGTCCAGCCTGCTTCCAATTTGAATTTACTGGGAGAATATATTGTTCAGGAATTTCAGATCAAGTCCAAAAGCATTATGGAATCTGTTGGTGAAAGAGCTCTTTATCTCTATAAGAGTCCATCATTTGAGATCAGCACTGGTGAAAAATCCACATGCCTGATCCATGCTCAGAAGATAGCGCTCAAAAATATTTAAACATTTACAATTGGTTCCTAGATTACTATTGTTCGTTTGCCTTTTCAAGGAAGCAATGGCAAATATTTGAACTCATTCTAGGCAGTGATCTTCAAGGAAGTCGAAAGTTTCTAATATAATTCCTGGATTAAGTAAAGGACAAATTTTTGACCTTGAAATTCAGGTACCAAATTTGAATCAAAGTTGATCTCCTAGTGTCTTTAAAAATTATTTTTTAAAAGGAGGCAGGCATTTTTCTCCTCGGATTCTACCCGAATTCTACAGGGTATTACAGCAACAGATAACTTTTTTCCAGGATCTTTCTGGGGAACCTGTGTTCTCTGCCCTATCTTGAGTGGTTTTGTTGACTATCTTGACCTAAAAGTGTCCAAATGAAGAGGCAACCATGTACGTTTTCTGTGTATGTGCAGAGCATTTATGGGATGAGACTGTTCCACTGGAGAAGTGGTTTAAGCAAAGCAAGGGAACTGTGAGAATGACCAGTATAACTTAAACAAAAGATGTTGCCTAGCCTCTCTGCTCCATCTCCGAGTTTTCTGATTTGGTATTTAGAATGATGGCAGGAGAGACTGAATTTTGGGGTGGGTATAATATCTTTCTATTCATATGTAACAAATATAGTACCAGGCGCTCATAGATTGTAAGTGATGGTTGAATTTCTCAAATTATGCTTTTTTTGCAACTAGGATAAACAGTTAAAGTTAAACCTCCCAGAACTAATTGTTTTTCTTTTGTAGAATAAGGTTTTGTTTGTTTCAGTTTGAATTTTGCTGGCTTCATTTGGCAGGATAAATGTCAAAATAAAAGAATGTGGGCATATTCAGGAGATCTGGTCATCTATTTTGCATCCTCTCTGAAATATGTTACTTCCTGCATAATGAAGTAAAAGGATTTGCTGCTGAGCAGTACTTTCCTCATTCTCACAAAGGGATTACTTAAAAGCCAGCCCTGGGAACTTTGTCCAGGAATCTCTATTGGGAAAAAAAAAGAGTAAAACAGGGACTGCAGCTTCCGAGTGTTCTCTGGTTATAGCCCATAAGCACTGTATTCTCACTCTTATTTTTCCCTAAGGGGAGAAAAAGAAATAGTTTGAAGCATGACATTCATGCTCAGAACAACAGCTAAGACCTATCATACAGCAACAATGAAGGGGAGGGAGAAAATAAGAAGCTATTAAGACAGCTTGTTTTTCTTTGTACAAGACAGGTGCAGGGAGAATTCTGCAGGTTTTGGACTCCTGATTCATTCACTTGCACTAATTTTGCTGAAGGTAGTTAGCAAAAGTGAACAGGCACACTGTAGCTTTAAAAAGTCAGCCATGAACCAGAAGGCAGTTGGTGCAGCTTGTGTGTGATTCCTAACGTCATGTTGGCTGAGAGCCAGCCTGGTTTTATTTCACTGTGTCAAATTGTACCTCCTTATTGAATTCCTTTGCCAGCCTACTTTGTGAAAGAAAACATTGGGGTTTCTTTGGCTGTTCTTGATAAGCCTATAAAAAATGATATTTTTTAGTTGCTTATAGGTAGGTTTTCTTTTTACTCTTCCACAAAAAAAGAAAATAATAGTAATAATAATAAGACAATGTAGTGTGATGTTGCAGAGTATCATTGTGAGTGTTTTGTTTTGTTTTGTTTTCTGAGATGCTTAGAAAATGGTGAATGTGTAAGTTTCCAACTGAAGTGAAATCATATTCTGTTAGCATGGAGCAGCAGCACTATCTTCCTGTGTACTCTAACGGTGTGTGAATGTATGCTAATATCTATATGTATATTAAATGTTGAATTTCTCTATCAATAATCTAAGTGGTTTAGCAACTGGAAGTTTGTGTGTATGTGTGTTTCAGGAGTGAAGATTATCCCACACTTACAGTTTTATTTGTTAATCATCTACTTCTCTCACAGTGATAAAATCTTGCGAATATACTAAATGATGCACTTGCCATGTAAGAGTAATCCCTAGAGAAGGAGTGCCGAAGTATAAAGTGATTTTAGTGGGAATGTATTTAATTTATGGCTTCAGCTGAATAAGAGCAAACACGTTTCGGGACTGTTTCTTCCTTTTTCTTTTTTTCTTAAAGCAGTTTTGTTCGTAGCTTTTTCATTTTGCTAATTGCATATTAATTGAGGCAGGCTTTTAATTTTTCACAGCCCTCATCCTAAACAAAAAGACAGAGTGATGGATGCTACAATATCTCCTTAAATGTTTTGATGATTTTTCATACATCTAATGAGCTACCTACTCTTTCTTACACACATACATACACACACACACACACACACACACACCAGCACCACCTTTCTGTGCTAAGGACTATCTGGCATTTTTTGTGAGCTTCCTGCTTTACCACAGCATGGCCATCTCACAGATTCGTTGAGAATGTGAGGTAGGGGAATACTTGCTGACAAAAGCTTTAAGTGTCCTTCTGCATTGCAATGAAACAATCTAGGAGCAAGGGGGAGTGGACAAAAAAACAAATGCAATAAGAAAAAACAAATCACAGCCCATAATGGGAGGGGGGCAGGAAAAGGGGGATTGTTTTTCTCTACTTTGACTCATTTATGAGTTGCAGTGTCTTAAGTGAGAGCTAAGCACCCAGAAGAAGCTGTGCTAGTTCACACAGCACTTGTTTTGAACGAGGATTCAATTTCATTTGCAAATGCTTATTGTCAAGGCAGGGAGTGCCAGTACAGATGAAAGCACCCCAGTCTGTCTCCAGTTCTTTAGGTTTAATCACATCTCTCCAATCGCCGAGGGAACTGGAGATTTAAACAAACAGACGTGAACTGGTGTGAAGCTGTAAAAGGGACCATTATGTTTCTGATTCAGAATATATATTCTTCTCTCACTTTCTAAGAATTAAACACAAGCTTTTCTCCCTTATTGATTAGTTGCTGAAGTAAAGGAACCCTGCAGCCTTCCCATGCTATCTGTTGACATGGAAAACAAGGAAAATGGCTCTGTCGGTGTAAAAAAGTAAGTGAAGCTGGCTTCTGAGTTCTGCTTCTGCAAACAACAGAGGGACTTGGTTTCTATTTTCGTACTTCTTGCTTATCTGCTACAATACACAGTTTGGGGGTCGCCTTGGTTTGTCTACACTGGCCACCATTCTCTCTTCTCCCCTCTACCCCAGTTACCTTTTTCTGTATTCCATTTCTAAGACAGAGATGACTCAGACATCAAAATATATATAAAAGGTTTGTGTATCAGGCTTTGGAACAAGGATGGTTGAGGATTTCAGCCCTGCATTCTGTATGTTGAAACAAAACCTCCAAGCAGAGACTCTTCCATAGACAACACAGAATGAGGGCAGAAAATAGAGTTTGAGTTTTTTTCTGAAATACAATCACTTCTAACTGAAAACTAAGAGCTATAGTGCAGGAAGGGAAAAATCTTCAGTAAGAATACTAGTTTAACAACTTCTCTGTCCTAATTTTATGAACTGTTTAATGAATGTGAAACATTTCAGTGCATACATGGTGTTTATTGTAATGTCTGTTCTCACATTTGAAACTTGTGTTTATGTGTTGTGTAAGAGTTATATACTTGATTCTTTTAAATAGGAAAATTCAATTGCATTATGTAACATAATATTTTGATATTTATGAGTCTATAAAAATGTACATTCTCAGGAGTTATAGCAAAGCAATAACTACTTTGATTACAAGGAGAAAGTAAGTTCCAAGAGGGAGTTATCTGTTTCATTCCTTTCCATATCATTTAGTTTAAAGTCACCATCAACTGAGCTTTGGAGGAAACTAATTAAATATAATCCATAGAAGCTGTGATATCTAAATGAGGAAGCAGTGTGCTATATGTTTATGAATAGAAGGTATATTTTGCTTCACGGCAAAGTTACATTAAAACTAACTTAATAAAATCTATTTTTTAAAGTTCTTGGGTAATTTATGTATCAGCGCCATATTGTGATGCTTATTACCATCCCTGAAGTTTGGGGTAGGTAGGTGGAGGAGAAGTGAAAGAAACAGATGCTGTTTTAAGCATAAGTTAGATCAGTGTTATCCAACAGTACTTCAACAGTGATGGAAATATTCTGTATTTCGGCTGTCTAAAATGGTAGCCACTAGCCACATGTGTCTAAGAACATGAAATGTGAGTAGTATAAATAGGAAACTGAACTTTTAATTCTACTTAATTGTAATTAGTTTTAAAATTAATGGCTTTACTGAAGTATAATCTTTGCATAATAAATTGCATGTGTGTAAAATATAAAATATGGTAAGTATTGATATTTTTATCTCCTCTTGAAATTACTACCACAATTAAGATAATGAACATTTCCATCACTTCCAAAATTACCTTATGACCTTTTGTGATCTCTCCCTCCTCTCCTTTTCTGCCCCTGTATCTGCTGGCAACCACTGTTATGCTGTCATTATAAATTATTTTGCTTTTTCTAGAATTTTATATTAATGAATGTGTATACACATACACATATATACTTTCTGTCACTCAGCATAAATTTGGGATTTATCCACATTATTGTGTATATCAATACCTCATTACTTTTTATTACTGAGTAACGTTTCATAGTTTGGATCTACAACAATTTGTTTACTATCATCCATATGATGATAGACATTTGGGTTGTTTCTATTTCTTAGGTATTATAAATAAAGCTGCTTTGATCATTTTTGTGCAGGTCTCTGTGTGGACATATGCTTTCATTCTCATTCATAATTACTTAGGAATGGAATTGGCTGGGCTCTGTGGTGGATGTCTGTTTAACTTTTTAAGAAACTGCCAAACTCTTTTTTGAACTGATTGTCCCATCTTCATTCTCACCAGCAGTGTGTGAAGTGTTCCAGTTGCTCCACGTCCTCATGAGCTTAGTGTGATCATTTTCATATTAGACATTATATCAGGTGTTTTATGTTTTAATTTTAATTTCCCTCATGACTAATGATGTTAAGCATCTTTTCCTGTGCTTATTTGCCATTCATGTATCTTCCTAGATAAACTGTTAAGTCTTTTGCTCATAGTTTTATTGGGTTAGTTTTTTTCATATTTATTGTATAGAGAGTTTTTATATATTATGAATATGTCCTTTATCATATATATTATTAGAAAATATTTTCTTTGAGTATGTGACCTGTCCTTTCATTCTCTCCATAGTATCTTTCAAAGTACGAAAATTTTTAAATTTTAATGAAGTCAGTTTAATCCATTTTTTTCTTTTATGGATAGTGCTTTTGGTGTCATATTTAAGAATCTGGCCTAATGCAAGGCTACTATTATTTTCTCCTGTGTTTTCTTTTAGAAGTTTTATAGTTTTAGGTTTCAGGGTTTAGGACTATGATTTTTGAGTTAATTTTCGTTTGTGCTGTGAGATAAGGGCTTGAAGAGTTGAAGTGCTTTGTGTGGTGGTGGTAGTGGTGCTGGATTTTTGCCTATGGATATCCAATCTTTTCACCTCTGTTCAAACACTTCTGCAACTTTGTTGAAAAATAATTGATCGTATATATGTGGGTTTATTTCTGACTCTATTCTATTCCATTGATCTTTTTGCATATATTTATGCCAATACACACTGTTTTGATAAATATAACTTGAAATCAGGTAGTGTTAGCCATCTAACTGCGTTCTTTTTCAAGGTTGTTTTGCCTCTGTACATGAATTTTAGAGTTAGCTTGTCAATTTCCACCAAATTCTTTTTTAGAATCTGTTACATTTTGATTGACATTACATTGAACTATATATCAGTTTGGAGACAGTTAACATTTTAACAATATGATGTCTTCCAACAAATGAACACAGTACTTTTCCCCATTTACTTAGATCTTTAATTTCTCTCAGCAATGATGTGCAGTTTTCACTATGCAGATCTTGCACCTTTTTGCCAGACACATCCCTAATATTTCATGTTTTTGATGCTATTTTAAGTGATATTGATATTTTAATTTGAATTTTCAATTATCTTATTATATATAAATAGAATTGATTTTTATATTGATCTTATATGCCACAACCTTGCTAAACTCACTTATTACTTTCAGTAGCTTTTTAGTAGATTACACCATATTTTGTAACATAGACAATTATATCTTGTGAATAAAGACAGTTTTACTTCTTCCTTCCCAATCTGAATGCCTTGTATTTCTTTATTCTTCTTTATTACACTGAGAAGACCCTCCAGTGAAAAGTTGGAAAAAGTCGTGAGCTGGGTGCTGGGAGGCCAAAGTGGGCAGATCACTTAAGATTAGGAGCTTGAGACCAGCCTGGCCAACATGTGAAAACCCCATCTCTACTAAAAACACACACACACACACACACACACACACACACAAAGAGAGAGAGAAATTAGCTGGGTGTGGTGGTGCGTGCCTATAATCCCAGCTACTCAGGAGGCTGAGGCAGGAGAACCCCTTGAACTGGGGAGGCAGAGGTTGAAGTGAGTCAAGATTGTGCCACTGCACTCTGGACTGGGTGACAGAGCGAGACTCCGTCTCAAAATAATAATGACAATAATAATAATACAATAAGAAAAAATAAAGAAAAAAGTGAAAACAGGCATCCCTTTGTTCGTCATCTAAGACTTTTTCATATCTACGTTCTTCTATGTGTGTGTGTCTTTTTTTCTGTGTGCTTTTAAGATATTCTTTTTTTCATTGGTGTCTTAAGCAATTTGGTTATGAGACTTGGTGTGGTTTCCGTCATGTTTCTTGTGCTTTGTGTTTGTTTGGTTTCCTGGATCTCTGCATGGGCCTAATTTTCATCAAGTTTTGAAAATTGTCAGCCATTATTTTTCAAATATTTTTGGTCTCTCCCTTTTTCTTTGGGGAACTCCAGTTTTACGTGGATTTGCCCACTTGATATTGTCCCATAATTCATTGATGAACAGTTCGTTTTGTTTTTTGGTTTTTTTTTTTGAGACGGAGTTTCACTCCTGTTACCTAGGCTGGAGTGCAATGGTGCGACATCGGCTCACCGCAACCTCCACCTCCTGGGTTCAGGCAATTCTCCTGCCTCAGCCTCCTGAGTAGCTGGGATTACAGGCATGCCCAGCTAATTTTTTTGTATTTTTAATAGAGACAGGGTTTCACCAGGATGGTCTCAATCTCTTAACCTCATGATCCACCCGCCTCGGCCTCCCAAAGTGCTGGGATTACAGTCAGTTCATTTTTTTAAAGTCATTTTCTCTGTGTTTCATTTTTGATAGCTTCTATTGCTTTGCATTCGTGTTCACTAATCATTTCTTCTAAAATGTCAAATTGTTGTCAATTCCACCAATGCATTTTTCATTTCAGACAATGTAGTCTTTTTAAAATTGTTTTAGTCAGAAAAGTAAATATGGCCCCCATTACTCCATCTTGATTGGAGGTAGAAATGCCATTTAATTTATATAGCCACAGGTTACTAGTGGCTAACACTGAATAGGGCAGAGTTATATTATAATGCAGACTCCAGAAAGAGAGAAAACATAGAGTCTTAAGGCTATATTGTGGAGGGGCTGCCATATACCTTGTAGGATGTTTGTCAGCATCCCCAGCTTCTACCAACTAGTTGCCAGCAGTATGCCTCTCCAGCCTTGACAATCAAAAATGTCTCCAGACACTGCCAAATGTCCCTGAGGGGAAAAATTGGCCTCAGTTTAGAACCATAGGCTAACCCCCACCTGAGTAATGTGTGACAGGGTGGCTTCTAGGCATCAGAAACGAGCTGACATATTTGTACTGGTTATTTCTTAAACTCTTAAAAGATCATGGAGTTTTAAATATTCCAGTTTGAAGCTTCTGCTTTCTTTCTTTACATATCACCGAAGAGAAGGGCAGAGAAGAAGAGAGGTAAAATATTAACTTTTTGGAGAATGTGGGCAAAACACACTATGGGATTCTTATACTATTCTTGCAACTTTTCTGTAAGTCTGAAATTTTTTTAATTAAAAAAAAAAGCTATTTTATTAGTTGAGAAAGAAAATTTTTCTTCCTTTAGGAAAGAAGCAACACTCCTAGCCCAAATTGGAGACCAGGGGAAATTAAACACAGCATTGCAGTGGCAAGTCTCAAGTTTACAACACTTGAATTTTACCTTGCTTTTGTTTCTTAAATAGTAGAAGAATATTTAATAAATCACTGATTTCTCTCTGCCTCAGTTCTCTTGAATGTAAAATAGAAATAAAGAGTCGTGAGGATCAAAAGGAAGCAGTTATAAATTATAGAGTGATACAGCAGTGATAAACTTTATATATTACAGCCTTTTTTTTTTTAAAGTAAGTAAACAGGAGCTCAAGAAGTGAATACTTAAAAATGGCATGAGAAGGTGGCAAGCCTGAAGTTTGAACCCAGCTCTTCCAACTCCAAGATAACTTTTTTTTTCTTCATACAACTTTTGTTCTATAACTATCCTCACTCAGTCCCATAAACTGGAATGCATGTTGTTTTAGGCAGTCTTGAAGCAGGCATATTCCAAGGCTGGATCCTTGTTCTTCTGTCATTGCTACAAGAGATAAAAAAGGATAATTGAGATGCATATGCCAGGTCTTCTAATTTCAAACTTGTTGACCTAAATGACTGTGAAGGGATAAATGCTACCTTGAGAATTTTAAACAGATGTCATGCTGGACCCCTCTCCTCCCTTCCTTCTTAGATTCATTTATTCCTGCCAAAGTCTCCCAGCCTCAGCCCACAAAATTCTTAGATCTCTAATGTGGACCCTTGTTCAGATCTCTGTTATTCTGTATGAGTCAATATGATTTTGACATGACAGTCAAGGCTGATTCCACTTGAACACATTCTGAAATGGAAGAGTAAGTGAATCTTATATTGAATTTTATATTCAGGGTCTTCAATGGTAATAATCCACAAATCAATAAGAAAAGCACAAACAGAAAAATACCAAAGAAAAATGGCCAAAACATGGGCAAACATTCCATAGCAGAGGAAAAATATATGGCCAATTAACATATGAAGATATGTTTAGTACCATTAGTGACCAAGAAAATGCAGATTAAGATCATAATGATGTACCCATTCACTTGGCAAAAATTTAAAAATGTGGCAATACCAGTCAGCGAAGATATGGATAGGATACAATGCTAGTAGGAATATTAACTGATAGGGCAGCTTTGCAGAACAATTAGGTATTATTTTCTAGTGTTAATTGAATATTTTACAAATTAACAATTCAGTTTCTGAATATATATATATCAATCAGTGCTTCCCAACAGAAATAAAATCTGAGCCACATTTGTAACTTTCAGTTTTCTAGTGGTATATTTAAATAGGGAAAATAAATTTTAATAATATATTTTATTTAACTCGTATCATTTTAACATGTAATCAACATGACATTATCAATGAAATATTTTACCTTTTTTTTTTACTAAATTTCCTGAATCTGTTGTGTACTTTACACTCAAAGCAGGGGGGTTCAATCTTTTGGCTTCTCTGGGCCACATTGGAAGAATTGTCTTGGGCCACAGATAAAATACACTACCACTAACAATAGCGGATGAGCAAAAAGAAAAAACAAATCATAATGTTTTTAAAAAGTTTGCAAATTTGTGTTGAGCCACAGTCAAAGCCATCCTGGGCTGCATGGAACCTGTGGGCCACAGGTTGAACAAGCTTGACTTCTAGTAGCTCTCATTTTGGACATAACATTTTCACTGGACATATTTAATCTGCATTTATATTTCCTAAAATTTACAGTTCAAAAGGTAGCATCACATACCTAAGTAATTCCAAACATATTTTAAAAATTTTCAATAACTGAATTAAGGAGAAATTATTTTCTTGTAATATTTGCATCCACATTGACAAAACTGATTTGTCTTGATTTGACTTGGAAGCAAAAGCATATTGACTTCAAAGCTACATCTGTTCAAGTTAAGTCAATTTACTAACACGCGTCAACTCAATATTACCCACATTGAATTCAAAGGGGTTTTGCATAAATTGATAAGCAACAATGTTTATCAATTTCAATAAATATGCAAATTTCCTTGAAGTTTATTCATGATAGAAAATGTATGAAATTATTATTGTATATTATATTGCACTCTGAAAAGTTGCAATTTTAGTCTAAACTTTTGTTCCTCTTTAACTAGGTCACAAATTAGCTTTTCCTTTCCTTAGAACGTCAAATTTAGCTTTTTCATATGCTGTGTGCTATCAAAATTACTCAGTAATTTTTGTCTTTAATTTTTGAATATTTGGCCAGGCATGGTGGTTAATGCCTGTAATCCCAGCACTTTGGGAGGCTGAGGTGGGCAGAACTTGAGGTCGGGAGTTCAAGACCAGCCTGGCCAACATGGTGAAACGCCGTCTCTACTAAAAATAAAAAAATTAGCTGGGTATGGTGGCGGGCACCTGCAATCCTAGCTACTTGGGAGGCTGAGGCAGGAGAATCGTTTGAACCTGGGAGGCGGAGGTTACAGTCAGCTGAGATCATGTCACAGCACTCCAGCCTGGGTGACAGAGCAAGACTCTGTCTAAAAAAAAAAATTAATATTTAACAAGCATTTCTTTTGTTTCAACAAAATCTTGAACAGTACAGCAAATCTTTGTAAATCTTTTCCTTACTTAATCAACAAACATTGGTAAAGAACACAGATTATGACGTTCATTGTCTTCTATTTCTTTTAGCAGTTCCATTAACTAGCATTCATCCATTACACTGAACAGTTCAACAATAGCATCTGTAACACTTTTCAAGTTTGCTTCAGAAAACACAACATAGATACCATGCAGTGGAATGAAGGAGTAAGAAAACATTGGTCTTTTGTTTTAAAATTACAATAAATTCCAATTTTTAAAATTCAGATTTTTTTTTAAAACTAACATTGCTGAAGCACCATCCATCTGGATAGAATTTAATTTTTGTTATCTGACTAAAATTCTTTGACAGTTAAAAGATTCAAAAATATCTAAACCATGAATTTAGTTTTTCAAGTTGTAAATTGATGTTTCTTTATAAATTAGGGAATCTTTTGAGATAAAACATACCTTAAGTATTAATGAGGCAGTGTCTTTATGTTGTACTTTCATCTAAAACTGAAGTTTTAATTAATGGCTTTTTATATTTTGAACCAGTTGGTCTTAGGTTTTGTTAGAAAGACCTTGTATTCTTCAGGCAATTGTTTGGTGGCTTGATTGGAAAATCTTTTACTTTTTGTTACATACCTGTTTAGTCTTTTCTGATAGTATTTTAGCGAAACTTCTATAACTGAAATAACTATATGTCCATTGAAAAATTGGTCTTTTAGGGCCAGGCGCGGTGACTCACGCCTGTAATCCCAGCAGTTTGGGAGCCCAAGGCGGGTGGATCACGAGGTCAAGATCCTGGTCAGCATGGTGAAACCCCGTCTCTACTAAAAATACAAAAAATTAGCTGGGCATGGTGGCGCGTGCCTGTAATCCCAGCTACTCAGGAGACTGAGGCAGGAGAATTGCCTGAACCCAGGAGGTGGAGGTTGCGGTGAGCCGAGATCGCGCCATTGCACTCCAGCCTGGGTAACGAGCGAAACTCCGTCTCAAAAAAAAAAAAAAAAGAAAAAGAAAAATTGGTCTTTTATCTATGTAAATATCTAAGTCATTTATAGCTAAACAAAGTTATAAGCTCAGATTCTGTCTTAAATCATATTATCTTTACTTTTTTTACATAACAAACTGCATTTTTTTCTCTTGCTATGTTCTAACATATTGCAATTGTTATTCATCATGAAATTTCCAACATACCTTCTTTCTGTCCATTTTTTCTTTATTGTCTGTTACTAGTTTCTGTATCTCCTCTCAATTCTGATTTCTTTTTAGATTTTAAAATTTGTCTATGCTTATTTTTAACTAAAAATATTTAATTATATAATAATTAAAATAACAAAAATGTAAATTTAATTACCAATAACAAGATACAAAGGGATCCTCATAACTTGTGCTGTCCACAAGCGTTCAACAAACACATTACAGTGTTACCTGGATCAATAAGAAAAAGTTATTTGAACTGAATCATTCTCTAACACCAGTTAAATGGGGGAGGTACTACCATAGAGGACACATGGACCTGCCATGAGAACTTCAACAATAGTACCCTATTGGTTGGAACAGTTTGAGCAAAATATAGGCAAAACAAAACAATGGAGTTGTGTTTAACATAAACACATTTTGTATCACTTCAAGTTTTTACATTTAAACTAAATTAAATTTAAAACTTAGTTCCTCAAATTTTAAATGCTCAATAGCCACATGCTACTAGCTACTACCATATTGAAAAGCACAAGTATATACCCAAAATAAATTATTGCATAGGGGAAAGGTTATATGAACATGAGATTGAGGATGATGATTAACTCAGGTGAGGAGAGCATGAATGGGGAGCTCTGAATCATATAGGTAGATATGGTTATTATTAAGATTCCAGATTTTATTTTGCCTAGTAGGTTCATGGGTATTTATTTCATTATTAAAAATAGCTACCTAAATAACTAAGATGGAGCCATCTGAATAGTCGAGATATCGTTTTTGACAGTTTTAGTACACAAACTCTGTGTATCCATATGTATACATAATAACACAAGACTATAAACGTATATTCACATGTACTAAAGAATGTACACATATATGGGGGCATACACAAAAATGTACACATATATTCAAAACACGCTCACAAGTAAGCTTTTATTGAACAAATGGGATCATAGCATTCTCTTTTTGTGGATTTCAGATGTACAGATTTGGGATTAATTAAAAACTTGGGTCCATGACACACTTATCATTGATCTGTGTTTGGCCATGTTAGAATTTTTACTAAATTTTTTAAATTCATGTATTTAACATGTATGTGCATATCTGTTCAAATCATGAAAGTTCAATTTTTTTTTTTTGGCCATTTGCTTAGTCTTTCTTACTCCCTTTTTCAGATGAAAAATGTCTTTTTCTCCCCTTTTTCATTTTATCCTACGATGGGAGGAGGAACCAATGTTCGTACATGACAGATGCATATAGTAAGTTTCTTTTAAACAGCAAGCAGTTTATTTCCCTACCATCACCGTGCCCCTGAGCCCTCAGTGGAGAAGTCCTACTGCAGTAGAAAGTTCTCAGTGATGAAGCTGAGCAAGGACTTTCAAGGCAAACCACTTCTTATTAATGCTACTTCTTTCTTACAAATGCGTCTTCACCATATTCCTCTGCCTTTATGTTCAGTGTATTGTTTCGTTTTGAAGCAAAAGCATTTAAAAAAAGGTTTTGGAACTAACATTCATGTCCTAATTAGTAATGTGATGCCTTTTTTTCTTGGTAATGAATGTTGTAAGGTTTTGAACTAACTGTAAAATAATTGCTTTTGAAATAGTCCTCTCTGAAACTTAACTATATACCTGTTAAGCTATGTATTATGTTAAGTAAATTACCATTTTTGCTCATGTGAATTAGAGGATTAGAAAGTGAGTAACAGAAGTAAAATATTAAGGTAGATTTAGAAATTATTATATTATTGCTAGAGTTTCAAAACTCTGACTTCATTGTAGAATTTAAAAAACTTGTATAAAACATTGTAGAAAAGAAAACTTCGTACAACAATAACAATGGCTTCTTTTACTTAGCTCATTAAAAAAAATTTCAACCATGTGGCGGGGTGGGGGCTCACACCTTAAATCCCAGCATTTTGGGAGGCCAAGATGGGCAGATCATGAGGTCAGGATTTCGAGACCAGCCTGACCAACATGGTGAAACCCTGTCTCTACTAAAAATGCAAATATTAGCCGGGTATGGTGGAACGTGCCTGAAATCCCAGCTACTTGGAAGGCTGAAGCAGGGGAATTGCTTGAACCGAGGAGGCGGAGGTTGCATGAGCCAAGATCACACCACTGCACTCCAGCCTGGGCAACAGAACAAGATTTCGTCTCAAAAAGAATAATGATAATAAAGTCCAACTGTGCATACATGTACAGCAATCTACAAGTCAGTCAGGTCTCCATCTCCATGAGAAGCATCACATCTAGAATTCAATTTTAAAAAGCCTTACAGGGTACTTGATTGTTTGCCTGGAAGCCTAATCTGGCTTCTCATGAAAAAAGGAATGGGAAACTGAAGTAACTGCATGCTAAATTGAACATTTTTTACATTTGTTTATTAAAAAAAAAACAGCTTTTGTTTATTCACTACTAATCCTGTCCTCTTGTAGTATAGAGCATAAATAATTATCAAGCCTCAGATATGTCTTCTTTGAAAGCAATGAGGGGATTTTATTTAGCTTGCTAGGTAGTTTCTGGGCCATGTTTCCATCAGGCCCACTCTCATCTGTTCTGTCCACTGTTCCCAGTCCCCACAACCTCACTGTCCTGACCCTACCAGAATGCAATGATGTGATGGTTCCTGGAATGCTCTTCTTCCCAAAAAACAGCAATGTGGAAGGGGTGGGAGGGGGTGTAGCAATGATCATTATGATAAGATGTTGTATCCTAAAAGCCAGGGAAAGTCTTAACTCCCAAGACATTGTAACTGGTTAATTATTAAATACCTCTTAACAGATAGTCTGTCAGAAAATGAAAAGAAAGGAACAAACTGAGCATAATTCAAACCTGAAAAGTGACTTTTCTAGCCAGGATCTGATGTTGTAAACTTTTTGCAGATATATATAAGTTAAAATGTGCTGTGATTCATTATTTTTCTCTTTCTCTCTTTTTTTCTCTCTCTCTTTTCCTTTCCTTTTTTCTTTTTTCTCTCTTTTTTAATGTGGTAAGAACACTTACATGAGATCTACAGTATCAACAGATTTTTTAAGTGTACTATACGGTATTGTTATTTGTAGACATAATGTACAGCAGATCTCTAAAACTTATTTGTCTTGTAGGCTGAAATTATATGTGTGGATTATCAACTCCCCCTTTCCCCCTTCCCTTAGCCTCTGCCAACCACCATTCTATTCTTTGCTTCTATGAGTTTATTTTAGATACCTCATATAAGTGGAATCATGCAATATTTGTCCTTTGACTTGCTTATTTCACTTAGCATAATATTCTCAAGGTTCATTTATTTTGTTGCAAATGTAAGGATTTCCTTCTTTTTTAAGGTTAAATAATATGCCATTGTATGTATCTACTGCATTTCTTTTTTGAGGTGGGTCTTCCTATGTTTCCCAGGCTGGTCTAAAATTCCTGATTCAAGGGATCCTCCCATTTCAGCCTTCCAAGCAGTTGGAATTATTGGTATGAGTCACCAAGCCCAGCTATTACACTGTATTTTAAAATCCATTAATCTTTCAATGAACTGTTGTTTCCATATCTTGGCTATGGTGAATAGTGTTGCAGTGAATATGGGAGTGCTAATATCTCTTTGAGTTCCTGATTTCTATTCCTTTGGATAAATACTCTGAAGTGGGATTGCTAGAATCACATAGTAGTTCTATCTTTAACTTCTTGAAGAATCTATGGTTCTTTAGCAGCTTCCCCATTCTGCATTTCTATCATTTCTACCAACAGTATATAAAGGTTACAATTTACCCACATCCTTGCCAAAATTTCTCATTGTTGTTCTGATAATAGCATGCTAAGAGATGTGAGATGATATCTCACATGGCATTGATTTGCATTCCCTTGGTGATTGGTGATTTTGAGCCTCTTTTCATATACATACATGTTGACCATTTGTGTATCTTCTTTTGAGAGATATATTTTATGTTCTTTGACTATTTTTAAATTGAGTTATTAGTTTTTTTCCTATAGAATTATAAGAATTCCTTATATATTTTAGGAATTAACCTCTTATCAGATACATAGTTTGCAAGTATTTTCTATAATTCCATAGGTTTCCTTTACATTCTGTTATTTCCCTGGTTGTATAGAAGCTTTTTAGTTTTATTTAGCCCTGTTTGTCTATTTTTGCTTTTGTTGCCTATGCTTTTGGTATCACATCCATGAAACTATTGCCAAAAGTCATGTCTTGAAGATTTTCTCCTATGTTTTCATCTAGAAATTTTACAGTTTCAAGTCATATGTTTAAGTCTTTATCTTGAGTTGATATTTTGTATATAGTAAGAGATAATCCAATTTTATTCTTTTGGACATGGATATCCAGTTTTTCCAGTGCCATTAGTTGAAGATACTCTTCTTTCCCCATTTGTATTCTTGGCATTTCAGTCAAAGATCATTTGACCATATATCCATGGACCTATTTCTGGGCTGTCTGTTCCATCAATCTATGTCAGTCTTTATGCCATTGCCATACTGTTTAAATTACTGTCACTTTGTAATATATTTTGAAACCAGGAAGTGTGTTGCTTCCAGCCTTGTTCTTTTTCAAGACTGTTTTGGCTATTCAAGATCTTTTCTGGTTCCATATGGATATTAGATTTTTTTTATTTCTATTAAAAATACCATTAGGATTTTGATGAGGATTGCATTGAATCTGTGGATTGCTTTGGGTAGTATGGAAATAGTAACAATATTAAATCTTCCATTGATGAACTCAAGTTGTCTTTACATTTGTTTGTGTCTCCTTTAATTACTTTCATCAAAGTTGTATAGGTTTTAGTATGTAAATCTTTCACTTCCTTAATTCAGATTATTCCTAAGTATGATGTTATTGTAAACAGGATTGTTTTCCTAATTTTCTTTGCAGATAGTTTATTAATATTGTATAGAAATGCAACTTATTTTTGTATGTCAATTTCTGTATCCTGCAACTTTGCTGAATTTGTTTATTAGTTCTCACAGGTTTTTTTGTAGAGTCTTTAGGGTTTTCTCTATATAAAATCCTATCTTTTGTAAATGTAAGGACAGCTTTACTTCTTCCTTTTCAATTTGGAGACTATTTATTTCTTTGTCTTGCCTAATTGCTCTGGCTAGGATTTCTAGTACTATGTTGAATAGAACTGGCAAGAATGGGCATCCTTGCCTTGTTCCTGATCTTAATGGAAAAGTTTTCAGTTTTTCACCTTTGAGTATGATGTTAACTATAGTCTTTTCATAGATAGCCTTTATAAGGTTAAGGTAATTTCCCTCTATTCCTTCTTTGTTGATTTTTTTTATCATGAAAGGATATTGAATTTTATCAAACACTTTTTTATCTTAGATGATTGTGCAATTTTTATCCTTCATTCTGTAAATGTGGTATGTCACATTAATTGACTTTTGTATGTTGAACCATTCTAGGAATAAATCTGACTGGGTCATGGTGAATGATCTTTTTAACATACTGTTGAATTCTGTTTGCTGGTATTTTGTAGAGGATTTTTATATCTATGTTCATCCAGGATGTTGGCCTATATTTTACTTTTCTTGTGTGTCTTTATCTGGCTTGGTTTGAGGGTAATACTGCCCATAAAACAAGTTCAGAAGTAAGTGTTCCTCCTCTTTAATTATATGGAAAAGTTTAAGGATTGGCATTAATTCTTCCTTAAATGTTTGGAAAAATTCTCCAATGAAGCCATCTAATCCTGGGCTTTTATTTTATGGAAGCTTTTTGACTACTGATTTAATCTCCTTACTAGATAGGTCTGCTTGTATTTTCCATTTCTTCATGATTCAGTCTGGTGGGTTGCATGCTTCTAGGAGCCTATCCATTTCTTCTAGATTATCCACTTTCTAGACCTATAACTGTTTATAGTAGTCTGCATGGCCTTTTTCATCTGTAGCATCATTTATAATGTCTTTTTCATTTCTGGTTTCATTTGAGTCTTCACTCTCCTTTTTCTAAGCCAAAGCAATTTTGTTTACCTTTTCAAAAGCCCAAGTTTTAGTTGATTTTTTCTTACTGTTTTTCTATTCTCTATTTTATTTTTTGGTCTAATTTCTTAAGGGATAAAGTTAGGTTGTTCGTTATCTTTCTCTTTTTAATGTAGGTATTTGTGACTCTAAACTTCACTCTTAGTACTGCTATGGTTTCATTGCATAAGTTTTGATAGTTGTATTTTTGTTTTCATTAGTCTCAAGATACTTTCCAATTTCACTTTTTATTTATTTGACCTATTGGTTATTTAAAGTTATGTTGTTTAATTTCCATGTATTTTTCAGTTTTCCTTCTGCTATTGATTTCTAGTTTCATTTTACTGCAGTCAAGAAAGATATTTAGTATGATTTCATTATTTTTATATTTGTTAAGAATTGTTTTATAACCTAATACGTGATCTGTCCTGGAGAATGTACCATGTATGGTTGAAAAGAAATGTATATTCTGCAGTTGTTGGGTTGAACGTTCTGTATATATCTGTTAGATTCACTTGGTCTACAGTGTTGTTCAAGTTCACTGTTCCTTTGTTGAATGGTTTCTGGAATATTGGTAATATATGGGAATTAACAGTGACTTGTAAATGGTACCATTTTATTTTTTGTACTGAAGCTAAAATTCATTTCTTGACATGGTATAGTTATCTGTTCATTCTGATATATGGTCTCATGATAAATAACTCTTTGATTATTCCCTTCAGTTAAATTATAATGGGTTAAGGATTGAGTCTGTTTATTATTTTGAGTTTTACTATTTTTTTTCCATTGCAAAAAATCTGCCTTGAAGTGTACATTTCAAAAGAGTAAAATGCATAAAACTATAGTCACCTAAGCATATTAGGACATCATATGTTTTTAAATGTGAAAACAAAAGAAGTTTCAATCAATGCCAGCAGAATTCACGGACATTAACTATGTATCTTTTATACATTGTCAGCCCTCAAGGGGGGCTGTTTCTTACATAGTTTCTCACTAGTGAGATCCCTACAGAAGGAAAACCTTCTGTCTGTCTAAGCAGTGAAGCCAAACCCAAATCCTTTGGAACAGAGACCATTGTACTGTGGCTCAGAGCAGGGAGGGAAAGTTCTTCAGGTAGTCTCTAGACTGTTGTGTTTAGTATGAATGAGTAAGATATGAAATATTTATATGTTTGTGTTTGGCATGAATTGTATCTGATAGTGAATAAAAAGCATTCATTGATCCTGCTTGGAAAGAGTATTTTTCTAGGGATAATGGCTCATGCCTGTAATCCCAGCACTTTGGGAGGCTGAGGGGGTGGATCACGAGGTCAGTTGATCCAGACCATCCTGGCTAACACGGTGAAACCCTGTCTCTACTAAAAGTACAAAAAATTAGCCAGGCATGGTGGCACATGCCTGTAGTCCCAGCTACTTCAGAGGCTGAGGCAGGAGAATCACTTAAATCTGGGAGGTGGAGGTTGCAGTGAGTCAAGATCATGCCACTGCACTCCAGCCTGGGCAACAGAGTGAGACTCTATCTCCCACCCTCTACCCCCAAAAAACGAATGTTCTTATTTACACTAGAGGATTTTATTTGTACTAGAAAGTTAACAACAGGTAGGAAAAGAGGCTGTTTATAAGATCCTTTGTTTTCAGAAAGATGGGTTGGGAAGACATTCTAGGCAGAGGTGTGCCAAGGACAGAATCCTGTATGATTTCTGAGCTGTATGATTATTCCTATACAAAGGAAATAACTTGTGCAGGAAGATGCTCCGTCTGTCTGGGGCACCTGCTCCTAGTCTTACTGGTGACTGAGGGCTCCAAAGCCTCTCATCCACACGCCTAGCACACCCTGACTCACATCGCCATGTTGACTTTCCATCATTCCTTCACCCGTCTATTTCCCCTGTTCCTTAACCACGTTTTGAAATAGAGCAGGAAACAAAACATTATGACCCTCTTCATCCCACAGCTGGCCTGAGATTATCCTCTTCATTAGACTACGAGTTTCCAATGCTTAGTAAATGCCTGGCTCATAATAGGCAGGTTAAAATTAATTAAGGGGAAATTAAACTAGTCTTTTTATAATGAACAGGACTAATCCCTAAAAGTTGAACAGAAAGGGTTTGACTGGCATAAGCAAAGCCATGGGTATGGGAAAGTCTAGGGTGTTGCCCAGTTAGGTTGGAGTCAAGCATCTAAGGTCTAAGCTAAAGAAGTTGGATTATACAGAAGGTTTGATGAATTATTTGCCTTTTCAACACTTTCATCACTTTAATGTGCTGCAACCAAACAACTCAACTCTTATTTATCTGAATAATTAAAAACGAAAACTGTTCTGTCCAGAATCTTTGAATCATCCTTTTTCTTTTTAGGCCTGCCATTTAGCCAGATCCCTGCTTGTTAGCATGAAGGGAGAGGGAGAAATGGGTGGAAATAACATGAAGATTCATTTGGTTGCTTCATCCTTAGCTTTGTCATGGGCAAAGAGATCAATATTAATTTATTAGAATCAGAATTAAATTGCTTTTAGCCAGACACTGTTTTAAGACATGAGCAAAGAGTAGGTTAATTTCATTTTGAAAATAAGTTATAAATATCCAGGCAGCACAAAGTTAGATTGC
This sequence comes from Callithrix jacchus, assembly GCF_049354715.1. NCBI lineage: Eukaryota > Metazoa > Chordata > Mammalia > Primates > Cebidae > Callithrix > Callithrix jacchus. The sequence goes on from NC_133508.1 coordinate 121,541,406, forward strand.
ATTGCTGAGTGTAAAAATAAGTAACATTCAGAATTAGCTTTATTAAAAAAGTAATGTGACAAATATATTATCATGATAAGATAACCAGTCTCTAAAGTGACTTCTGCTTTGAACTTTGAAGTGGAAATACAATTGATGAATATAATGGAGTTGTGATATTATATGTGGATTGCATTTACCCAGAGTATCTTTTTGACCTTAGCATCTGTAATGTCATAAGTACCATAAAATGTATATATGCTAGATTTAGAAAAACAGTTTCAACTACATTCTGCCTGCCTTCTTACAAAGGGAAATGGAAACTTTTGCTGCCAGACTTTAAATTATGATGTGCCAACATGAAAACCTCATCATAAAGGCTCAATTGATCTGAATATATCTGCCAAATTTGTTATTATTGCTTTTCTGTCCCCATGGTTGTATCTCTCTAGCTGTCTTTAAAAATGAGGTGATTGTTTAGTGCATAATCATTACCTAGTGTGAATTATTCACACATGATATAATTTTTATCAATACTTGATGTACCTAACCATATGTACAAAGGACTAACAGGTGACTGGGCTAAATGAATTGACAATTTGGTTAAGTGCTGAGATTTCTTGCTAATTTTTAATAATAATGCTATATATAAAATATATATTTTAAAGATTCTGCACCTGGAAAATACTCATAAATTTATCACATTAACATGTATTATATTCTAAGAAACATTTTGCTCTGACGATAGTGAATAAAAAATATCAAATGAAATGGCACTTTTGTATCTGCCATCTCATTTTATCAGTGCAAAATTAGCAGCCACAATGGAACCACCACCTGGCAGGCATTTTAAACAGTGACATTTAAATTCCCTCTGGAATTTGACATGCATAGGTCATAAAAAAGATGTGGTGAGAATGGACCATTTATAAGGAAATAACTAAAGTTAAGTGTCTCAATTCGGACAAAATATCAGTCCTTGGGGAAACATATTGCATTCCTAGCAGAGAAAGGTGCTGCCTAAATCTATACTCCAAAATCTTCCCATGTCAGATGTTATCGGGCTTTAGCACTCTGGCTCCTGCTCTGCACACCCTTCCAGGGTGTCTCTGTTTTGCTCTCCAGTGTGTTCTATTGGAGAGGTGGGAAGAGGCTTTGTCCTGAAGGACCTCCAAAGCAAAGTTAGGCTGTGTAATTGGTTGTACACTCTGGGAAGATCAACTTGGATGAAATGTAGAGAAAGACAGACAAATACTCCGAATTCAGAAATGAGGCAGAGTCCCAGTAACTGCAGGTCAATCCCATTCTTTCTTCTAATTCTTTGTTCCCTCCTCTCTGAATACATTGAGGAGTGTTCCCCATAGACCCGCTCAGACAAATGCTTGATTGTCATCTGTTTATTTATTTGAACAATATGGATTACGTTCCTAAGTACATGCTTGGTACTAGGAATAGTAAAATGGAAGTGGTCCAGGCTCAAATGCGTATCTCCAGCCTGCATCTCTCACTCTAGTGGGAGGGTATAATCCAGTGTGGAAGGTGCTACAATGGGAGTCTGAATGAAGTTCTAGAACTCAAAGGAGGTTATGACTAAAATACTCCCTTGGAAGAGCCAGAAAAATGCCTCAAAGAGGAGGTAGTTTTTGTACTGATAGAAATGATAGGGTTTTGTTCAGTAAAGACAGGTGAGGGGGCATTGTAAGTGGCTGGGACAGGATGTGCAGAGGCTCAGATCTATGAAAGGACTTGGCCTACTGTGGCATGGTTTATCCCTAGAGGTGTGGGTATGGGGCTAGGGAAGGTGTTAAGAAGACAGGAAGAGAGAGAGGTATGCTGAGGTCGTACTGTAAAAGGCCAGGTGTTCTGAACTCAGAAGTATGGATGTCATACCGTGGGCTGCCAGCAGTCACTGGACCACTCTCAATGTCTCTGGATTAAAAACCAGAGGAAATAATTTACTTTACAGCTCAAATGGTTTATTAGCAGTGCTAAGCCAGTGAGAGGAATCATCTGAACCCAAGGAACACGAGAGGCCTGCCCCAGAAGACCCAGTTGTGAGCCTGGCCATACCCTTATGCAGGCACTGCCATGAAAACTGTCTGGATTTGTGTTTTGCAGTTCCATGGAAAGTGGGAGACCACCTGATCCTGCAGACTGGGCTGTGATGGATGTCGTCAATTATTTCCGAACTGTGGGATTTGAGGAGCAAGCTAGTGCTTTTCAGGAACAGGTAACATGGTCTAGAGAAACACGTGATGAACATGTGATGAACCCACGGTTACCTCCTTTCCCAACAGTGGGCAGAAGGGAGTGAGGAGGAAGAGGACCAAAGAGCAGGGAGGGATCAATGAGGGGCTGAGAAACTGAGGGGAAGGAGAATGGATGTATCAGGTGAATTATCCCTTCATGCAAGGGGAAAACTCAAAGCCAGAGACAGTGGCAGCTGTGGGAAGGCTAAAGTTCATTAACATCTGTCCTCTGAAAGACTCGGGGGTGGAGTGAATCAGCCCTACCTTCAATAGAAACACACTAGAAGAGTGCAGAAACAGAAGAGAAAGGAAAGGCAGGGACAAACCCGACCAAGAGACATGCGGTGCCTTCTACTGGCCTCGGCACCCAGTGAACTATTAAGCCCTCTGCAGTTTGCTTTCTGGGTGCTTAGCACGGTAGAGCAGAAAGAGCACCAGATTGTAAGTCGCATCCTGGTTCTTCTACCTCTCTGTGACCCTAGGCACATTACTACCTCCCTCTGAGTCTGGGTTTCACATCTATAACATCAGACTGTCAATAACTTTATAGGGATGTTGTTGCGAGGATTAAAGGACCGTTTATGCACAATTTATCATAGGTTCTGGCACAATGTTAATGCTCAAGAAACGGGATTTCCTTTTCCTTAGGTCCAGGGTTGGTATCAGAAAGAGGGAGGAAGGGGCAGGAATTTGTCCCAGTGGTCTAGGTGATTAACAGCTCCATGCTGCAGGCTATGCCAGGTCTGCAGGGGTGGTCCTCAAGAGGCTTTGACCTAAGGAGGCAAATGGGGACAGCACAGTGTGGTTCACACCAGGCCAGTTCTGTGGGTAAACAGAGAGTTCCTATTTCTCTATCAATGAAGGCTGCAGTTTTCTAAGCATTACATTTGCTTTTCTGGTATCATAATATTGTCGGGAGAAGCAAAAACTGAAAAATGTGTCTGGCTGCTTGTTTCATATCCCTTCAGCCATTTTTATTCTCTTAAGCAATTAGTTGTATGGCCTGATTTGGATAAGGTAAACTTCTAATATTGCACATGCCAATTTCTAGATTTCCTTCAAGCCATATTTACTTCAAACTTGATATTTGTAGATACATTTTTTTTTCTAATTTAGAAAACTTGCTAAAATAGCCGCTTAAATTACTTTACATCCACCAGAAGAGCTAAAATGAGAAAGATTAATAACACTAAACATTCATGGGAGTGTGGAGCAACTGGAACTCTTTCATTGTTGGTGAGAATGTGAAATAAACATTCAGACATCTACACCATAATGCAGCAATTTCACTCCTGGGTATTTACCTAAGGGACATGAAAACACATGTCTGTAAAACAATTTGTACAAAATTGTTCTTAATAGTTTTATCACAATGGTCAAAAATTTGAAGCCTAGGTCTACATCAATAGGGGAATGAATATACAAACTGTGGCATATTCATACAATGGAAATACTCCACAGTAATAAAAGGGAATGAACTACTGTGGTGTACAACCATTTGGATGAGTCTCAAAAACATAATACTGAATGAGAGAAACCTTACATAGCTGAGTTCATCTTGAATGGTTCCATTCAGATAAAGTTTCAGAACAGAAAAATGAATAAGTGGTAAAAAAAAAAAAAAAAAAACAATCAGCTGCCTCTGGCTAGGTGGGGGTGGAGAATGACTCGGAAGGAGTATGAGGGAACTTTCAGGGTGATGGTAACATTCTGTATCTTGATACAGGCTTGGGTTACAGGTATGCATGGGTCACTGCTTGCTTTATACAGGCATAACTGAGAACAAATTTGAACAGCCACTTCCTTCAACTCTCCTCAGGAAAGCTTTGCCCTGCAACTTGACAGAAGCAGGCAGGGATGGAGAGCATCCCTAAACCACCTTTGAAAACGGCAAGTCCCGAAAGGGCAGCATGGTTTCTTGGAGGAAGAATACTGATATATACAACTCAATTTAAAATGCATCAAAAATATGGGTTGGCAATTAAATAGAAGGGTGACTACGTGGACATATATGTGATAAAGCAAGTACAGAAAATGTTAATTGTAGCATCTAGGTGTTCAGAATATGGGTATTTACTCTAAAACTCTGATGAGTTTTCTTTATGTTTGAAAAACTTTTATGAATAATTGTGATGGGAAAGAACTGCCCAGGTTGGAAAGTGGAAGGAAGGCCGCTGATCAGCTGGAACATATTTTGTTTTTCCACTGGTACAATGTCCATTTGTGTCATTGCAATTGAATAGCTCTCTTCTAAAATTAAATTTAAGCGATATTGTAAATGATTATCAAAAACATACTTAGCTAAAAGGTCTCTTGGCCAGATTCCCAGCTGACCAAAAGCCCTTTGCAGGTTGAGCTTTTGCTGAGACTCCTTGGAGGCAGATATCCCAGACTGAGGGCACCCAATGGTCTCTAGACCTTCCAGATCCTGTGAGATACTTCAGAAATTGGACTGCCAGCTCTGAGCCTGGCCCATGAGCAGGCCCTTTCTCTCATGAATGACCTCATTCTGGCACCATGGACACTGGGAAGCATAATGGGAATAAACTCTTCTAAAGCATTTCACTCAAAAATCCTTCAAGGGAGAAGTGAGCATCGCCTTGCTGCTATGTTCAGCCTGCCAACTCAGAAACCTGAGAAATGAATTCTCAAAGGATCAGAGTTTTGCAAGCATAGTCCAGAAGCCTGAGTTTTCATTGACATGGAAGGGTGATTGGGTGGGGAAAGAGTCCGCCTTGAATTTGACTCTGGCCGTGATGCAAATCTTGTTTCTCCTTTTCGCATTAAAGGAGGGAGAGGGCAGGGAGGGCCAGGCTTTGACTGGTAAGATAAGTCGCTGCTGTGTACTCGTGAGAACTGAGGATTGGATCCTCTGCCATGTTAACTTGCTTCTTCCATCATCACACTACAGAGGCCGTCAGCATTTTACCTCTGGAGTCTTCCTGGCAATGAACCCAGTCGGTTAGCACCCACTCATCATCCTGATGGGAAGACTGCAGGCCATCTCCAGCCCAAGCACATGACCCTTCCAAGGTACATCTTCTAGATCACAGCAGCTGAGAAACAATTAGAATAGCTGCTTCCTAAAACTCTCCACAGGAAAGCTTTGCCCTGCAACTTGACAGAAGCAGGGCAAGGATGGAGAGCATCCCCTAAACCACCTTTGAAAAGGGCAAGTCCCAAAAGGGCAGCACGGTTGCCCATGATGTGGGTAGCTTATTGTTTCGTGGCTGACTATTGTGGGCTGAATGTTTGTGTCCCCTCAAAACTCTTATGTTGAAAACTTAACCCACAGTGTGAGGATATTAGGAGGTGGGATCTTTGGAAGGTAACTAGGTTTAGATGAGGTCATGAGGATGGAGCCCCCATAATGAGATCAGTGCCCTTATAAGAGGAGAACAAGACACAAGAGAGCTTACTCTCAGGTGTGAGGATACAGCAAGAAGACCGTCTCTATGACAGGAAGATAGCCCTCACCAAGAACCCAGCCATGCTGGCACCCCTGTCTTGGACTTCCAGCTTCCAGAACTGTGAGAAATAGCTGTCGTTTATGCTGCCCAGTATACAGTATCTTGTTCTGGCAGCCTGAACTGACTGAAATACTGATATTATGGCAAACATGTCCACCATCAGATGGCCTGACTTCCAGGAGAGTATCTGTCTTTGTGGTATGATCTCATAGCACAGTACTGGAAACTGTATGGCTGCAGCAACCAGATTCTGACGTGGCTTTCTAGCAACATGACCTCTTGGAAGATATGAGGCCACTGAGCAAGATTTGTCCTGTCTTTCTGTGGTATGGAGAAGCAGCTGGATTATGCTAATGGTCTTTACCTAACCTCCCTTTCCCTGTGCAGGCACCCCGCTGCCACAGAACAATGATCTCCATTAAGTTTTCCTCTGCTGCAATTATCTTCATCACATTTTCTTCTTGCAGTCCTCTTTGGAGCCTTCTGTGTTAGTCACGATTACTAGTCAAAATAATTATCAAGAATGAAGGCCTAAGTCCCTGCCTAGCGCATCACGAATAACCCAGTGTCAACAGCATGTGTGTTTTGGACAGCGATGTTGCTGCTCCTTGGGTTGGCATGTGTTTTGTGTCATTAGGATTGCAGTTGTTCACCGTGTGGGGAGTCTGGCCCTCATTCAGCTAGCACTCCAAAGGGTTCACCAGCCTATGAGAGCAGCAGGCAACGAGAGCCCTGGAGAGGGCAGTGATTACAGCCTTGTCAGTACCATCTCTCTTTCCCACAGACACTGTGGTGTGGTGGCTGTTTTCCCAAGTGCCTTCTAGCAGACAAACATTTTAGGCTGTGGTGAAGGGAATGAGTGAGAGTCATGACTTCTGATATGTTTTCTTCCAGTTGACTTATGGTTACTGGATGGTCCTGGAGAATTTGCCTTTCTAGGACTCAGATTTCTATAAACTGAATTAAACAGAATACTGAGTTTAAAAAGCAGACTACTACTACTCAAGCTCCTGCTTTAAGAGTCAAAATATGTCATCTTGGAATTGGTCCTCAAGAAGTATGCTTTCAGACACAACACAGGGCACAAAATCACTTGAGACACAGTTGAGCTTTTGTGAATAGATTTTTCTTTTTTAAATGGCATTTTTCCATGGATATGGGCTTCTTGGCTTTCAGGAGTCTAAGGTACCTCAGGAATTTTACTTTGATAAGAGCTTTGGTTTTTAAGAGACTATTTGACTAATCTTGTTCAAAAGCATCTCTCCCTTCCTGACAGAGAACATTTAGGGTAAAGTTTACTTTGTCAAACTCTAAAGGCTAAATATGCAGCGTTCTCTGTTGTAAAGCCATCTATGGGCAATGCATTTAGTTGCCATTTAAGGAACTCTGCAGTCTAGTAAGTAACTTCACCACTCAAATTGGACCCTAAATGCAAGTCACAATTGCAAGACAGCGCTGCCTGTTGTGGTGTAGTCACTTCATTTCTATGTCTTTGTCTGTTTGACTCACATACTTAGAACATATATGAAGAAGATGGAAGACAGGGATCTGCCATTCAATCAATGTCGTATAGTTCATATTATTCAGATTTCTCAAACTTACAAGCAACATTTATGATTTTATTTCTAGAATAATATGTATCTCTGAGATAATCATGACAAAATAATATGCAACTCAAGGTGACAAATGAATTTTACTCTATTATCTCTTCACTTTTCTCAAACCATGTGAATAAGAATAGTAATTTTACTCTGAAATGCCCAGCTGGTTGCTTAAGTCATTCATTTGAAATGCAAAGATTGACATCTCCTTTCAGATGGCTTATTGCTAACTTTTGATAAGTTTCTGGAGTCACTGACTTGATAACAAATAAATAAAATTTCTTATAGTTACATGTTGCCGAGTAATACTAACTACCTCAAAATGGAATCGTAGGGTGGGGAGGCCAGGCAGAACAACCCTGAGCATAGTGTTCAAAGCACAGCCAAATTGAATTCAGTTGTAGTAATTCTAGATGGAGATTTCTAATTAGAACACAGATAAATCTAGGTTTTGTGGAGCCTAAAGTTTATACAGTTCTAACAGCCCTCCTTGGTAAAAAAAAAAAAAAAAAAATTACAAAATTATGGTTACAAACAAACTTGTTAAAATGAAACTTAAAAATGATTAGCTTTCATGGCAAATCTAGCTTTGAATTAGACCAATTACAACCTCAAAAATTGAGAATAACTTGATTTAATTCATCAGCAATAATACCAAGTACTTGAAAATATTTGAGGTGCTTTGATGCCTGATAGTTTTCAACAATTTTCAAAAAAGGCTATTGAAATGCTTAAAATACGTTATAGCATAATGAACAGAGGAAGTGGCAACCCAATTTCTGCTGATGTGTCCTTTCAGCCCATGAAAATTTAGAAAAGAGGTGAAATCACAAGTAAATGGGTAATGCTAACAATAAGAAAGTAGCCAAGAAAATTGAAAACTGATAAGGAAAACTTTTAAAAGGTTTATTTTAGATTCATGGGTACATGTGCACATTTTTATATAGGTAAATTGTGTGTCACAGAGGTTTGGTGTACAAATTATTTCATCACCCAAGTAATAAGCAGAGTAACCAATAGGCAGTTTTTCATCTTTATCCTCCTCCCACCCTCCACCCTCACATAGGCCCTAGTGTCTATTTTTCCCTTCTTCATGTCCATGTGTACTTAATGTTTAGCTTCCACTTATCAGAACATAAGGTATTTGGTTTTCTGTTCCTGAATTAGTTCATGTAGGATAATGATCTCCAGCTCTATCCATGTTGCTGCACAGGACATGATCTTATTCTTTTTTAGTGGCTATGTAGTATTCCATAGTGTAAACATGTATACCACATTTTCTTCATCCAGCCTACTGTTGATGGGCACTTAGGTTGATTTCATATTTTTCCTATTGTAAATAGTGCTGCAGTGAACGTACAGGTTCATGTGTCATTATGGTAGAACAACTTTTATATTCTTTTGGGAAAATACCCAGTAATGGGATTGCCAGGTTGGATGGTAGTTCTGTTTTAAGTTCTTTGAGAAATCACCAAACTGCTCTCCACAATGGCTGAACTAATTTACATGGTGGGAATTCGCTTTTCTCAGCAACCTCACCAGCATCTATTTTTTTTTTTAACAGTAGCCATTCTGACTTGTGCAAGATGGTATCTCATGGTTGTTTTGATTTGTATTTCTCTAATGGTTAATGATATTGAGCATTTTTTCATATGCCTATGAGCCATATGTATGTCTTTGAGAAGTGTCTTCTGAGAAGTGTCTGTTCATGTCCTTTTCATAATATTTAACGGGGTTTTTTTTTTTTTGCTTGTTAATTTGTTTAAGTTTCTTATAGATTCTGGATATTAAACCTTTGTTGAATGCATAGTTTGCAAATATTTTCTTCCATTTTGTAGATTGTCTGTTTGCCCTGTTGAAGTTTAATTAGGTCCTATTTGTCAATTTTGTTAATTGGTTTTTTAGCATGTTCATCATGAAACCTTCACCAAGGCCTATGTCCAGAATGGTATTTCCTAGTTTATCTTCCAGGGTTTTTATACTTTCAGGGTTTACATTTAAGTCTTGAAACCATCTTGAGTTGATTTTTATATATAGTGTAAGGGGTCCAGTTTCAATCTTCTGCATATGGCTATCCCAGCACCATTAATTGAATACGGAGTCCTTTCCCCATTGCTTGTGTTTTGTCACTTTGTCGAAGATTAGATGGTTACAGATGCACAGCTTTATTCCCATGTTCTCTATTCTGTTACATTGATCTATGTGTACCATGCTATTTTGGTTATTGTAGCCATGTAGTATAGTTTGAAATCTCTTGGCTAAATCACCTTTCCTCCAGTTCCCAACAAGTTCCTCATCTCCATCTGAGACCACTTCAGCATGGACCTTATTGTTCATATAACTATCAGCATTTTTATCAGTCATTCAACAAGTCTCTAGGAAATTCCAAAATTTCCCACATTTTTCTGTCTTCTTCTGAGCCCTCCAAATTGTTCCAACCTCTGCCTGTTACCCAGTTCCAAAGTTGCTTCTACATTTTCACATATCTTTTCAGCAACGCCACGCGCTACTGGTACCAATTTACTGTATTAGTCCATTTTCACACTGCTGATAAAGACATATCCAAGACTGGGCAATTTACAAAAGAAAGAGGTTTAATTGGACTTACAGGTCCACATGGCTGCGGAGGCCTCACAATCATGGCAGAAGGTAAGGAGGAGCAAGTCACATCTTATGTGGATGGTAGCAGACAAAAATAGAGCTTGTGCAGGGACTCTCCTCTTTTTAAAACTATTAGATCTCCTGAGACTTATTCACTATCCCAAGAACAGCATGGGAAAGACCTGCCCCCATGATTCAATTACCTCCCACTGGGCCCTTCCTACAACATGTAGGAATTCAAGCTGAGATTTGGGTGGGAACACAGTCAAACCCTATCAGCCATTCTTCAAGCTCTGAGAATCTTTCCTCAGCTTGATCTATTCTGCTGAGATTATAATATGAGACTCTTTAAGTAAGTTTTTCGACTCTGCCAGATCAGTTTGATTCTTTCTTAAAATGGCCATTTCATCTTTCAGTTACCATATCATTTTATTGTAAACCTTATATTCCTTGGATTCTGTTTTAACTTCCTCCAGAATCTCAGTGATCTTTGTTCCTATCTATATTCTGAATTCTATGTCTGTCATTTCAGCCATTTAAGTCTGGTTAAAAAATCATTATTGGGGAACTAGTGCGGTCATTTGGAGATAAGAAGACACTCTGGCTTTTGAGTTGCCAGAGTTATTGCATTAGTTTTTTTGTTTTTGTTTTTGTTTTCTTGTGGGCTCATATTTCTTCAGTCTTTGAAGTTGCTGTCCTTTGGGTGTGATGTTTTTGCCTTTCTCTTCTTTAATGCTTTTGGGGGTTTGATTGTGGTATAAGGTGACTGGCTTTATTTCTGCAAGATTTTAGGAGGACAAGGCTCAGCTTGGCACTTCTGGGCTGCATGCTGTAACTTGGGGGGGCTGGTACCAGGCTACCAGCTTTGTTCTCTGGCCCCTTGTGATTAGCAACCGGCTTTACTGGAGGGATCAACGTATTTCCTGTCTGCTGGCCGCAACACTCTGATGAGGGGTGCTGGCAAAAGAGTTACACTGGGGCAATGGCAACAGGATCTGTGGTTGCTCATGCATGCCAGCAGCCACCGCAGCCTGTCAGGGTGCACACACATTAGCTGGGGAGGAACTTTTTCTCCATGTTGAGAAGTGAGTGGGAGGCAGGCCAGTAGGGGAGATGCAGCAGCTAGACGGTCATGTACGCATGAGGGCTCTTTTCTAAGAGAGAAGACATCCAGACTTACTCAAATCCAGGAAAGTAGCCAAAAGAATTGGACAGATTAAAATTGGAATAAATTGAGGAAAGTTAAGTGAAGTAAACTCCCTGAGGATATAGAAAGGGATGAGATCAAAAGAATATGGAGGAACAAGGATGTGGAGAAATTGGAACCTTTGTACGTTTCTGGTAGAACTATAAAATGGTGCATCTGTTGTGGATTATAATTTGGCATATTCTCAGAAAGCTAAGCATAGCATTGTTCTATGACCTAGCAATTCCACCCAAAAGAATTGAAAAGAGGGAATTAAACAGATACTTGTACTTTGCAGTGGATACATAGGACACATAAAGAGATGAGATCAAGAGAATATGGAGGAACAAGGATGTGGGGAAATTGGAACCTTTGTCAGTTGCTGGTAGAACTATAAAATGGTGTGGAATCTGTTGTGGAAAATAATTTGGGAGACTCTTAAAAAGTTAAACATAGGATTACTGTTTGATCCAGCAATTCCACCCCAAAAAAATGAAAAGAGGGAATTAAAGAGATGCTTGTGCAGTGGTCATTATAGCATTCTTTACAATAACCAAAGGTGGAAACATCCCAAGTGTCCATGAACAAATGAACTGATTTTTAAAATGTGCTGTTTACATATAATGGAATATTATTCAACCACAAAAATAAATGCAGTTCTGATATGTGCTACAACATAGATAAACCTTGAAAACATGCTAAATAAAATAAGCCAGACAAATATTGCATAATTTCATGTACATGAAATATCTAAAATAGGCAAATTCATAGAGATACAATGAAGATTAGAGGTTACCAGAGGCTAGGGGGAGGGGGGAGTTACTAAATAATGGATGGAGAATTTCTTGTTGGGGTAGTGGAAGTGTTTTTAAAATAGCAGCAATAATTGCATAAGACTATAAAGGTAATCAATGCTACTGTATACTTAAAATGGGTAAAATGGCATATAGAATGTTATATTAATTTTATCCCATAAAGTTTTTAAAATGTAATGCCACCATTATAAGCATCATGATTCAGTTTGGTCAATAAAATATTCAAGTATTTTATTTTTAAAAATATTAAGGAATTAGCGCTTGGCAAGACAGGGTTTTTCTAAGTTGGGGACATAGGTGAAGCTGTGTACAGACATAAATAAGATTGTCCTATGTGATGGTAATTTAATGTGTCATCTTGACTGGGCTAACAGATGCCCAGATGGCTGGTAAAGCATTATTTAGGTGTGTGTCTGTGAGGGTGTTTGTGAAGAAGATTAGTATTTGAATCAATAGGCTGGATAAAGAAGATGGCCCTAACTGATGTGGGTGAGCATCGTCTAATCCCATGATAGCCCTAATAGAACAAAAATGTGGGGAAAGGGTGAATCACTCTGTTTGATCTGAGACATCCATCATCTCCTGCTCTTGGAAATCAGAACTTCTGGTTCTCAGGCCTTCAGACTCTGACTGGGCTTACATCATCAGCGCCACCTCACCCTCCCATTCTTAGTCCTTCAGACTTGGACTGAATTATACCACTAGCTTTCCTGTTTTCCCAGCATGCAGCTTGGTCATCCCTAACCAGTATCTCATTGGTTCTGTTTCTCTGGAGAACCCTGACTAATACACTTTGTCTTCATGGACATTAAAGGAGTTTCTGAAAACTTCTGTTTCCTTTGCTAAACAAGAGTCAAGCTCCTCTGCTTGTGGTAGATGGGTATTTGTAGAGATTTAATAAAGAACTGGAGGAGAGCAGTGAAGGTTAAGAATGGCCACCAAGGGGAATGGAAGAGGGAGATGATGACCAAGAATAACAAAAGAACTGTTGAGGTATTCTACTGGCCAGCTGAGATTGGTACACTGCAAATGTGTAGTGTTTTGTCTTCATGGTTTCTTGATTTTTTTCCCAGCTCCACTAGATAGAGGAGTGAGAGAAGCTGAATTGCTGGACTCATCCTGGAGGAGGGTTTTGTGGGATAGACACAGCAAAAAGCTAATGACTTAAGAGGGCTATTTTAGAGGACTAACAAAAGAATGGCTCCCTGGTCAATCACTAAGTTCAGACTTGATACCAAAAAGGAGTCAGAAAGGTGCTGATAACCCTGGAAAAAGTGGAGTTGATACGAAAAAGTGGGTTTGATGAGAGTGAGGAGTGAGAGACAGAACAGGATATTGGGCTTTCAATGTTGCATAGATGGGACTCCTTTAGTTGCTGATGTGATACGAATATGTTGTAAAAGTGGAGGGGAAATTATAGAAATGGCTGATGTATTAAAATAGACTAACAGATATGACAAGTAGTGTATAATGGCTTAATTATAGTAGAAGTTTATTCCTTGCTCAGACAAATAGTCCAAGGTAGCTTGTAGGGATTTTCTGCTCTACTGTAATTCAAAGACCCAGGTGAAGGAGGCATTGTTATCAGTTGAATAGCTTTCAAGATCATCTAGGCATTGACATAAGTTCGCATAAGGAAAAAGAGCAAGGAGAAGCCTGTGCAGGTAGTCTTCTGGACCTGAAAGAGGTATGCATCATCCCTTCACATCTCATTGGCCAGAGCTTAGTCACATGGCCACACTAAGTTTCAAAGAAGCCTGGGAAATCTGAAGTTGGGCATCCTGCAAAAAAGAGCAACCAGCAGCTTCCTTCTGTAAAAGCATTTGTCATTTTGATGCTGCTGCTCAGTTTAGTTCTTAAGTCCAGAGATAAATTTTGAAAAGGCTAACATTAAAAGATCCTTCACTGAATTAGAAGAAACTGTTCTAAAATTCACATAGAATCAAAAAAAATTGCTCATAGAACCAAGACAATCCTAAGCAAAAAAGAACAAAGCTGGAGGCATCATGCTACCTGACTTCAAACTATACTACAAGGTACTGTAATCAAAACAACATGGTACTGGTATAAAAACAGATGCCCAGGCCAATGGAACAGAATGGAGAACTCAGAAATAAGGCCACACATCTACAACCATCTGACTTTTGACAAACTTGACAAAAACAAGCAATGGAGAAATGATTACCTATTTAATAAATGGTGCTGGGAGGACTGGCTAAGCGTATGCAGAAAATTGAAACTGGACCCCTTCCTTACACCTTATGCAAAAATTAACTCAAGGTGGATTAAAGACTTAAATGTAAAGCCCAAAACTACAAAATCCCTAGAAGAAAATCTAGACAATACCATTCAGGACAAAGGCACAGCAAATATTTCATGACAAAAACATCAAAAACGATTGCAACAAGAGCAAAAATTGACAAATGGGATTTAACTATACTAAAGAGCTTCTGCACAGTAAAAGAAACTATCATCAGAGCAAACAGGTAACCTACAGAATGGGAGAAAATTTTCGCAATCAGTCCATCTGACAAAGGGCTAATATCAAAAATCTACAAGGAACTTAAACAAATTTATAAGAAAAAAACAACCCCATTAAAAAGTAGCCAAAGGACATGAAAAGGCACTTCTCAAAAGAAGACATTAGTGCAGCAACAAACATGAAAAAAAGCTCAACATCACAGATTATTCGAGAAATGCAAATCAAAACCACAATGAAATACCATCTTACACCAGTCAGAATGGCATTTATTAAAAAGTCAAGAAACAACAGATGCTGGCAAGGTTGTGGGGAAAGAGGAATACTTTTACACTGTTGGTGTGAATGTAAATTAGTTCAACCATTGTGGGAGACAGTGTGGAAATTCCTCAGAGATCTAGAATCAGAAATACCATTTGACCCAGCAATCCCATTACTGGATATATACCCAAAGGAATATAAATCATTCCATTACAAAGATACATGCACATGTTTGTTCATTGCAGCACTATTCACAATAGCAAAGACATGATATTAACCCAAATGCCCATCAATGATAGCCTGGATAAAGAGAATGTGGTACATATACACCATGGAATACTGTGCAGCCATAAAAAGGAACGAGACCATGTTGTCTGCAGGACATGGATGGAGCTGGAAGCCATTATCCTCAGCAAATTAACACAGGAGCAGGAGACCAAACACTGCATGTTCTCACTTATAAGCGGGAGCTGAACAATGAGAACACATGGACACAGGGAGGGGAACATCACACACCAGGGCCTGTTGCAGGTAGGGTGGGGAGAAGGAGAGCATTAGGAAAAATAGCTGGCTGGGTGCAGTGCCTTACACCTGTAATCCTGGCACTCTGGGAGGCTGAGGTGGGTGGATCACAAGGTGAGGCACTGGAGACCAGCCTGGCCAACATAGTGAAACCCCATCTCTACTAAAAATACAAAAAATTAGCTGGGCATGACTGTAATCCCAGCTACTTGGGAGGCTGAGGCAGGAGAATCACTTGAACCTAGGAGGCGGAGGTTCAGTGAGCCAAGACTGTGCCTTTGCACACCAGCCCTGGTGACAGAGTGAGACTCTGTCTTAAAAAAAAAAAAAAGAAAATAGCTGGCTGGGCCTAGTGGCTCACACCTGTAATCCCAGCACTTTGGGAGGCTGAGGTGGGTGGATCACCAGCTAAAGAGATCGAGAACATCTTGGCTAACACGGTGAAACCCCATCTGTACTAAAAATACAAAAAATTAACCGAGGTGGCACATGCCTGTAGTCTCAGCTACTCGGGAGGCTGAGGTAGGAGAATTGCTTGAACCCAGGAGGTGGAGGTCGCAGTGAGCTGAGATGGTGTCACTGCACTCCAGCCTGGGCAACACACACACACACACACACACACACACACACACACACACACGACAGTCGCAGACACAAAAAGCTAATGCATGCTGGGCTTAATACCTAGGTGATGGGTTGATAGGTGCAACAAACCAGCATGGCACACATTTACCTGTGAAACAAACGCACATCCTGCACATGTACCCTGGAACTTAAAATAAAAATTAAAAAAAAATTTTTAATCAGCTGAAGAAGACTTATTTGATAATATATGGGAGCTCTTAAATTCTAGTTATATTTTGTAAATCTATAATTAAAAAAAAATCTGCCTAGTTTAATCTCTATGACCCAGTTTTCTCATTTGATGAAATGAGTTTTACTTCTTTTCCTTCATTAGAAATGTGCTTAAGATTTTGTTTTGTAATACAGACCTTTTATCACTCACTTTGTGCCAGCAGCAAATATTAAATAACACTAGGAAATGCTTATGAAGTCACCGAAAGCATTAGCCCTTACAGTGAGCCAAAATGGATTTTGTGTCTGATTTCAGTGCAAAAGCCATTTCGCTGTGACTGTTACTTCAGTAAATAAAAGAGACTTTTGAGCCACACAGATAGTTTCTCTCTGAATAAACTGCTCAGTGTTGATTTTTTAATAAAGTAAAGCCTCCCCAAAGTATATATTATCTACTTTAAATTTCCCACCAATAGGAAGGCAAGGCAAGCACAGCCATCAACTGAGAGTCCTTGGCTCAGAATGTTGAGCTCATAGTCACTCCACCCACAAGGCGCTGCTGACAGGGGGTGGGGCAGGGGTGAGGGCATGAGAAGGATCCATACACCAAAGAGGAATTTCTCTCCAGAAGATGCTTCATCCCAAGAGCCATGTGATAGTATTCAAAAGACCTTGGTGTAAACTTGAATAGTTCATCATCTTCTTTTCCAACCTCATATAGAAATTCTTCAGAAAATTAACCCTGTCTTTGTGGGGAAAGACTGTTTAAAGAAACATGGTGAATTATTAAAAGTACTAGGTATGCCTCAAAATGCTTCCTCCTCTGATAGTAAGAAAGCTTATCGCCAGTTGGGTCTACAAGTACACCCAGGCAGGAACCCAGAGAACAAGGAGGCATCTGAGAAGAAATTCAAACAAGTAGCAGAGGCCCATGAGGTCTTGTCTGATGCCAGGAAATACGAGTATGACACACTCAGAAGGAATCAAACCAAAAGAGAAGACAGAGGAGATGACAGAGACAAAAAAACATTTGGAGGAGGAACTATGCTTTGAGAGGCCACACCATGTCTTTCAGAATGTCTTTGAAGATGAAGACCTCTTCTCAGGAGATGATATTTCCACTGGCCATGTGGGTTAAGCCAGGAGATTCCACTCCTCCATCTTTGATGTGACTCCCATATTAGATACTGGATTTTCCACTTTTCTATCTCTGGGCTCCAGAGCGAGTACCTCTACCTCTGAGACATTTGTACCCTTTGTAAGCAGTGGAATGAGAAACTTCAGACTGGTTGCCACTTGTAGCCAGTTCATAAATGGCAAGAGAGTTGTTACAAAGAAAGTGCTAGAAAATGTGAGGGGGAGGAATGAAGCAGAAAAAGAAATACTGTTTCATGAGATTCCTCCACATCACTGGTAAGAAGTTGCCTCTGTGTTTTTTAACAGGGTATTTTGATGCTATGGAAGACTGAATTGGATTTGAGAATGTGTTGAACTGGGATGGACAGAGTTCAGCTTAGTTCAAACCTCTCATTTCACAGAGGAGGGGAATAATGTGACAGATGTTGACATAAGAACCTAGTAAGTAGCAGGGCAGAGCATCCTTCCCCAGTCTTCTGATTTTAAATTAAGCCTCCTTTCCCTTATGTACCATCTAGGACCGTAGAGACCACCTCCACAAATATGGCCTTCCCAGTCTGCACAGAGCCCTACCATCATAAATCCCATTAACTTCTCTTAACTGTTTTTTTTCTGCCCTACCTCGTAATTGCCTTGTTGCCTTTCTTGATGGGTACTCTTTGTCTCTTCCTAGGCTCTTTTCTCTTTGCTGCTTCTGTTCCTACCCATTCTTTCTTTCTATACATTTCCCATGGACCATATCACAAATAGGTTCAATTCAGAGTTACCTACGTATAGATTAAAGCAGAGAGAATGAGTGAAAAGTACATGGGTTAAGATCTTTATATGCTTTTCAATTTTTAAATTTTTTTTTCATTTTAATTTTGTAGAGTCAGGGTCTCACTATGTTGTGTCCCCAGGCTGGCCTTGAATTGCTGGGCTCAAGCAATCCTCCCACCTCAGCCTTTCAAGTAGCTGGGACTTCCATGCCCAACTTTAATAGGCTTTTTTAAATAGCTAGCATTTATTGAGTGGTCAGTGCACATCAGGAATTTTTACAAAGTTACCTCAATAATACTTTCAGCAGTGAAATACAGTAGTCACTTTCCCCCATCATATAGATAAGAAAATAAGGCTTAGAAAAATTCAGTAATGTGCTCCAGGCCCCACTAATAAGCAATAAAGTAGTGTCTTAGTCTAAAGCACATGCTTAGCTAGTGAGCTATAATATCTAGGAATCCTACTCATTTATTTTTAAATCTAGCCTCTTGCCCTCATTGGAAATTTAAACTATCATCTCTAGACTTTACTTCCATGCATGAGTACTTGCTGGAACTTAGTAAAGATGTAAACGTTTTTTTATTGCCTAACAGGAACCTGAAGGTTACTTTTACATGTAGACACAACCAGTATAAAAGTTTTACTGACACTAACAAATGATTATCAGCTAACATAACTCCCAAGATGTGAAATATCTTTTGTTTTGGATTTCATCATAATGTACATGCAAAATCTTGGGTTTGTTTTGTTTTGTTTTGTTTAGCTGGAGTTGGTCACACTCCAACTCATTCATTTATATTAATACATAGACTGGGTTCCAGAGGCGTTGTTCCTCATGGAAAGTTCCAGATAGAGTCTGCATTAGAACCTCTCCAGTTTCCAGTCCCAAGCTCATTGTAGTGCAGCATGCTGTTGGCAGAATTTGGATTTCACTTGCATCCCATCGAAGTTATGTAACAAATTATTAGTTTTCTTAATCAAGGAACTTGCCTGTGTGTGCAATTTTTATGAAATGATTGTTTTATGTGGTCTTTGAACTTTTTAATCTCAGTAAATTGTCTGAGCCTAAACAGGAATATGCCATCATCTTCCTGGCAAAGGGGAGCACACTTGCAGAAAGGAAGCAGAAGGTGGATTTGGAATCAGAACACATCCTATTTCTTTCAAAGCCTATCCATTTCCACTTAGTAGTCACTGTGAACCTCCTACATGTCAGGCACCGTGCACGGTGCTTTGCGTCATCATTTCTAATCTCTAAAGTCCTTCACGGCTTTATTTCCATCTTACAGGTAAGGAAACTGAGGTGCAGGGCAGTTAAGTCTGCCACCCAGGGCCACATAATAGTTTGTGGAGACAGGATTCAGACTCAGTTTGCCTGACCATAAGCTTCATTTCCATCATACTCTGTTCCACTCTCATTCCTTTGAGCTGCTCTAGTCAGGGTTTAAGGGGAATGTTTGGTTGTATGTATGAATTAACTATATTTATTTCAACATTTCTAAAACGAGGATTTCCAGATGGAGCTTTCTTTTACCAACCCTGGTCTGAGGTGAACTGCAGTGTGTCTACTGAACAAAGGGAAAATCAGATTGGAGCAGAAACATGATTCTTCCATTTTCTCTTAAGTAAAATCCAAATTTCAGCATTTTTCACAGGCATATTTGGCTTTTGACAGAAATGCTGAGTTGTCAAAGGACTTTTTGCCAGCAAAGATTTTTTTAAAAATTCACTTTGAGTTAGTTGAGGAAGTTTTCTTGGTGTATAGAAATGAAAGCAGTGTCATCTCTTCCTGATGCCTATTTAAAACATGTAGTAAGTGAAGTATGAGCACACAACAGCTGAGGCAAGATGGAGGGCAGGAAGGGCTTTGCTGTTCGGCAAAACATTCTGAGCCCATGTGCAAGACACAGCTGAGCTCTAAGGTCACCTCTAAATTAGTCTCTGTGACCTCACAGTGTCTTCAGCACAGCTACTGTGCTTTCCAGGGGCCAGAGGCTCCTCCGCCAACTCTCAGACCTGCAGGTTTCACTAATCGGCAATCTCTAGGATTACTAGTTGCCTAAATAGGAAGAAAAGTACTTTAGGATTATTGGGTCAATTCCTGTGTCCTTAAGGAAATTTTCGATTCTTGTCCTATCAATCAACTGCTTTTTTATGTGTTACGGTCTCTCACAAACTACTGTGAGATATTTTGTGTTCTGGTAGCTGATAGAAGAAAGATTTCCCAGACTCAAAACCACCATAGACCAGGTAGAAGTAATTCCTTGTTCTGTTGTTTCATATTAGGTGGTTGGCAAGTAAAATGAGGACCTGGTCCTGTCGAGAATGATGGAAGGGATGATGACAAGTGATTGTATAACTCATAGCTCAGGGAGCATTTGCAAGAGCAATTTCTCATAGAATCTTGTCAGAAACCCTACCAAGGAAGAAATAGAAGAGAAGGGACTTGCCTCAGGTCACAAAGTGGGTGTTTCTTCAGCCGCCTAGCCTACTGTTATTTCTCCCACATTTTTAGGCATTCAAAGCACATTTTCTTCCCAGCCTGGCAAACAAGGCACATGAGAGTTGGAGGAGCCACCCTGGGATAATGTGGGAGGGAGTCTTGTTTTATGTAGTTGCAGCTACGCGTGGTGTCCCCATGTCTATCGGTCAGTGGAAGAGGTAGGTGTAGAAGTGTGTGGGTAAAACCATGAACAGAAATGTCACAACTCACCAGCCAAGCACAGCTGGTTTATCTCTTGAACCCAAGTCACCTAAGAACCAGCTCATGTTCTTAAGAGACATAAGGTTCCCACAACAAAAAACAACAAAAATAATGTGGTATTCAGCATTCGTCTAAGTGCTTCCTTTCCAAAAGTGTCAAACCACTTTGTATGTATGGGATCTTCATCTCTTTTGTGAGAAGCCTGTTTTTATTCCCAAGGCTTTGTAGTTTCTCCAGAATGTAGTATACCTGACTCTGTGCCTAAGGGTGCAGGGAAAGGACTCCGAGCAGAATAGGCAAGGGATTTTCAGCTGGCAGGGCCCTATACCCCTCACTACCTTATTTGGAAGTTTGAGGATCCATTGAGAAAGAGTGTGGTAGGGGAACTCATCTTGGAGAGGTTGATTTTGAGTTGAGGTGGATGGTTACCCCTTTAAAGGGCAGGAAAGTCTCCCAAAGTGTGAGTCATTTTTCTAATCCCCATTGTTGCAATTGTCAAGACTCCAGGAAACCTAAGACTCTAGTCCCCATAGGACCATCTAAAACACATATATTTAAGTATCAAAAGAAGCAGAGTGGTATTATAAAAATAACATTGGCTTTGGCTGCAGGTATATGAGAGTTCAAATTCTATTCACTCCTTTCCCAACTTCACGATCTTAGGCAAGTGAACTTCTCGCTTGATCCTTGGCTTGCCTGTAAATTAGAGATGATCATCTGTTTTAGAAATTAACTTCACAGAAAATTCTGCATAAACTTTAATAGGTTTTAAAAACGGAAAGTGTCATTATTCCTTTCAGAAGCAACATCTTTGATCCTTAAGGATACATGCTGTAAGCTTGCTATCTGTTTTTTTGAGATGTGATGTTTGTGATAGGAGCTCAAAAGCAAGATCAGCTATGGATTATGTTTAATGCCGAAATAAAGCTGAAAGATGTAAGATAAAAATAGAAGATTGCATTTTTTCCATTTTGGCACGACTACAAACATAATGTTTTTAGCTTGGGCACAATTGGTATGACTTTTACTTCTGAACTTCCTTTCTCTTCATTATCCTTGAGCTTTTGGACTCACATGTTGGCTTTACCCTCTGCTTCTATTATAGGAAATTGATGGAAAATCCCTGCTATTGATGACAAGAAATGATGTGTTGACAGGACTTCAGTTAAAATTGGGGCCTGCTCTGAAAATCTACGAATATCATGTAAAACCTCTGCAGACAAAGCATTTAAAGAACAACTCTTCATAGTACAGTCAAATTGGGGTCTTAGACCTCAAAAAATACATAATGACATAATTTAGTTTCATGTGATGAAACTTTGTAAACAGAATACATACATGTGTATATGTAAAGAATTTCAATCAAATGAAACGTTATCCTATTGGATAGACTAGGCAATTCATCAGCTGACCTGAAATCAACCAGGAGGAGCAAGGACAAGATGTGCACAGGGTTGTTTTCCTCACGGAATGTGTTAAATAGAATGATCTTTGACACGATTAGACACTCCTCCCCAGAAAGGCTTTGAAATCATAAGGATTTTCGTCATCTCTTTATAGATTGCTTTCCCAAAATCCTTTAAAAAAGAATTTAATTGAATGACTATGTATTGGTTACAGACTTAGGAAGAGTTAAAACAAGAACATTTGGGGAGGGGGAGAAAGAAGAAAGGGATTGCTGTCTCCCTTGAATTCCTCTGCTCCTTAGAGCTTGTGTTACTTGGATGGAATTGCCGACACCCTTTTTTATAGAGGGTTCTCCACTTGACCTTATTAAGGTTTTATTGGGTTACGCTGCCGTGTTTGAAATGAACATGCATCATGGCCCTTTCAGGAGCAGACACGTAGCTCTGGAAAGAGAAGCTCCATTGTGTACTGAGGGTATCCATCCATATCCAGCTGGCTTTCAAATGGGGTAATGGTATTTTCTGCACAGATTTTCTTTTAAATTGGTTCTTTGTTTTTGAAGAAAGCATTTTTTTTAACTTCTTGGTTTTATTTATAATAATTTGTTTCTGAAGCAATTTGCTGAGAGTTATAGGTCAAAAAGCCTTGTTACTAGTACAGAATATTTTTATATATATTCCTTTATGATGGTGTAATTTTTTAAATTGTCCTATGCTTTGTTCACTTCCTGGTTTAAGTACTTGTTTTTAAGAACTTGGAAAAAGTGGGCTTGCTACATCTCTGTTCAAAGAGACATTTGTTCAATCTCTGTGTGTCAACGCCTTGTTGAATTGGTGCTTTGTGGTTGCAATAAAGCATTGCTTCAGTTTGTTGCCAGTGTATCTTTGATATTTTCTCTTTAGCTGCTTCTTCTGTTGAGATTAAGGATTAAGGTCTTCTGGAAACTAGGGAGAGAAAATTAAGCATTTGGGAGGGGGAAAAACTTTAGAAGTAGAAATTGTATAAATCTATATGTGGATTTAATTTCTTTATGAAGTGACTCATTCAAGTAAATCTCATTTCTTCTTTCATCCCCAATTTTAGGTATTATTTTAGCCAAAGATTTTTTTTGTTTGCTATAGGCCAGTGGGGGTCATTATTTTTTTTTTTTAATTCTAATGAAAGCTACTGACTTCCTCTCCAGACAAAAGCTCACATTTCCACATACAAAACTTGCGAAGAGTTGGTGGACTCATAATTTCCCTCTTCCTCCTCCTCAAGTTAAGAGTTTCTATTTTAGAAAATCCAGTCCCCTCTGGAGATAATTTCTTGAAAGAACAGAAAGTCTGAAGATCACAGTGAAAAAAACATAGGAAGTGGTATAGATAGTAGGTGGGGTTTAAAAATGCATTCCAAATTAATTCAATTATAGAGCATACAGAGTATCTGAAATTTAAGTCATGCTTTGTTTTCACTGTAAGTGGGAAAAGTGGTTACAAAAGAGACAGTTTTTTAAATCTCTGAGTTCCCACAGTCTACCTAAGACCAAAAACACAAGTAAAAGGCAAAATATAGTTAAGTGTTGTGAGGAGTGATGGAGACAAAAGGTGAGAACTGGAGCTGAGACCTGGATAGGAAAGAAGGGATTCCTGGATCAAAAAGAAGGAAGATGGAATGAGAATCTTGATTAAAACCTCTGTGAAGGAGTTTCCTGCAGTAAAATCATGATGATGTTTGACCCTTCTCTACCTTAAAGGGATAGTGTGAGGTATTTCCGAGCCCTGCTCCCGTGCACCCACCTAATACCTTCTGTAGTTGTTTGGAATAGGTTTGGCTGTGAGCGATGGAAACTGTCTCTCCCACCCCCACCTTTGGGCATCTTTGGTCACAGGGGTTAGAGGCCTTAAGCTTTTAGCAAAGTGAGGTAAAGCAACCAGGGAAAGTTTATTAATAAACAAGATAGACACCAACTTCCCTCTCATGTAAATGTTCAGATGGGGGAACCAGAGGTGGTGGTGCCCTACACAATGGTAGGGACACAGTTTCCTTCTATTGCTTTCTTCCATGATGCATGACATACATTCCCAGAATCATTTCATAGCCCAAATAGCTGCTGTTTCTTTGCCATCGTCACTTGAATTTCAACCAGTCGAGAGAAGAAAAGGTGAAAGGAACAGACCTTCCTTTAAGGATACTTCCAAGAAATAGTACATACTATTTCCTCTCATATCTTGTGGACTGGAAGTCAATCACATTACTTGAAATATTTCATCTTTTTATTGGAAACCATGAGCCCAACTAAAATTCAAAGTCCCATTATTCTGTAGATAAAGGAAAAGGGATATTAAGAGACAACTTGCTGTTACCACTGTCCACTGACCACTAAACACTCATAGCAAATGACACTAAAAGTTTGTCTTTGGCTGTATTTTTCTAGAGATTTGAACTTGAGTTCAGCTAAGTCAACTAAACCTCAGATTTGGACTGTATAAAACGGAAAGTATAAAATCATTCCTCAGCCTCTAATGAGAGCATTCAGGCAAAATGAGCAATTTAAAGATCGTCTGCCTTCCCTACACTCAGGATAAAGGCCTAGAACAGGCAGCCCTGCTCGCCTTGGCAATAGCTCAAGGTGATTTCATCACCCTCTATTTAGGGGAAAACCAATGTGATCAAAATAGGCCAAAAAGAGAGGCCGGAAGTACTTGAAATTCAGCAGGTAGGCAGCCTTTGTCTCCAGACAGCTGTAAAAACCAGAGACATCTGATTCCTTTCAGATCACACTGGATTTCTGTTAATATGATCTGGATCTGCAATGAGTAGTGGATACATGTGCTGTGTGGGGAAGCACCTCATGGATGTGAGTGTGCCCCGATGGCAATATATAAACGGTGAAGGTTTATACAAGAATTGGCTAATGTTGAATTTGACTATTCTCAACCAGAGAAGCAGGCAAGATATCAGAATCAGAAGCAATTTAAGAAAATAATTGCCACTCCCCTCTGCCCCACATTTGAACCTCTAATTCAGACTCTGCAAAGAAGGTTTGAGGTCACAAACTGGCCTCTTTTCAGTGGAATCTAAAACAACATGTTTTCCTTTGGCCAGTGCAGTATGTGTGTATTTTAAAAACTACATTTACACACTTCTAGTGAGGCCAAAAACTCCAGTCTGTTACTCCTCCATTCCCTAATGTCTTAAAACCAGCAACTTCACTTTTTTTTTTTGAGATGGAGCTTTGCTCTTGTTACCCAGGCTGGAGTGCAATGGCGCGATCTCGGCTCACCACAACCTCCGCCTCATGGGTTCAGGCAATTCTCCTGCCTCAGCCTCCTGAGTAGCTGGGATTACAGGCACGCGCCACCATGCCCAGCTAAGTTTTTGTATGTTTAGTAGAGACAGGGTTTCACCATGTTAACCAGGATGGTCTCGATCTCTTGACCTCATTATCCACCTGCCTCAGCCTCCCAAAGTGCTGGGATTACAGGCGTGAGCCACCGCACCCGGCCCGCAACTTCACATTTTTACATTAACAGGCCCCTGAAGGCAATTGAGACATCAATTTTAGACACGGCCCCAAACACACACCCAACCCAATCTAAAACAAAAAACAGAAAAACAGTAAGCCTCCTTAGAGTGAGTTCATTCAGGAATTAAAAATTGCAAATAGATTCAATTGAAAAGAAAACAAGCTAGCCTATTGTATTGGAATGTGCAGCAAATTTGAGCATCATTTTTTATACCTAGTGGGCATGATGAATATGAAGAAAAAGAGGCCAGTTGGTAGCAGTCTTTTCATTCTGTCCTTAGCAAATATCTCATGTGAATACAGCTTTTTGTCCCTCCGAGATTAGCATCTGCAGTCAGGGGCACACACTGTCCTTCAGTTGCATTATTGAAAATATCTTTGCGGGTATTCCATTTGCAAAAGTCTAATGACCCACAGTTGCCCAGCCACTTCCATATTTGGAAGCCAAATGCAGAAAGGACTTACTGGTGGTGATTCATCTGTCTTTGACAGTCCTTGTAAATGGGATCTGCAGGGGTCAGGTCTGGGCCCAGAGCCATTAAGTGTTTTCTGGAATGATTTGGAAGATAAAGTTAAATGTTCAAAGAGCTGACTGCTGCAGGACAGATATACCTCTTAGGAGAAAACTTGTTAATTCGGCTTCTAAACCAAGAACAGAAGCCACAGGAATGAGAGAGCAGGCAATGAATGCATTAATGAACAGCTCGTTAGTTTCATGCTGTACCTCCATAGGCAATTGAAGAGTCTGGGTACCATTCTGGCCAATTGTGGCAATACGTAGAGCTAGAAGAAGATTAAAATGATTGCATCCAAGTTCATTTGGTAAGTGTGGCTGTCATATTCTTAGAATCCCTTGGAGAACCCCAAGGAAGAGTTGTGTCTAGCCTAGCGCTGAAGCAGAATAATGGAGGACCCTGTGGCTAAAGTAAGCTGACGTCCCTTCACCTTAGTTACGTTACAGTGCTCCTGTCTACAACTGTCTTTAGGGAGAAATCAAGAAAGCTGGAGATGCCAGGCCTTTCCAAACAGAAACTGCCCCTTTTCCTCAGAACAAGTATATGAGCCAAACTGCCACCTTTTTTAAAGACATGGGAAAATGGTGAGTAGAAGTGTAAATAATACTGAACATACTCGTTACCTGCAGAGGATGCCTGACTCAGCCAGATAAAGGAAAATATGCTGCCAAATGGTTTATGCTCTTACCCAGGCACCACCCATGGGGCATCTTTGGTCACACGGGTTAGAGGCCTTAAGCTTTCAGCAAAGTGAGGTAAAGCAACCAAGGAACGTTTTGCCATGAGGGCCTCCAGCTCTCTCACTGGATGCCTGTGGCAAAGTTTTCCAAATTAAATGTCTTCTTTCTGAATCAAAGGCAGCAGAAGCATTCAGCAAATTGTATTTCATAGCCCTTTTCAATAGATTGCATTCTATTTTTATGTGCTGGGGAATATGTGTTTGAGAATGATACTATAGAATTCATCAGCTTATAAATACATTTTGAGTGGAAGTCAGTAAACCTGCAAGCCACCAGCAGTTTCTGCATATAATAAATTAGTGTTTGGGGTAGTATTCTGTCTGCTATACTGACCCCAACGGTGCCAGTTGAGGTACACAGTAGGTAGTGTTTGGTGAAGTCACTGAAGTTGCACCAAATAGATCTGGGCTTGAATCTGGTCCTGGAATCTAATGGACATGGGAACTTAGGTAAGTCGTATGGCTCCTCTTAGCCTCAGGAACCTCATCTATTCTCTAGTTCAGATGCAGAAACAGAGTAGAGTGGCATCAGCCTAGCAATGCTCAATAGAAACAGAATGTGAGGCACTTACATAAATTAAAATTTTCTAGTAGTCACATTTGAAAAGGTGACCCAGAAAATATAATTAAAATAATATGATTTTAAGACAATATATATTGGCTTAAGTATTATCATTTTAACATATAATCAGCATAAATATTATTGATGATATTTTATAAAATCTTTTCATTTGCCTCTAAAATCCAATGTGCATTTCATATTTACTGCACATCTCAATGAGAACAATGTAGCTCAAGCGCATAATTCAGGATTAGTTTCAGTTGAAAAAAATGACAGTGACTTAAGATAGAAATTCTCTTTTATGCATATGAAGGTAAGCAGTTCAGGGAATGGCAGAGCTGTTTCGTCATGTTTTGGTCTCAGCTCTCCTGTGTGGCTTCACCATCCTCAGCACATAGTTTCCCATGTAGTCCAAGGTGGCTGCTTGGGCTTCAGTTATCACAACTGCATTCCAGCCAAGAAAAGGAGGTAAAGAAGGACACCTTATATGAGAAACTGCACATAGCACTTTGCTGATATCCCTTTAACAAGAACTTAGTCATTTGGTGATACCTCGCTGCAGGGGAGGTTGGAACTGGAGTCTTGATTTCAGGAAGCCAAGTATCCAGATAAGGACAGGAGGGTGGATGCTTTGGAGAAACTGGCCGTTCTTCTATAGGACCAGTCTCATAAGTTGATGGAAGATTGAATAAGAGTATACTATACAGTTGTTTCTATTACATTAAAAGTACATTAAAAATACGGTTTTGTTACTATGATCTCATTCCGCTTCAAGCTCAGTACTGTCACAGAACCATTGTATGCTGAGCCTAAATACTGCTCATTGGATGCATCCTAATACTGCTAAAAATCAAAATTATTTTTATAGGTGGATGAAAGTGGATATTGGGTGGTACTGGATGCTTTGTTTTCAAAAGGGCACATAAGCAAAAAAAAAAAAAAACTTGCATTATTTAAGTTCCTTGAAAAATTGTTATGCTGAGTTAGGGGAAATGTGCTAAGCAAAAGGCATACAAGTTTTTATTGGTCCCCAAATACTTAAGAAGTTGGTTTGAGGCATTGGGGAATTCTAAATGGATCCTGTCCCCAATCCAAAATGAGTGTTCAATGACATTCAGAAGTTTCCTGAGGCTAGGGAAATGGAGGCCTATGATACTGTTACGATTTTAATGAAGGTATATGTAGGTCATAAACAGAAAAAAAATTATTTAATAAAACTGAAAAAAGTCTGAGTGGAGCTGTATTCATAACTTGAGCCAATTAGGTTGACACCAGTTTGCTAAATTGTCTATTTGGGCAAATTTCTATTATGAATTTTTAATGCTAAGGTGACTTCTTTCCACCAGAATGTCTGTAGGTTATTCATCAGCCTTCTATATGGTGTGTATACAGAATGCAAAGTAAGTTAACATTGGCCTAATTCACACATAGTTAAAAAGGAAAACTGTGCAGCTATGCATCCATAGTGGCAGATGCAGGAATCCTGGACTAGGGGTCAGAAGACCTGGGTTTTGTTCCCAGATCTGCCACTGATATATCCGCAAGATCTTGTACAAGTCTTAACCTCTCTTGCTTCAGTTGCCACTAAAATAAACATGTCCAATTAGAGGATTATTTCAGCACTCAATTTCTATGATTTTCTAAAAATGCAATGATCTGAGTTATATGTGTCATTGGCTCCCTCCACCATTCAATTAAAACTCACAGCACTGTCACATTCTACAATGTCATTTCCCTTTCATAAATGTTCTAAAGTTTTGGTTGATTATGGTTCTCTCTGTGCAGTGAGCTGGGAACAGCTGTTTTGTCTTGAGAATTGTCAAGTTGGCTGATTGCATACCCCTATAGCTTTAAGTTTACATCACTCTCACTGTGTTCCCTGGTAGAAGTATCCCCCTAGGAATAGGCCCTCTACACAATCAGAGCTTAGAGTTGAGGGGGTAAAGGAAGCACAGATTTCCATGGCAGATCACTAGGAATGATAGCAAGTGGGAGTATTTCTATTTCTACATCTTGGTTACCAGATCCACATGTTATACCTATTGGGGACATAACACAATATAAGAGCTAAGTATTTAGGGGATGCATCTGCATCCTGGAGGACAGTAGCCCAACATCACAGAGTATTATCTCCAAGCTGACATCACAGTTGTGACTTTAAGAGATTATTCCATCACTCTGCCAGGCCAGCAGCTTTGGGATAGTACAGTATGTTATAGGATTATATGATCAGTTACAGCTTGTCACATTTATTTTACCTTAAAGAGGGTCTCTTTGTCCCTAGGTCTGAGTGATGGTATGTGGAAATCTGTAAGCCCTTGGTTAGTGGTGCTGACTGAGACCCTGTGAGCAGGCAGGAAAGGCAAAGACACCCAAAATATGTGTCTGTTTTAGTCAAGATTAATCACTGGCATTTTCAAAATAAAAGGGGTGCAATATATTTAACTTGCTGCCAAGTAGGTGCCATATCAAGGTCTCACTCAATATTGGTCTCTACTGCTGGAAGTTTGGATACGTGTTAGCAACAGTTATTCTTAGTAATAGAAAGCCAGATCCCAGGCTTTTCCTGCCACCACAGCTATTCATGAGTTCCTTGTGCCAGCGCTGGGACTGCCAATGACAAAGAGTGACCGACATTCATTGGCAAAGCCATTGTCTGCTTGATTGTTTAGTGTCTTGTCCATGGCTGATGCTTTTCAGTGGACATTAAGATGCAAAGCAAAAATATTCACATTTCATGTCCACCTGCACAGGCCCATTTACAAGCTTCCTTCCTCTCACCAATCTCCTAATCTTTCTCATTCCAAGTGTCTAACCAACCAACCAAGCCAATTGCCACTGCCCACAAGTTTGTATATGTTATTACCTAGAAACACATTACACACAAAGTAGATGACTGGTGTATTTCCTAAAACTGCATTCCTTGGGAAGATTTTCTTTCAGCACTGTCATAAGAACCACCATCTCCCTAATGGCCATAATGTGAGAAGTGCTAAAGAAACAGCAGTGGATAACATGGGGATCTGGGTTATGGGCTCATGTGCCTTTCTTGTGCCCTTTAGCCCTACTTCTACCTGCTCCTGGATCTGTCATTTCCATCTTGCAATGGATTGCTGCTGGGCCTGCCAGACCTTAAGAGTTGGTGGGTTTGATAGAAACCAGCTAATGATGAGCGTCTCTGGCCACAAAGTGTTGATGTTCCATGGTCAGACTTTAGTTTTTACTGAAACCCAGTACGTGACACGTCAGGAGCTATTTTTCAAATGGTGACTGATTCGCTGCTACAGATAGCATAGCCTAGCTCCAGAACCCTGGGAGTTTATGTTGGAATTTTCCCATTGGGTCTTGGCATAAGCCCCTCTGAGACTGTAAAACATATATTTGGTTTTCACACAATTTCCTGGCATACAACTCCTCAAATCTTTAGTATCTCTAAAGTGATGTCTTTCTGTATGCTAATAAGTGACTGATGGAAAGCAGTCCCTAGGTAGCTTAAGGGTAGGGGCTGGTCACTGGAAAGACCAAGGCTTGATTAGAGGGTGGGGACTTTCGGCCTACTCTCAACCACTGGGAAAGAGAAAGGGACAGAAGGTTAAGTTGATTACCAATGGCCGATGAGGTAATCAATCAATCCTGTGTAATGAGGCCTTCATAAAAACTCAAAAGGGCATGTTTCAAAAAGCTTTCAAATAGTGAAACCCATGGAGGTTCTTAGAGGATGGTACACCCAGCGGGGGAGGCGTGGAAGCTCTGTGACCCTTCCCTCATACCTAACCGTACGCATCTTTTCATCTGTATCCTCTGTAATATCCTTTATAATAGATTGGTGAATGTAAGTAGGTGTTTCCCTGAGTTTCAGGAACTGTTCTAGCAAATTAATCTAACCCAAGGAGGGGAGTGTGGGATCCCTGATTTATAAGCCAGTTGGTCAGAAGCACAGGTATAACAACCTGGAGCTTGAGATTGGTGTCTGAAGGCTGCATGGAGTGGGGCGATGGGTGGCAGTCTTGGGCATTGACTCCTTACCCTGTGGGATCTGATGCTATATCTAAGCAGATAGAATAAGAACAGAACTGAATTAGAGGACACCTAAAGGGTGCCTGCTGCAGAATTGCTTGCTTGCTTGTTGGTGGAGAGAAATTCCCAAACATTTGGTCACAGAAGTGTTCTATGTTGGTTGTTATTGCTGACTGAGAGAATAAATACTTGCGAGTGTGTTTTAGTCCACTCACAGCCCCACACAGCATCTTCCCAAATCAGAGACATCTCTACTAGCATAGAATTTGCTGATTCACATGGTTCAAGCTGAAGGAATATTTGTACCCAGTCTGGACCTACTGCAGTGCTTTTTACTTTGGTGGGCCCCATGCAAAGCTGGAAGCCTTCCTTGCCACCCAGTAAATGTGTTGGAGCAGTATTACCATGTGTGGAATATTAGTCTTCCAAAACCAAAAAGAATACAAGGCACTGTGCTTTCTTCTTAGTGGTAGAAAGCTTGTGACACAATAATGTGTCCTTGATTTTGGAGGGGATGTCCTATAATACCCTAGACCCTGGATCAGCAAACTTTTCCTACAAAGGGTCAAAGGGCAAATATTTTAGGCTTTGTGGACCAAATAGTCTTTGTTTCAACTGCTAACTCTGCCATTATAACATAAAAACAACCACAGACAATATATAAGCAAATAAGCTTATTTATTTATTATTTATTTGCTTATTTATTTATGTATTTATTGTAAATAAAACTTTATTTACAAAAACAAGTGGTGGGACAGATTTCACCAATCTCCGTCCTAGACCACCAGACTGCTAGAAATATCACTAACGTGGTGGGGCTTTGATCGGCTTATCCACCATTCTTCAGAGTATAAGTGTCACTTCTTGGTCATCCAGTCCAATTAATATGATCTCATGGGTTTAATGGACAAATGTGATGTCCTGTGGGACGTCCTGATAGTCCTGGTCCCATATACAAAGGCTAGAAAATTTAATGTCTTCCTGGGGCAAGACCATAAATGTACACAACTGTCCATTCATGTGAGTGGAAACTTCTTCTTTTCTTGTTTGTTGATTTGACAATTGGATGAGTTTGATCCAGCACCCATGTATAATCTTCCAGCTTTTACAGATATTGGCTGGGCCTTTGCCACTCTTTTGGCCTGTGGTCTCCCTTCCTTCCTTAGCAAGCCCATCATGTTTCTGGCTGGTGTACAGTGTGACTTACTCTATTTACAGATCTGGTGGTCAGGAGGTGGGAATAGATCCCAAGGGGGCATGTGTTTCCTTGTAGACAGAAGTTTCTGCATTGTCTTCAAGCAAGAGGGGCACTGCTAGCTTTTAACAGGGAGAAACAGGCCAGTACTGCAGGCCCAGAAAATTCAGGGAAAGCTGAGGATGCAAGATTTCAAGTGCCTCAGTCAGGACCCTGACCTTAGTTGACAGAGCTATTAAGGGTGGAGAATTCAATTTTCCTTGGAGCTCTGCTATTCTTATAATTAAGACCTGGATCTGAGCCTAGGCTTTTTCTGCTATCTAGATGTATACTGTCTACATGTGCTGCCAAGGAGGCCCTCTTGCATTCATGCTCCACTTTATATTAATCATCCTCCACTTTTCATTGCCTTTCTTAATGTATTAATGGTCCCCAGTGACACCCATCCAAATTCCAAAGTGCTTCTAATAACCATTTCCCTCACACCTCTCAAGCATTTGAGACTTTTGCCCCTGCCAGTGTATTGCTTTCTCCAGTATCTTATCCCACTTCACCTCTGCAGACAGTTTTAACAATTGCGTGGTTGCAGCATTCCAAAGGCTCACTGCCAGTGAGCCAGTGGGTGATCCAGCTCCAAAATCCCATTTTAGAGTCTCCTTCCTGGAACCACTCCTGGTATCACAGTCAGCTTCCCCATGAAAAATACAGGAAGACTCTGAGATTGTCATGCAGGAGGCACCACAGCATCTTTAAAAAGAGCTTTAGCCCCCATTTTGTGGCCACAGAGAAAACATGATCATATATTGAGGCTAGCAGGGTGAAGGGTGGAACGAGCCTGAGGCCTGATGCCATCACAGAATTGGCAATTCCATCCTGTGATAGCCTATTTCTTAAGCTTCTTAAGCAAACACAATGTCCTTTCTGTTTAAGATAGTCTTAGGTATTCAGTTACTTGCTGCCAAAGGCATTCTAGCTCATGCATGATCTCAGTTAATGCTTGGTTACCCTGTGCACTGTGAGGTAGGTGTTTTTATTATTCCCATTTCATAAACAAGAGACCTTAAGCTTAGAGAGTACTTGTTCAAGGTTACACAGCTAGAAATTGGTGAGGCCCAGTCTAAACCTTAGCACTATCTGCATCCCAAGTCCATGCTCTTTAACCTTTTATAAACATCTGTGTGACAATTGATCAAACTGGGAGGGGATGGTCTATCTCCCAGATCTGAAGGAGAGAGTAGCTTATGTATAGCTAAGATCCACATACACCAGAAGAGCTACGCTTAAGAAGCTCACTGACACCTTACTTGGTGTACTGGGTTGAATACACCAAGTATTGGCCCTCAAAACAGAAGTTCATGTCTTCATTGTCAGAACCTGCAAATTTGACCTTATGTGGAGCAAAGATCTTTGCAGATGTCATTAAGGATCTTGAGATGAAGAGATCACCCTGGGTTATCCAGGTGGGCCCCAAATCCAAACAAGTGTCCTTATAAGAGTCATACAGGGAAGACCTGACAGACAGAAGGAGGTGGAGGCAAGGTGGCCGTGACAGCAGAGGCTAGAGTGATGCAGCTGTGAGTCAAGGAACCCCTGAAGGCATGAGAAGCTGGACGAGGGAAAACAGAATCTCCCCTGGAGTCTCTGGAGGTAGCACGACACTGCCCACACCTTGGTTTTGGACTCTGGACCGCAGAACTATGAGGGAATAAATCTATTGTTTTGCACCACCAAGTTCATGGTAATTTGTTATGGCAGCCTCAGTAACTAATACACCTGGGATCCTTGTCCTTATTTCTGGCTAGTTTTTTTTTTCTTATGTAAAGGGGGTAGTATGCCTTCTAAGTTTGGTTGAATATATTCCTCATGTGGCAAATTTCTGTTGGAATCCTTTATATTTTAAAGATAATGTGTGAACTACTTCCTTAGCAGAGGTGGAGGCACCTGTAGTGACATGAATGAACATTTTTCTGGGAAGAAGGTCCAGATCCATTATATTCTCAACAGGGTCTTGATAAGCTCCAAAAAATTAAGAATTTCTGAGAGGGAGCCTGGGCAAAAGGAAGAATGAGAGGTAGCTGAGCTCTAAGAGAAATGAGTGCTAAGACTGTGAAAAATACAGAGATGAAGTTTCAAGTATGTGGAAGCCAGAAGGGTCCTGTGTATCTGGTGAGAAGGCTTCAAGTCTCTCTCTTTGGGAAGAAGCTTTGGCTTCCTCATGAGTGCAGGCAGGAAAGCAGAAGTTGTAAAGGTCTAGCAAAGGTGACTGCAAAGGGCCAACTCCACACAGCTCAGAGTCTAGAGGAGAGGAAATGCTCTTTCTGGACAAAGTATAAAGAGGTTACAAAAAAGTTGAAATTTCTCTAGTTAAAATCTGCAGGTGATTGAAGAAGGTAAATTCTGTTTCAATGACAAATCAGAAAATGCTGTCTCAACAGACTTATTATGTTTCTATATTGGGGTAGAAAAAAGAGAAGATAACACTGGTTTCTAAAAATAAGGAATGGCATGAACTTAAGTCTGACTCTAAAAAGGAAAAGGAAAACGAATGAGATATATTTTCTGAGTCTGTCACTATGAAAATTATGAGATGAAATTTAAAGAATATGGAACAAATCTTAGGCAGAATCTTGGCTGCCAAAACCACAAGCCCCACATGACAGCCTGCTCCATTGAATGCCATGGAAACCGCCTCCCCAGCAGCAGGTGGGCTTGGAATCACCAGCATGATTCCTCCATGAAAACACTTGAGATAGGGTTGGGGTAAGCAGAGAGAGAGGGAGAGAGAGAGATCGGGGGAGAAGGGGGAGAGTGTTGTAAGGGCAGCTCTGCTTCTCAGAGAACTGGAACTGAACCCCTGGAGCCTTCCTAGCAAAATCATGAACTGTTTTTTAAAACAAATTACCTCACAGGTGTTTACAGTTCGGGTCTGCCTGCCCGTCTGCCAAACTGAAAGGAACAGGTGAAACCTAAACCTGGTTTTCAGCACCATCATTCACAATTCTAACAGGGAAACATCCTTCACAACACAAGAACTTGCTCCTTGAAAATTTCAAATGCTACAGGCTTTCCTGCCACATACCCGGGATATAACATCCAATAGCTCATTTGCAATCTATTGCACTAAATGTGCTAAGAGCTCAGGAGAAGCAAAATGCACATATGTATAAATGGGCCATGATTCTGCCTAAAGATGCCGCTCTAACATGGGTTTCTCTGAAGCAAAGCCAGTGTTCCTAAAACTTACAAGAATATGAGAACATCAAGTAAGAAAGGCCTAATTAAGTTGGGGTTTTTGTTTTGTTTTGTTTTTTGTTTTTGAAAAGTCATGTTAGTCTCTTTCCTCTTGGAACAGAATTAACAAATTCGCAGAGGAATAAAATGTACCAGTCATGTGGCCAGGTAAGTTACATGATGCAAAAACACATTTTGTGACATGAGTATTCAGTGTAGCACAACACTTTCCTCATCAAATTATTTCATTGTTCTTATCCCACGTTAATTTCCAAACAGGCACTCGCTTGTGAATGGCCTCCAGCATCTTGTAGGGTTTGCTGCTCTCAACACCTCCCATCTCTTGCCTGACCCAGAGGCCAATGATGGCTTTTCTATGTGGGTCTAATAACAAAGGAAAAGGCAGCACATTTATTACACGTTCATATAAACAAACATGTATATATAAACGTATATATTCAACAAACACATATATATAAATATCTATGTGTCAGGCCAAATACTACCATGGCACTTGACAAGCATTGACCCATTTAATCCTCAAAAGACCTGCGAGGAAGGTTTTCTTTTCACCTCCATTTTACAGACGAGGCAACTTGTCTTAGACTTACTGAGAGGTGGAGCCAGGATTTAAATGAGTTTGTGCAATTAACCACTATATGACGCAACCTTAAGTAGTGGTATTATAAACGTGAATGAAGCTGTATTAACAAATAATATGAAGGGCTCATATGAACGCATTTCTTAAAAATGGAGATTTTATTTTATTTTTTTAAAGAAATTTTTTTAATGGAAAAGGTTATCTAGAATGTTCATGTGGACAGGTTTTCATCATGGGTTTCTAAAGTTATAATTTGTGAAGCTTTATTATAGGTATACAATGGTAGTGTTAGTAAATTGATATAATCAGCCCTCAAATCTGTATGCATCTTTAAATCATCAGCTATATTTGCTTCTCTGATTGTAAAAGAAATAATTGTTGATATTTGGAAGATTCAGAAAGGTACATAAAAAACACTCATAATCCCATCATCCAGAAATCGTCATTGCTGATATTTTCACTTATATACTCACTAATATAGTTTTCTTTCTATGTGTACATCTACCCTTCTGTATATTGGCTTAACATTTATTAAATGTGATATTTTGTGCACATAAGGGATGCATTATTCAAAGAAAAACAATTTATACTCTTTTTCAGTACCCTTATATGTACTAAATATTATCTAAGGATTGAAAAAGTTTAAAATCAATACATTAAGATCACAGAAGTACTACAAGAGTGGAAAGAAATCATCAGGGATATGCTAGAGCATTCTTAACATCCAAATATTCAGTCAAATGAAGTAACAATGGTGATATTTTTCAATACAATTTTATTTCCTTTTCTGCATTACTTAGGAGCATCAGTAGGATGAAAATAGTGTTTGTTTTTTAAAGCTGTGCACAAATTAATTGATATGACACACCCATTAATTCATGATTATCTTCTTAATGAATTGATTCTAAAGCTTCTTGAAGCTAGGAAGGCATAAGACAACCAAAAAGAAATACTGATGTATAACTGTTGTAATACTGCTCAGCATTTTGAAAGTAAACTATAGCCATAAAGCATGTTATAATCACTAATAAGGTAATCCACAGAATGCCTTGCTGAGCTGGGTGTAGAAGAAATAAATTGTTCCGTATTGGAGGAAAGTGAACACTATAAATCAATATACTAGTGTGAAATTTTGCATGGCTACATGCTATACTTTCCAGCATCACAAATGACTTAAGGAATTCCTCAGCTGAGAGTGGACTCCTACTGGTGGCCACAATGTCACAGGCTTGAAGACAACTTCCTCTTGACTGTACCAGTAATTTTGCCATATGGATTGTCTAATGGCAGCAAGACCTGTAGAAAAACCACATGGTAACTTAAGAGACATTAAAACAGTTCTCTCCTCCTTTCTAAGAATCAATTATTAAAACAACAAAAACAACAACTTGCTAAACAGGAAAATGTATATGTCCTCCAGTAAAGTTACTTCAAGCATGGTAATGCCTTACTATTCTGGCAATAGTTGAGAGATGAGTCAATTTTCTAGAAAATTTAAAAGGTTTTGAAAAATGTTACTCATCGAGATAGAAATATTTCTAAAATGCATTCCATATCTCTGCTTTTTAAATGCAGTGTATTGAACACAATTGACCTTTTCTTGGTGACTCACTTTGGCCATGAGTCATTGCCCAGTGCTGTAGGATCACCATGCCCTCAGCAGTGTCTGAGGTCTGCAGGGCTGTTCACTCAATTCTAAATGGCTCCAGACAGCCGTGCTTTTGGAGTTCTTCCACCTTCCCACCCTGTCATTTGTCACTCCTCTGCTGGTTCCAATGTGTCTAACTTCCTGTTTCTCATGTGCTATGTTCACTTTGTACACACCTGCTGGGTGAGAGTCCAAGAGTGGCCCCAGCCATTCTCAAAGTACAGACACAAGGACAGCTTGTTCAGCCACTCAGGCGCCTTTTTATGCAGAGCCCTGATCCAAAGGAACTCAGGCCTTCCTGCCTTCAAGTCCCCAGCTGGGCTCCATGAGGGAGCTGTGAGTCTGACTTCCTAGAGGGAAGAACCCTGTGGCCGCGGCCTCCCAGCGTGCTGGGATTAGTGCAGACCTGAGGTGTGAGGGGGGCTCAGGAGACCTCCTCTCTTTGCCAGGGGTCCTGAGCTAAACACTACTCCAGCCAAGGTACCTGATGCTTTTTTCTAGTTAGGGTCCATTCGTTTTGCCTCTGATGGACTTAGACAGGATTACTTTCAGGTCCCTAAGCAACCCAGAACTCTAGATCACCTATGCCGGGTACCTAAGCATGACTTTTGTTTCCAGATGTGACTCCCCAGCCTCCACCTGCAGCTGATGGTGGCCAAAGCCTGCCAGAGGCCACCCACATTACTTACAAAACAGAAAGGAGGTACCTGGCCTGAAGGATTGTGAGGCTCCCGGGGTACCAGGGGCAGAATGTAGGACCTTCTGAAGACCCATTCATTAGCCTTTATCCACCAAAGGATATGAGTCTATGGGAGCAGAGCCATGCTAATAGATAGCTCCTTCCCTATCTCGGTCCCCAACACATACTGAAAGAAGATACTCAAAATAATGTTTTCTAGATTATAGAAGTGTGTGGGAAGCTGAAGCAAATTGAGAAATCTTATCATCTTGAATGTAGTCCAGGAGGGAAGAATTGTTCTGATCTCCCAAGAACTGACCACACCAGGACACCAGTAAGGAGTTCAGGCTGTCTAGTCAGACACGATGAGTGTTTTAACCTTCTGCCATAGCTTAAAAAAAAGTTAGGAGAAATGCTTTTTCCAAGACAAACTGTTCTTTTAAAAAATTAATTTCCTCGTTTTTTACCTTCTGCAATTGCAATTAGAAACAAAAATACTCTTTCATCTTTTCCTGTGTATATTTCATGCCACTGAATTGACTACTTAATCAAAAGGTAGGAATGATAGAAGAAAGCAAAAATAGAATCTTCTTTTTCTCCTCATTGCCTCATGATGGAGGAATAATGAAGTTGTGAGGCACTTTTCTGAGAAGCAGATCTCAGAGCCGTTTCCTTGGGCACACACTGTTCCTTCTCTGTCTTTTCCTCTCTACAGCTTCCAACCTTATATAAGCATTCATCCACTTCAAGGGCACTCCGACCTCAGGCATTGAAAGTCCCAGAATTGAAGAGGGCTCTAATCACTGGCAACTATAAATATTCCCCAAAGCAACAGTTGCTAAGAGTTTTATTCAGTGACATTATCATCCCAGGTTTATAAAAGGGAGGCAGAAGTGGGTGGGTCAGATATGTGATTTAAATATATTTAAAGTTCTCTTACCTCTTCCTTGTTGATCAGACCCATTTTGGACATGTCTATGTTGAAGTAGTGAATGTTTGGCAGGCTGATTTCCATATCTTCTATCTGGAATCCACAGTGGTATGCATCACATTAGGAGCTGCAAGCCTCCATCTGTGTCGCTCCAGCCATCCTCGCCCTCCCCTACCCTTGTGCCCATTACTCAGGTTCTCTCTCCAATTTGGAGACATGCTCTGATGTTCCTCTACTGCCCAACACTGTTCTCTCCTGCTAGTTCTGTGATTAGATGATGGGTTCACCCTTCTCCCCCTCAGTGTACAAAATGTGTTTTTCTGAAAAGAAAGGGCTCCTCGACTCAGAAATCTGGGAGACCTCTTTGACATCCACCTGGCCTCCAGTTACTGGCCAGTCAACTTTCTAAATTCCTCCTTATTCCACTCCCTCCTTTCCAGGCCGGCACCTAACATTTACAGGCCTTGCGGTAATAATTGGAGATCCACATACCAAATGTATAAAGATTTTAAAGTTACATAAATCAAGCTAAATTTTTTTAAGTGAAATATGTTTTACTCTTCTAACTTGACAAACATACCCTTCATAACAACCTAGAAAGCCAGGTATTAATTTAAAATTCTCTGACTTGTTGGAGTACCACGCCAGAGCATGGCAGCATGGGAAGAGCCAGACCCTTGCCTACGCCCATCCCACCTTCTCTCTTGGACTCACATGGGTAGACACTCCAGCTTGTATGTCAAGCACCACCCATACCTCCTGCAAACATCTGCTTTGTTTGCCTACTCTCAGGCCTAAACGTGAACACCAACAGCATGATCCACCCTCTGGAAGACAGACCTCAAGAAGCGATTTGTCCAGGTTCCAGAAGTAGGCTCAGGGCTATTTGGACAGGAAATTCTGGAGAATACATGGGCCTCTGCAGGGTATGTTACTGTGGCCCCACTGACTCTTCACCCAGTGGAGGGAGGCCTAGCCATAGGAAGGTGTGAAGAGGGCCTCTAAAGTGCTGAGCTGTGGCCGGAGTCCCACTTTCCCAGGTCTAAGGGTGGTATTCCTCCTTTCTAGCCCCACCATGGCCCAGATTCTCCTTGCAAGATTCTGAAATAGATCCCAACACATCTGCTTGCCTGTGGATCATCAACCTTTTAATTCATCACATTTCTGTCAGAGTGATTTTTCTAGAGTCCAAATCTGGCACAAAACATCCTGCTTAAACTCCTCAGTGGCTCCCAGAAGCCTTCAGGA
Organism: Callithrix jacchus; assembly: GCF_049354715.1. NCBI lineage: Eukaryota > Metazoa > Chordata > Mammalia > Primates > Cebidae > Callithrix > Callithrix jacchus. The sequence continues at coordinate 121,582,245 of NC_133508.1, forward strand.
TATTTATCTATAAGTAAGCCTGCAAAGGCCCTCTTGACTGGCTGCTGTGGTTCCTGCCTCATCTCTAGGCACATGGAAAGCCTATAATTCATTCATATATATTCATTCACATGTGGTAGACTCAACAGTAAACGACTGTATCATGCTATCTCTTGTCTCCATACCTATCCTGCTGCCTCACCCTTGAGAGTAAACCCAGATAAACTCTAGACTCAAATCAAACACCCTTCCCTCTAGAAAACCTGGCTGAACCCATCTCCCATACCTGAGTTAGGTGTTTTGCTCTGTACTTTCATAATACTCTTTTCTCTATTGTATTGTTAGTTTACTTATTTTGTTTGTTCACTGAACGATGAGCTCTTTGAAGGTAGTGACTATGTCTAATTTATCTTTGTCTCCTTTGTGTGCTGCCAGAGACATAATCACCATTCAACAAACGGATGAATGAATGGGTGGGGAAGTGGGTGGATGGACAGATGGATAGATGGATGGATGGATGGATGGATGAAATCTCTCTACATCTATCTTTCATTCTCTGGTTCTCCTGAAACACAGAACCTTTGTATAATTACCCCTCTCGCTCAAGGCATTCAAGTATCCTCAATATGAGGCTTAAATCAGTGGCAGGTTGAAGGGACTCAAAAGAATTTTCAACAAAACTCAAGGACTACAACAGTGGCCTGTGTTTTCAGGTTAAACAGATTTTTCCATTTTGTGCTCTCTTCTCACTTGCTATAACAAGCTTTTGAACAACAACAGATGTCATTTTTCATGTGTCTTCCACTTTCTTATTTTAACTCTCAATTCTTTCTCAGAGCTGACAGAAGACACACATTCCCCCAATCCTCAGAATGGCAACTGACACAACATACCTCAGGAACTCGACTCAGGGAGAGCACCTGGATATCATAGAGGGTCTTCTGCACAGAGGGCGAGTACTCGCCTTTGTCATAGGGCCCAGCAAATTTCTCTAGGACAAGGTCCCGAATGGTGTCCCTAAAACACAGAGAAGGTCACTGAGGATCCTGAAACGATGGCATTTTAGGAATGTGTTAGAAAGCAAAGACACAGTGACCTGTCGCCAGAAAACGATTTTATTGATGTTTTTAGAAGAGTATCTTATAATGCTGAAAACAAAACACCTCACTTCCCATTCCCCACCACACACACCCCATTCAACAAACATACTGAGCATCACTAGACTGTCTTCATAGTTTGGCACCAGGGCCCAATGGACACTTCAGGGTAAATTTCCCATCACGTTTGAAGAACCTATAAAGAGGACTCCCAAGTATTCTCACCATCTTGCTGCTCTGCTTGGCTAGTTCCTTGAATTGTTACATTTAGGGGTTTACTCTGTGCCAGACTCTTGTGTGTTTAGGTTAGACAGATTTTTCTGTGCTAAGCATTTATGTGATGATGTCATTGAATTCTCTCAATATAGCTGAAGTAGGTACTATTATTATCCCCAATTAGAGATAAAGAATTTGAGCTTAAAAGTTACATGATCTGCTCTAAGTCTCTCTTTTTAGTAGGAGGCCCAGCCTACAGTACTATCCTGCCTCTGGCATGTTTAATTTCATGCTCTTTTCAACATAAATACATCAGGCTGCTGCTCATGGAGAGTACTTGAAATAAAAAGGAAAGAGGACTGAGGTGACATTCTCGTCATGCATTTAAAAACCTATCACATAAAAAAAGAAGCAGAGAAAAACTACACCAGTGGGAGGGAGCGCTGTGGGAGTGGGTGGTGGGGGAAGGGTATGCATGCAGATTCTAGCTTATGGTAGGGTAGAAATTGCTAACAGAGCCTTAGCAAAGGAATGAGATACTTAATCAAAAGGCAAGTTCTAAAAGTTCAGAGGCCTAATTACTCCCTGTCAGGTTATTATAATAATCATACCTTTATGTTGTGAGTTGTCAGAATCAAAATGGAATCACCTGTGTCAGATTCCAATGAAATAAATAAATAAAACCAGGAAGCTGAGGGAGGGCTCTCACACACACACGGCTGTAAGAACTATTGCAAAGACTCTCTGAAGGGCTCTTAGGTATATATGCTTGTAACAAGCATTTTGCCAAGGACTTTTCAAACTGCGGCTTGCAACGTGAGTCACAAAGACAGCTAGCAGGATGTACAAGAACACTTGCCTGACACAGTCTCCACTAATGAGCTGGCGTTAACTACTGCGATAGCCACTGTAACCAGTGTTCTCTTTGTCTCAAAACAAATGACGTACACTTTTTCCTTTTGCTTTTAAAAGCTTCCCCTTGCCTCAACCTCTTAGGATATACCTATGGTTCCTGCAGCCCACAAATTTGCAGATTCCCTGTGTGTTCCTAAATAAATTCATTATCTTTGGAGAATCTATCTCAGTTTGTTATTTCACTTGACAATATTTTTAAAGCATTTACAACTTATGAAATGCTTTTATGAACATCATGTCATTTTTAGTTTAGCCTAGATTGACCAATTATCCCAGCTTGCCTGGAACCAAGAGGTTTCTTGACATGTGGGACTTTCAGTATTAAAATCAGGAAAGTCCCTGACAAATGGGAACAAGCTGGTCACCCTTGTTTAGCCCTCTCTGCATCACCATAAGGTAGTAAGGCCAGATATTCTTTTCATCTGATGCAGTGTTTCTTCAAGTGTGGTCCCCAGTCTAGTAGCATCTGCATCCCCTGGGAGTTTGTAAGAAATGCACATTCTTGGGCCTCACCTCAGTCCTAAGAATCAGAATCTCTGGGGATGGGCCCAGCAAGCTTCATTTTCTGATTCTGTGTGATTCTGATGCACATGCATGTTTGAGAACCACCAATTTAATAAACTGAATAAACAGAAGAGATTTCTGAATAGTGGGAGGGGAGGTTGAGTTGAATGGCCTCTAAGTTTCCCTTTCAGATCTAAGACGCTATGAAGTCTGTGCCCCTGGGACAAGGGCAGACACACTTGCACATGTTCATACCAGGTAGCCTCAAAGTCCACATCTCTGCACTGGTGGTAGCGCCACTTGCAGTACACTTGTGTGGCAAAGCATCGGTCCTTCACCTCAGGGAGGGTGGTAAACTGGTCCTTGATGAAACCTTCAAATCCAGACTGGGTTGTTTTCAAGACCTTGAGGTCTTTGATTCCAGAATGAATAACTGGGGGTCCTGTTTCAAGTAGAAGGTCAGGAGTGGATTAGGTAATAAACAAAACAGTGCCTTGTTGCTGATACTTAGCACAGAGGATCCTGGTGATTAAAACGTGACACATTCTGTAAAAAACTACACCACCCCATGATTTTGGTCATCCTATTTCCTTTGAAGTCCAAGTGAGGAGGATAGTGTCCCTTTCTTTCCATCTGGATTCCATGACTCCCTGCCCAGTCTTGCCCTAGAAAAACTAAAGGTCTAAGAATAACCTCCATTCTTAATCAAAGGCCACAGAAATGAATACCTTTCTCTCAAGTACATGCAGGAATGTCTTCTCAGCCAACTCACCGTATGTATTTTGAGCTTCATCTCCTCCAACAGGTGATCATCCTGCAATGTGTTAATAAACTCCTTACGAGCCATTCCTTTACCTGCTACTGTGACTCCTTTACTAGGGGTAGTCCTCATGCTGATCATCTAACGTAGCTGAAGATGCCAATCTCCGCTAGGCCCTGATGGCATCCTAGTTCCCTTATGTTATCAGCTCAGCAAAACCAGGCAACTTCATAAATGGGTAGCAGCGTGGGCCTGCCTGAGCCTAAATAAGACTGTGAAGATGAAGCTGGTGACTCACAAGGGATAGATCTGCCTAGTTGATATGTATAAAGTCTTTCGTTTTTTCTGCTGAAGGAGATGGGACAAAGTTGGTTCATGAGTACCTGGGGGAGAGAGGGGAGCTGAAAACAATGGACGGGATGATATGGCTCTCCTTCTGTCTCTGCTGCCCCTTTATAAGGTAATGGGGGAGGTGGAAGGGTGATAGGCATCACCTAAAACAGAACAGCATTAATATTACTATGACCTTATTTCTCTGCACAGGCTGGAAGGACTGGGGACATTCAAGGAGCACTTGGCAAACCCTAATAGCAAAGTGCCATGGCATGATTATTAAGGTCCCCTCTTTTCAGTCTCTTCATTAGTTCTGACCAATATCCATCCTTCTTGGTCTGTTTAGTCTAAAAATCAAGGGTTAGAGGTGTCAAGTATCACCACACATGGTCTTAGTTGAAGAATAAGGATATAATTCATGATCTTCAATTAAAATCCAATGAAGTTCTTAAAAATCCAATGGCTTACATCACCTATGTGGTTCCTATTGCTACAGTTAACTCGGGAGCTGTGGAATTTCAAAAGTAGATACATAAAGTCTGTATTTCTGTACTTTCTATACTTTAGTATACACCTACCAGAGAGAACAATAGCCAGCTGTTAGTGGTAGATCTGCTGATTAAATATGTCCTGATTAAAGAAGATATTCTGTGCAGAACATTCCAGAATAATTCAACAAAAACAGGAAATTATCCTTGTTCAACTTTCTGAAGCACTTATTGGAAGCTATAGCTGAAGAAGGAGCAAGAGAAAGATAGCAGCAATGCCTTACTGCCTTCAGTCGGCTGGGTTTATCAGATTCTAAATGTATAAAGTCATGATCCCACAAAATCAGTATTGCTACATGCAGTGAGTGTAAGCCTCAAACCCAGCAGAACTACAGAAGCAATCCATAAATATCTGTTGAATGAATGAATGAGTTTAACCAAATTGATTCATGTCAAGGAATAAGTATCTCACAACTTAGTATCTTTCTTTTCTAGACAGCTCAGCCCCATCAGTCTTTACCATTTCCCTTCCTGGTCCCCTCCAACTCACACAGTGTGGCAGGAGGTGAAAGGAAGGGCGTTACCCTTGGCTAAGAACCTCCTGTCTGTAGACATGCCTTTGGTTGCTGTAGTTTTCAGTCTTTATCTTACTTAGTCCTCAAAACTCTATCAAGCAGATATTTTAATGCAGGTTGACTTTTGCCCATAGTCACATGGCTAGAAACTGTCAGAGGTGGAATTTAAACTCAGCATCACATTATGAGATCTCATGCTTTTCTTCCAGCTTTTTGGATTACTTTCCGTCTATGCAATATTTCTCCCTTCGTTTGACCCTTTCCCCATTTGTGTTCTATAAGAGGCCTTTCCAGAAGACAAGGTTGCACCACCTATCCACAGTGTGCTTTGAGGACCTCAGATAGAGCCCCCTGCCTGAAAAATACCATCTCCATTGGTCTTAAACAGAGATTGAATAATCACTTTTAGAGTTGGCTGCTGTGTATCTAAAAAACTTTGTATTCCTGAAAAATTTCATATTGAAAGCCACAAATATACCCCTTAAAGGAGTGACTCCTTAAGCCTTTGTAAGGTACTATGATAAACTACTTCCCATGGTAAGCCTTTCTAAAAAAAAAATCCTATAGAAATAAAACATGGGTTCACAATCAGGAGTAGGGTTAAAATGAGTAGCAGAAACCCTTGCAGGAGAATTAAAAGAAGGTGAAAAAGAACCAAAAGCAAACTTTACTTACATTGTTTTCTTCCTATTTATCAGGCCTTGACTGCTGGCATCCATGGAAGCGAATCAGACTTTGGCTCCTTCAATGGTGTTAATCATAAAAGGATTCCTGGATGTAATGTTGCCTAGTGGTTGAATCTACAGCTTTGGGACTCAGATTCCTGGAACTCAGATTCCAGTGCTCTCCCTGCATCCTCAACCCCCATTTTAATGCTCCTGAGAAAATAATTTAACCTCTCTCTACCTAGATTTTGTCATCCGTAAAATGGAGAGGATAATCATACCTGTTTCCTAGAGTTGCTACATTTCTAAGAGAATGCACATAAAGGACCTAGAATGGCTGGCCTACAGGAAATGCTCTACAAACATAATGATGATGATTTTGCCATCATTGACTTTTGTATTAACTTCAACCACTTGTAAATATTTCCCATGTTTCACAAAGTCTCATTGGGTTCTGAAAACGACTTCTACTGTGCCATCCTATCCATCTCTGGCCCTGGAATTTCTTGACCTTACAGGAATGTCAGTCCTACTAGGCCACTGTGAAATGATCTTCTTTCTCACTGGAATTTAAAATGGAGAAAGCAGTTGCATTTTTAAAATGTGTTTTGGCATCAGTTTCACACAGAATAAAATGTCTCATGTTCCCCAAGACAATTAACTATTGCCACAGTTTTGGCAGAACACAAACCATCTACTTTGGTTTTAGAATCATTCTATCAAACAACAACAACAAAAACTATTCCCTCTGAATGTTAAAAGAATTTTTCCCTGGCACACATTAGACATGCTGGATGAAATCAGAGAGCTTATTTTATCTTCTCTGTTGGCAGCGCCCCAGCTTTCTAAACATTGGTAAGAACCTGAGGCTTTCAAAATCATGGGCCCATCAACTAAAAATATGATGCCTCACGCACTGTAAAAAAGATTCGCATTTAGACTAACAGGAAGTAATTCAAAAAGACCATCCTTTTCTAGGTTACGCCCCATGAAATCACTTAATCAGCTTTTTTGTTTTTTTTTCCACCATGGTTATGGAGTAATGCAAAAGAAAGATTTTTCACATTTCACTTTGCTAGAACATAATTTTTTCTAGCTTTTAGTGTCCTCCTACACACTTAGCAAATTGTGGCTTATCTCTCAGAGACACATACATCCTACCCTTTAGCTATCTAAGGGAAAGTAACTCACTGCAAATTAATAGAAAATAAGCCCAATTCCTTACCTACGCATCAGGTGTCACAAGGCACAAAGCTTTATTGAGCCAAGGAAAAGATCAGATCTTGTCATAAGAAGATAATTGCTTCCACATTTAACACCTCCAAAAAGGACACAAATAGCTAAAAGGGGGATATTTTAAAACCGTATTAAATCATTCTAGTAGAAAATCTCAAACTTGTAAAGTGCCAGAAAAAGTAAAGATTAATTAAATATTTGCCTTGGAGAGTTTATTTAGCTCACGCAGGGAGAGTGAAAGCTCTCTCTCTCTCTGTGCAATTCTGGATGGAAAGAAACAACATCATCCAGATGGTAGGAAATTAATTGGGCTTTTATACAACGAGGTGATGATCAGGAAGATTTTAAAAGACCACAAGTCTGCCAGGAACTTTTCTTACAGAGGAACCGAAAAGCACTTTATTCTTAATATCAAAAGGATGTAACAGATGTTTTGGCAGTAGCCATCTCGGTCCTGGATCTTCCACTTCTTCCATCTTACTTCTATCTGCCCATCTTGTCACCTCTTAAATCTGTTCTCCTCCAGGACAGATTTCATCGGCTGCCTTCCTTACAACTATCCCCCTACCCTTACTAGCCTTCATGTCAATAGTTGTATAGGAAGTATTTTTCACTACCAGAAGACACAATCTCGTATTTGAGGTCTCTTCTCCATCTACCATTCCTCTATTTAACTATGCTTCAGCTGAATTTCATAATTAGTGTCAAGTGAGAGAAATCTGATGCTAAAAAAAACTGTGAGTTATAATTCAAATAGTGCAGAGGTTTAGGGGTTGATTTAGTTCACATAAGTGACTCAGTCATACCAATGACTTCAAAGTTCCGTTAAGCTTGTAGTTCCTCACTGATACATGACAGAAAGAGTTCCGAAGATTCAATTCCGTATGATACCTAAACCAACAACCTGCATCACACACGTAGGGCCTAGTTCTTTTCTCAGGGCTTGAGAAGTCACAAACACAACACCAGCCCTCATTCCTTTGGGTGAACAAATTTTTTTCTCTCTTCCAGATTCTCCCCTTAAATCAGCAGGCTTTGAAACAACTAAAATACAGCCTAGTGATGTAGCTGTAAAAGATCCACTAAGAAGAACCCATGTAATGGGAGCAATTCCCAGGGTTTAAAGTGGTGTTTGAGGTTCAGTATGATTTCTAGAAATGTTTGTTCAGTTGCTATGTAAGAATGAATATAGCCATTGGGAGAAACCCAGTCACACCTCCAGCTGGGAAGAGTCCTTTTGGAGGTGGCATGACTGAACGTGTGATTAAGCCCATGTGTTTGAGGGGGCAGAAGTCTTAACATTCTAGCAAGTCCCCCAGCAAAGGCACTACTCAGGTGTTCCTCTTCTAACAACAGCCTTCACCATGTGAATTTCTGAGTGGTGTGTGTGTGTGTAATATAATTACTATTTTCTTTAGTTAAGCCTATACAAGTACATTTCATATGACAATGATTACAACATTTTCTCACATTATAATTCCTACAGTCTTAGCTCTTGGATAATAAGAAAATAAAGAATTAAACTTTGCTACCAAAAGAGCATACATCCCTACTCTCTTCAAAGAGGGACAGAGTAGAAATGTCATCTTCATATACACAACTCTGAAAGATACTCACACTCATATATATGTGCACACACATCCTATATACACTTAAGGCAACAGATGTCTCTTCCCCTGTCCCAATCCCTGCCAGCCCTGCATGAAATCAGAGGGAGAGTGGGGGGCTGGATTCTAGATTAGTCAAGCTGGAGCTTCTGGGAACACTGCCACAATGATCTCAGTACCCTGAAGCTTTGTAGTTTTCTGCAGAAAGAAAAAGTTTTAACCTGATTATGATGACTAGTTTTCCTACTAAGCCGCAGCCAGGTGATTAGAATTCGAGCTGATAGCAACTCCTGGTCATTCCTGGAAAGAACAGGATATAAAGAGAAGTCTGTTTTCCTTTTGTGATCAGCAGAGCCCTATACTTGGCCATTTCTCTTCCATCTCCATGGCTCTGCTGAAAGTATTCTGGGAAGTTACCAATGATGCCTGTTTGCTGACTATGTACTTTCTCGTCAGTCCTCTCATAACCACAACTTCTTAACTCTCCTATGGCAGAGGCCAAATCTACTTGCTCTTCCTCCTGGCACTCAGCTAGACAACATTTTGCAGTATGATTTGCAGTGCAGTGTGGCTATGTGACTGAGCTTTCTCCAGTAGAAACGATCCATGCTGTTTCCAGGCCAGGAGCTTATGCTTCAGGGGCTTTGCCCCTTCTTTTGCTCCTCTAAGCTCTTTCCTTGGTTGTCTGAGGACAACCAAGAGATCTTGGAGATCTACTCTCAAGGTGACACCAAAAAGTAAGGATTAAAAATGTGAAACCATCAACCTGGGTTCCTGAAGAACTTCATGGAACACAGCATCCCCCTGACCTCCATAGCCCCATACAAAGACACTGAACTGGACTTTTACAAAAAGAAGTAAACTTCTAGTGCTGAGCCACTGCATATGGGTCTATTTGTTACACGTCTTGGTACGTCAGTAACTCAGAAATCCCTAATTTCTTAAAATGTTTTTTTCTTCTGTTTCCATGATACTATCATCCCTCGTCTTCCTTCTATCTCTCTAAATGTTCTTCTGTATCACTTTTTAAACTTCCCAACCCTTACAATAGGGAATTTTCCCCAGGCCATCTTGTCTTTCACATTCTTCTCACCTGGTATGTTTTTTCTGGAATGGTTTCCTTCTTCCCTATGGCTTCACCTACCACCAATCTGCTGATGGGCCCCAAATCCATCTCCGTTACATATTCCCACATTCACAGCTTCCCACCTGAAAACTTCCCCTGTGTGTAATCTCTTTAGTCAGTTGCCCAGTCCTCCCACTTTAGGGCCAACTTTAACTCCTCTTTCTTTCCAATCTTCCATCCCTATTCAACCACTAAGACCTATTGATTACCCTTCAAAAATGTCTCCCATAATGCTTCCCACAACCTCTCAGTCTCTCCATCTCTATTTCTACTACCTTAGTTTAGACCCAATCACTTCATCTTTGCAAGAAGTCTCCAAATGTCTCACTACTGCCTGTTTCTCTAGCCCGTCACCATACCTTGGTCAGAATTTCTGAACAAAAACATGCACCTACTAATCTGACCATTAGTGACCTTCTCTGGTTCTCTGTTGTCATTCTCAACAATAATTATAGCTGTTATTTAAGGAGAGCTTCCTATGTGCCAAGTACTATGTTAAATATTTTAGTAAAACAAATTTAGCATTTATCTCCTTTGTTTCTCTAGACAATTGGTTTTTGTTTGTTTTTTGTACTTTGGGTTCTGGGGTACATGTGCAGATCATGCAGGATTGTTGCATAGGTATATACATGGCAATGTGGTTTGCTGCCTCCATCCCCCAGTCACCTATATCTGGCATTTCTCCCCATGTTATCCCTCCCAACCTTCCCATCCCCCGTTCTCACCCCTTGCCCCCCCAACAGACCCCAGTGTGTGATGCTCCCCTCCCTGTGTCCATGTGTTCTCATTGTTCAACTCCCACTGATGAGTGAGAATGTGGTATTTGATTTTCTGTTCTTGTGTCAGTTTGCTGAGAATAATGGTTTCCAGATTCAACCATGTCCCTACAAAGGACATGAAGTCATCGTTTTTTATGGCTGCGTAGTATTCCATGGTGTATATGTGCCACAATTTCCTTGTCCAGTCTATCATCGATGGGCATTTGGGTTGGTTCCAGGTCTTTGCTATTATAAACAGTGCTGCAATGAACATATATGTGTGTGTGTCTTTATAATGGAACAACTTATAATCCTTTCTCTGGATAATTGTTGAAGTGAGCACTGGTATCCTCATTTTACAAATTAAAACCCACCAATGTAGTATAAGTAACCTTATTCTCAATCACAAATTTATTAAGTAGTGGAGCTCAAATTCAAATACGATTCATTCTGACCTCAAGGCCTCTTGCTTAACACTGCGCAAAACTGCCTCCATCTTACACTAAACTTGTGTATAGCACGTGAGGCCCTTCAGATTCCAGCCCAAACCACTAACTTCTTTATCTTCATCTCCACTTCTTACATTCTAGAAATCAGACCCACTGAACTTGTTACTGTCCCTCAAATGCTTTGCCGTTTCCACAGTTAAATAAATTACTTACCCAGCATAGTCTTCAGCGTGAGGCAAGTGCTCAAAGTATTTCACTTCCCCTCTTCTACTCCCCATGAATCATACTCATATGTATCCTGTTCCTTCTGCCTATAATTCCCTTTCCATTTTCAATACCCAGCATATTCTGAATCAGTTTTCAAAAGTCAATTGGAATATTTTTCCTCCCCTGTCAAGCCTTCCAGACAGATTGCTCTGGAAAGAGTTTCTTGTACCTCTCGGTTCCCATAGCATGCCTTTAATTCCTTCGTCGTAGTCTTTAGCCTCTTATATTGCAATCAATCTGTCTTCTATTATTCATCTACTGTAAACTCACTAGGGTCAGGGAATACCTTATTCCTCTCTTTACGGCCCTTTTCATACATAACAGGTCCTCGAAGTCTAATTGTTGAATGAATAGTATATGAATGAATGACATAAGCACTTTTCATAAATGCTCTCATTGTTAATTAGCTCTCTTGAGACCTAATCCTAGCTGCTGTTATTATTTTACATAATTGAAAAATGTGCTAAGCATCCCCAAAGTCACCAAAAAGCAGTTTCGAGCTGTGCTGATCAATACAGTAGGCACTAGGCCATATGTGGCAACTGAACACTTGAATTATGGCTAGTATAACTTGAATGGGCTACAAATACACAGAATTTTAAAGACAATTTTGTAAAAAGAATGTAAAATATTCCATTAGTAATTTTTATACTTCTTATATACTGAAATATTTTTGATATGTTAGTTTAAATAAAATATATTATTAAAATTAATTTCCCTAATTTCCTTTTGCTTTTCTAATGTGGTTATTTTTTAAAAATTAAAATTACATATATGGTTTGCATTATATTTCAGTTGAACAGCACTGATTTTGAGTTTCTAATTTTATGAGGGACGTTAATGTGCTTGGGTAGGATAACACTGAGTCAGGAAACCTTTCTCTCTCCTCCAAAGCCACATATCAAAGACAAGAGGGAAGGAAGAAAGGGATGAAGGAAGAAGGGAGGGAGGAGGAGAAGGGAGAGGGAAAGCAAGAAGGAACCAGAGAGACAGAAAGGAGGGAAGAAAGGGCTAAGGAAAGGAAGAAGGAAAGAAAGAAGTTAGTTCCAACTTAACAAATAGCTCAGAAAGCTAATATAGCACATGACTACACACCTGGACGATAAAGATCATCTTTTCAATCAAAAACAACTGTTTAGTCTCGTTTATATAACATTAATTTTATAACTGTCAATCAAACATTGAGAAGGCCCTAGCTATGTCTAGACTTTAGTTCAGATAGTGGAAAATTTAAAAATAGCTAATACACTAGAACTTTCTATGGAGCTATTAGCCAAAAGAATGAGAAGGGGCATTATAATGTCCTATATTTATTGGATGCCACTTCAAATTCTTACTAAAGAGAGCTAGAAAAGGAAGGCGAGGAAGGGGAGGGAGGGAAGGGGAAGGAAAGAGGAGATAAAATAACAGCAAAGGAAAAAAGGGAAGAGGAAAGGAGAAGAGGGAAGGAAAACAGGAGAAGTTAAGAGTCCACCCTTACATTTTATAACAATCATGAAAGTTTATTTTCTACTGGGATAAAGATGCAATTGCCAGCTCTGGCTCCATGGTTCTTAGAGGTCCTCTAGCCTAACTCTTAGCCAATTACTGAACTCTGCTCTGACAAGCTCAACAAATCTCTGGAATACAAGCTGTGGAAATTTTAATATCTGCTAAGTTCAGTTACAAGTAATAATAACACCTATATTATAATTATGTTTCAGAATTAATTTTAATTTTTTTTTTTTTCTGAGATGGAAGCTCGCCCTATCACCCAGGCTGGAGTGCACTGGTGTGATCTTGGCTCACTGCAACCTCTGCCTCCCAGGTTCAAGCGATTCTCCTGCCTCAGCCTGTGGAGTAGCTGGGATTACAGGCACATGGCACCACACCCAGCTAATTTTTTGTATCTTTAGTAGAGATGGGGTTTTACCATGCTGGCCAGGCTGGTCTTGAACTCCTGACTTCTTGATCCACCCACCTCGGCCTCCCAAAATGCTGAGATTATGGGCGTGAGCCACTGAGCCTGGCCTAATTTTGAAATTTCTTAGCAAATAGGATTATATAACTATCATTGCTATCTTAAATTAGATGCATTTTATGGAAATTATAATATTTGTGGTTTTATTACACAAATAAAATTTCAGAAAAACTTGACTATTTAGTAAATATTTCCTATAAAGCTTACTACAATTGTGACATGGTATGATACAAAAAATAGTGGTCAGAAAATTCAGAGATTTGGGATCTTTTTAGCCTTGACTTTTTTTTTTTTTTTTTTTGAGATGGAGTCTTGCTTTTGTTGCCCAGGCTGGAGTGCAATGGGGCAACCTCCCAAGTAGCTGGGAATACAGGCACCTGCCACCACGCCCAGCTAATTTTTTGTATTTTTAGTAGAGATGGTGTTTCACTATGTTGGTCAGGCTAGTCTTGAACTCCTGACCTCAGGCGATCCACCCGCCTCAGCCTCCCAAAGTGCTGGGATTACAGGTGTGAGCCACCGCGCCCGGCCTTCATTCTTATACTTTTAAGACAAAAAGTAGATAATTCTTTAATGTAATTCAAGTAACAATATTGATTTCTATCTCAGATTTAAAAACCTTAAAAATTCTCTGCAGTTTTCCTCCAAGTTAATAAACAGTGTTGTTGAGAAGAAAGAAAGAAAAAAGAAAAAAAAACCCCTGAAGTTGCTACTATAGAATCAAAGCATGAAAAATAGTTTCTTACCACTTCTCAGCTGTTCAACTTCACAGAAGTGTGTTCCAGTGGGAGTGTGAATAAATGCATGGACATGCTTAACTCCATTCTAAAAATTAGGAAAATAAATTATTTCTAGGAAAAATTCATTACTTGCCATAAAGCCAATTTCATTAATTAAACTGAGAGCACAAATAAGTGAGTTAACCTTTTCAAGCCGCTTCCAAGGGATTTCTTCCACATAGACTTGAGTTTGGATGACATGGTTAAAAGAAGAAAGAAAATGCTCACAAATATTCACAGCAAAGGCTTCTATGCTTTCGATCTGTAAAAGAAACAAAATGCTTTGAACCAGAAATAACTGTCTCATTTAAAAATAATTTATAAATACTGTTAAATGAAATTATGGGAGGTGATGGCTTTGGACTAAGCTCCTGCATTAGGCTCCAGCCAGACCAGACCAAAATGGAGTCACTTAGGCTAAATGCCATATAATCAGCTTTTAGGAAGTAGATAGGTACCAAAACAGACCAGTTTTTCCTGAAAACAGGAGATTCCAGTCTACCTGAGTCAGTCTAGTAAGGAAGTCCCCTCTGCTTTAACTCTTACCAAAAAAGTAATCTGAAACCTGATGTTAACCAATCCTGTTTTTTTGTTTGTTTTTTGGGTTTTTCCCGCCCCCCCATTGTTCTGTTTCTGGGTCCCACCTTAAAAAACCCAATGTTCTGTTCTTGCCTAGTAGGAGCTCTTATTCTTTTTCGTGGAATGGAAGCTGCCCCTAATAGTAAATAAAAACCAATTCAATCTATTACTAAATTTATTATAATTTTGTCTTTTGATATTACTCATGACATTGTCTTTCCTGATGAACTGCTTTTTAGAATGAGACAAGCACAGAATAAAAAGAAACTGTCTCAAGAGATAAAGGTGTTTATCTTGAAAAAACTATAGTAGTATGTTTACTAAATGTTACTTCACAAATGAAGTTAATGATCACCATCACCAGGTGAGATTCCTATTTTTAAAAGAAACCCATCTTGCAAGAGAAGATGTGTCAGTGGATGAGCAAAAAGTAACTTAACATTCAGATTCTTTTGACAGTGAGCTCAGTCATCACTTGTACCAACCACAGTGCACCATAACACTCTGAACTCTATGAGATTTGCAAATGGGCTTCGAGTTTCCCAAGGAAAATTGTTAATGAAGAGCTACCTCACCTTCCTTGCCTTGCATACAGGCCTTCTATTGATCCCAGCTGTCCACCCATATAATGCAGCTTCCATATTAATCCCTAGGCAGTATTTATGGTCTTAGGACAGTCTGCAAATTATTAATGGCTTTGCTTATAATTAAACTTATTTGGACAGCCTTCCCCAGTATAGTTCTGTTTTGTACTTGTTGACCCAGAATAATTATGAATAACATCCTATCTTGAGCTCAAGTGTCCTGGTTTGGATAAGAAGTTATATGATCACTCTATCCATAATGAATGATTTTAAGTGGGTTTTAACATTCAGGTCCATTCTTCAATTTTCTGAAAACTCATAACAGTATAGCAAATATAAGAATCTGTTGTACCTGGCCCTTGTCCACATCACAGTACAGGTCTACTTTCAAATGATTTTTTTAAAGAGTGCAATTCCTTTTTCCATAGCCCTGTCTATGTTTGCTGGGTTATTCTGATTAGCAAGAGAAAAGTTCAGGGTGGAAATAGGACTTGCAGAAATTATATTGCAATATTTGTTCATTTAATGAATCATGGGTATGGATTTCATGGAAAAACACGAGAAAAGAAGCTTTCCAGTCTAAATTTCTTGTCTTTTTAGACTTCTTGGCAAGTAAAAAAAAAAATCACCTTGAATTGCCCAGAAAGCTGGGTGGCCTCACGCAGCTTCACTCACACTTGAAGAAACCAGATGTGGACATGCTAGAATATCACTTCTATCTGATCTAAATCTCACTTGAAAAGTCCGTTTAACCACTATATATCAGTAACAAATGGTAATAGAGTTGAGAAAGTTAGGATGGCACTCAAATTTGGAAAATAGATTTTAATACTGAAAATAAATGTATCTTATACTCAAGATTTTCATCTGTATTAATAAGTGAAATGTTTTTTTCTATAAATGTACACCATTCCAAAAAAGTTAAATAACAAATGGTAAGACTCAGAAATTCATGACAAAAATGTGTAAAATTCTATTCTAAAATTCTTTCAGGATCTTAATTTTCCTTTAATTCTAATTAGAGATAACATGTATTTTGTCCAATAAGATTCTCTGCCTAAAAGATTTTGTAGTGAGATGAGAGCCAAGGCAAGAAAGATGCGAAGTTTGTTGTTGTTTTCTTTTTTTTTTTTCAGCAGTTTTCTTCAATCCTGAGACCTTTAGAATAGAAAAAAAATTTTTCAAAGCATGACTTAAATGTAAAAATAGGTTAAAATGCAAAGGGAACTTGAAACAAGCAAGTAACACCTCATGCTGTTTTATAGCAAATTCTGCATCAAGACAGGCAGCATCTAAGAAGAATGACACATACTCCTTTAAACTTTGCCAAGGCATGAACTGTGTTCTTGATGGTGTCTGTAGGGACGATATCTGAATTGTCTCCATGCAGGTAATCTTTTTTGGAACTCAGAGTAAGTTGCACTGAAGTTGCCACCTCTTTAATGCTGTGGTATTTTCCATCTCGCTGAATATGGAGAACTTTTACCATATCCTTCCCATAGCCAGTTCGGACAAACTCCACCTCATCATTCTGCAATGGAAACACAGGCATCTTACTGAAGAAGGCTAAATGAAAGCCGAAAGTTAGGTGCAATTTATTTAAGCCTTAATTTTATCAGACAATTATAAAAGATGAGATTCAGAGTATATATGGAAGCAATATCTCATTCTACTTTTGAAAAAGAATGAGAACTTGTATAGAAAAGAGAAAATCCCAAGAAGCAAATGAAAATATATCAGATTGTTCTCAAGACTGACAGGTAGAAGGCTTTCTTGATAATTATAATAAATACATTAATAGGACCTCCTGGGTCAAAACTATACTAACTTGCTCTGCTTTATTTAATCCCCACTAATCTAATTCTTGTAACAGCACTGCAAAGTCCTTATAATCCCAGGGTAAAATGGGAACTAATATTCCCATTTTACGGCGGGAGAAAGTGAGTTTCAAAGATATTAAGTGATCTGTCCTAGTTCATATGGCTAGTAAAGGATGGAGCCAGGATTTGCACTCAAGTGTATTGACTCTAAATTGTAGAATGGCCACTATGCAAACTGCTTTTCTTCTATAAAATTTCTTGACTGTATTAGTTGGAAATAATTGCATGCCCTTTTTATAGAGAGTGATATTCCAGAGAAAATGCTTTGTGATCAATAGAAACAATTTGAAAATTGCCTTTTCTACTTGCTGCTGGGAAGAGGAATAATTAGTGACAGGGTCCAGATTACCTTCAGGAGTGCAGAGCAGAGGCTGTCTGGCTGCAGGAAGAGCTATGCTTTTAGTGAAGAGATTAATAGAAGCCTGGTGATTGATTCGTTACTACCCTTGTCTGAAGCTGGAGCCTTAGCTAATGAACACATTCATCTCCACTGGTAGAATCTCCAAGATTTGTCCCTGGGCTGTACTGCTGTTTGAGGAAAGAGGCAGGAGGGAGCAGAAGAACAGAAAAATCTTATTTTATTTAGCACAAAATTGAACATTAAAATGATAATGAAAGAAGGTGACAAAAATAAAAGTGAATAAAAAACAGCATGTAGTCAGAGTCTGGGTAGAGAGACAAAGAAGGAACCTCACCTGCAAATCACACTTAGGATATTCAGATGAACCAAGAGCTGCCTAAACATCTATTTGAATAAAAAGTCACCAGACCCTCTGAGGGGAACTTAGGAATACTAGCCAACGTCAGAAAGTATCGTTCTTAAAGCAGCTGGGGGGGAGGGGGTGCTGGAGGCTGCCTCCAATCTTGGACATACAGCTGGGCAGGGCAGGCTAGTGTTGGTCATTTAACATCCCCTAGGGAGTTGAGATGTCTCAATTCAGTTCTTTCTTGTGAGAGCTTAGTTAAGGAAAACTCTTGGAGAGGCCTCTGAAAAGCCTCTGGCCCAACATTTGGGGACTCATCCTGAAGAAAAGGGTCAATAAGAAAACCAAAGGAGCAGACTCAAGGGATCTCAGTAAGAACTGCAAGACTGATGGGGAAAGAGAAACTGTTGTGTGGTTGTGGTGGCTTTGGAATCAAACCAAGCCCAAATTCAACTCTGCCACTTAGAGCTTTGTGGCCTACAACAAGTAATTTAATGTTTCTGAGCCTGTTTCCCCATTTGTGCAAATGGAGAGAAGCACCTCTACCTTGCAGAGCTGCTGGTGAATGTCAAAGGCCCGGCTTAGTTCCCAATAGCTAGTGGCACACTGAAATTAACCCCAGCAATAGAGGCCATGTCAGGCCTGGCTGTGGAAGCAGCAGCAGTGGAGGTAGCAGAGGGGACCTTGATTAAGGGCACCAGTTTTCAGAGTGGAGAGCACTGCGGGCAGTAACAGATGGAAGACTCTGGTGTATCTTGAGCCACAAGGGACTCTACCTGAAGGAGGAAGGCATTTGGCTGGGTTGGGGCCCTTGGGTGGTATAGGCTAGAGTCTGGAATGAAAGGTCTCTGAGATTATCCATCATCCCCAACACATACCAGGACTCAACAAATGTTACTCCTTAGCTTCATCCCTACCCCTATATGTTCAAGCAACAGTAGTTTAGCCTATAAAGGCAGTGGTACCTACGCGGTACATAGAAAGATTACATGATAGGTGCCCTTCATATCCTCATTCCTGTCCAGCTCACTAGCATCATATCTGGCCACACGCCATTGCAAACGCTGCTTTAGCTATGCTGAGCTAATCACAGCTGCCAAGTGTTACATGCTTTCTCTGTCTGTTGGCCATTGGATTTTCTGTTCCTTCCTTCTAGAACATTTCTTCCTCCTCACTACCCAAGCACCAGCCTCTTCACCTGCCTAGCTTCTTCTAGACAGCCTTCAGGTCTCAGATGCTACTTCTCCCGGGATCCGCCCCAGCCCTTCAAGTCTGGAGTAGTTGCCCCTTTTGGGTGCTCTCAAAATACTTGTTATTGCCTTATCGGAATATTTATCAAATTACATTGCAACTGCCTCTTTATGTGTCTGATTCATTCAAAAACAGTAAACTATGAAAGCAGGAACAAGTTTGATCTTGGTCACCATGGCAACCTCAGCACTCAGCACAATGCCTGGAACATAAGTAGGTGCTTAATAAATGTGTCATGAATGAATGGATGGTGCCACCACCGCCTCCGCTGCTTGTGTGATGACACAGAATAGTTAATGAAAACACACAAAGGATTTCAATGCAGGAAGAGCCACTTAAGCTCAGACCCCAATTAGGAAGTCCTTTTCCTGGAAAAGTGGGGAAAGGAATTGATGCCCTCTGATCACCACAGCCTGGAGATCACAGGCACAGCTGGCCAAAGAACAGAAAGCCAGGAAGGGCAACATTGAATATAGAGAGAGTCAGTGAGGCAGCACAAAGTGTTCACATTGCTAATAAGACAGCCTTCCAGTGAAGCACAGTCATCCCAGACCAGAGATCATGCAAGATATGTGTGGGACAGGTCAGTGCTCCTTAGCAGGACTCTGATTGGGCAAAGCAGTGGTTTGCCCTTGAACAAAGTTCGAGTAGTCACGTTTACTGGCAATGAGTTCATATGAAAGGAACCAATCATCTGAACCTGGAGCAGGTGGAACAAATCTGGTGTGGGACACCCATAAGTGTCCCTGCACCCAAAGAGCAGATAATGGCCTGGACCATAACCGAGGCTATTCTCTCCCAGTTGTCTAATCAGAGAAATCAGAAAGAGGTATCAGAGCCCCCTTTCCCACCCTGTGTAGAATATAAGGAATGGTACAGAGATCTTATACAGTAAAATACAAAGGGTGCTCTCTTCTGCAGAGTGGGCAGGTGGCTGAAAGGACGGGCTTTGGACTCTGCAGTCAGGCAGCCCAGGCGGAATCCTTGTTCTGCCACGTATCAGCTCTGAATGGAGGCAAATTTCTCCATGTATAAAATGAGAATAATAGTAGTGTCCATCTCTAAGGACTGATGTGAGGATAACATGAGAAAAAAACATAAAGCACTTAGAAAAGTGTTTTACCAATAATCGCTACTAGATTAATAAGCACTAATTAGCTATAATTATCACTGATAAGTAATCACGCCAAATTTTGCATTAAAGAATCTTTCCAGTTATTGATAGAGATGAATAACTAGAGTGCACACCAACCGAGAGCTGGAGTGGTCAACTCAAAGGGCTGCTGCTGTGATAAGGCCTACCGCCCTCAGGTACGTTGGCCTTCTTTAAATGTTCATGAGTACTGATTCTCACCCCTTTGGTTATCCTTCCTCAGGCTTGTATGGTTGCTTGAGAAGTTATAAAAGTAAATCAATTTACTCTGGACAAAATATCAGCAGGAATAATTTCCTTATTTTTTGGAGACAGGGTCTTGCTCTGTGTGGGACAGAGTGCAGTAGCGAAGTCACAGCTCACTGCAGCCTCAACACCCTGGACTTGAGTGATCCTCTCACATCAGCCTTCCAAGTAGCTGGAACTACAGGTGTACACCACCACATCTGGCTAACTTTTGTAGCTTCTTTTAGAGATAGGGTCTCACTACGTTGCTTAGGCTGGTCTCAAACTCCTGGGCTCAAGCAATCCTCCCACCTTGGCCTCCCAAAGTGCTGGGATTATAGGTGTGAGCCACCATGCTCAGACAGGAATAAATCTCCACACAAGAAAAATCTCCTTTTCTTAAAATATAAAGGGATTACTTATCTGCAAGTAATGTTGGAGAGAGCTCTCAGGGATTTTAAATGCTCATATATTTTCACTTCTACAGTAAGATAGTAAGTGTTCTCTTATTTTCAGGCCATAATGAAAGTGATATAGATCGTCATTACAGGTCTCTGGATTCTTACCTTAGAGTCCTTTAGCCTCTAGAAGGCTCAGTGGATGGATTTGGGTTGGAACTGTGTACTCCATGATGTTATAACTTAAAGTTTATTTGTTTAGGGGAGGGGGATGTGGATCATTCTGAGAGAGAATTTGTAGAATTTCATTAGATTCCAAAAGGCCTCATGACTTATAAAAGTTTAAGGACCATTGTTTTGTGTAATTGGTGTTCAAATTGTTAGCATCACTTTGATCAAACTGTTTTTGCCACCATCTGACAAGTAGCCATGAGGCGGCAGGAAGGAAATGACTTGGTCGTTTTTAGTGTACAACTGCCTGGATGCAATGGAACAGTATTGTAAAGGTTAAGGCTCTAATGGCTGACTGCCTGAGTTTAATTTCTGCCTCCACCACCCGCTAGCTGTATGGTTCTATGCAAGTTACTTAATTTTTTTGTTCCTTTCCCTTTTGATCTGTAAAATAGGGTAATGACAGCAGCTATTTCCTATCATTGTTGGGAGGTTGAAAGTGACTAGCACATAGTGTCAGTAACTGTTAGCTATTATTATCTGACCTGCCAATTGGACAAAAAAAAAGGATTTTTCATATTTGTATCCATCAGTAAGTGGTAGGGAGACATCCTTGTTTATCTCTTTCTTTTTTTTTTCATTTTTAGAAACAGGATCCCACTATGTTGCCCAGGCTGGAGCATAGTGGCTATTCATAGATATGATCCCACTACTAATCAGCACAGGAGTTTCATCTCTTTTTGATAAAGAAGACTAAGGATCCCATACAGGTGCACACTGTTTTGTGCTATAGATGTACAATTAATAAAACAAATCCCTGTCAACACTAATCATATTTTAAATGAATCCTAGCTGCTTATGCACATTGAAGGCAAATCTTTACATAAATCTAATATTCTTCTCCACCCATGTGCCATACTTTTTAGCTCTGTGCGTATTTATGCTTCTTCCTTTTAATAATAACACTCACATATTTGCACTTACATGTACCAGGTACTAAATGAATTTCTCCATTTTCTAGTTAAGCACTGAGGCAGAAAGAAGTACATTTCTCTGGCCATACTATCAGGATTTGACTTCAAGTCTCTGTGATTTTAACCATTATCACTGATAAATAATCACACCAAATATTGCATTAAAGAATCTTTCCAGTTATTGGTAGAGATGAATAACTAGAGCGCACACCAACCGAGAGCTGGAGTGGTCAAATCAAAGGGCTGCTGCTATGATAAGGCCTACCGCCCTCAAGTACGTTGGCCTTCTTTAAATGTTCATGAGTACTGATTCTCACTCCTTTGGTTATCCTTCCTCAGGCTTGTATGGTTGCTTGAGAAGTTATAACCAACACACTTAGAATGCCCTCTCTCCAAAGAGCGTAGCTGATCCCACATTGGACCTCCTCCATAAAGTATTCCCAATGCCCCCAAGAGGAAATAACACCTCTTGCCTTTGAACTCCCAGGGCACTTTAGGCGAAGTTACTAGCTGCTGACATCACTATTCTCATGTGTGTACATGTCTTGGTATTCCCAATATCAATGTCTTGAAGGCAAGATCAAGTCATCTTTATATTTCCCCATAGCACCTGACAATGCTTTGAAAATTATCATAAATTATTTGTCCAAGAAACAACTTCCTCATTTTGCAGATTAGTTCAGAAAATTTAGGTCATTTTTATTTTGGCAGGAAAAACATTGTTTTCAGCTCTAAGTCACTCATCAATGGAGCTTCAAGTTTATATTTTCAAGTTACAGGATGAGGTGGAGTGGTATAGGGAGATTCAGCCTAAATCAACACATATTTTCCTACAAGAACTCTTATAGAAAAAAGATATAAGGTTGATTTGTGTGGCTCCTGAGCTCAAAATCATTCTCAGAAAATAAAAATCCTTGTGAAACCACCCATGGGCCTCTATATTATTAAGTATCAGCAGATTATTACTTAAACCTTTGGCACATACTCTTATTTTTTTTTCACAGAACTGCCTCATGTTAGAGGCTTCTTTTAGCTATAGTCTTATATTTTTGATTCTAGCATGCCATACTTCAACATCAAATTCTGCTGGCAGAGGCATATATTTAATGTAATTGTTGTGTTTAATTTTAGCTTTTCCAATACTTAAATATAAATTTTTATTTGCTATATATGTCTGTTTACCAAATGTGTGTTTATGTATGTAGTTTTAATTAGAGAAAAATGACTGGAAAAATATTAGGAAAGAAAAGGGGAAACTTATAAATTTAAATTTTAAAACGACTGGAATTTTCTCTCAAGTTTTAGAAGAGCTTCTATAAGCATCATCTCTCTCCTCCATAATAGAGAGAAATACAAAAATCTAGTTGTGTAGGACCTATCATGTATAGATAAATATCAATTCAGTTGCAGTGTGCCATAATAGAAGGAAAAATGATTCATGGTGACAGCCTCTTTGGTCTTCGGAATGTGGTAGAGAAGTTGCTCCAATTATTTTCCCAGGTTTCTCCTTTGCCTGCTATTTTTTGGTAATTCATGAGCAAAAAGACTTCGGAGAAAATGCTCAAGTAACGTGAGCAAAATGAGCACTCCTATGGACCATCTTAATATCACTTTGGTAGATCTTAACAATACACAATAATAAGAACAATGAAAGTGAATAATCTTAGTGATAGCTGATATCTTTTTGGTTGCCTAGGACCTACTAAATGTTAATGGAAAAATATTGATATCCAGTAGAGAATGACAAGTTACTTTAATCTGTAGAGTGGCTTATTATTGCTATCATGGGGGAAGATATGTGTTATGTTCAAAGAGTGACTCTAAAGGGATTTGTCAAACAGATGTTTCCAGAACAGTGTAACAACTCATCTACATAATTATGGCAGAAACAGTAACCTGTTACCTAATGAAGACTCCATTTACAGGAGTCTTCTTTTCATTCTTTCGTCTATTACCAAGAAAGAGAAACTCATCGCTAAATGCAGGGAGAAATACTAATTTTCTTGCCAGCCTTTCATAGCACCAAAAGCCTTAAGGCAGGGAATCTGGAACAAGGCCCACAGGAGCTTCTAGGATTAGGGGCAGAAGATCCCACAATAAAGAATTGATGGAGACCACCGAAAGGCAGCTGAAAGAACATTTCACTGAAATTCATACATTGAAAGATGTCTGTTTCCTAATGTATGTCTTGAAAATAAAAGAAATAGCAGGAACCATTTATTAAGAGTTTGATATGTCAGAAATCAGCATATATTATTTCTTCTACTTCTTTACAAGCCCTGTAAAATAGGTCTTATTACCCATCTTTGACCAAAAAAGACACTAGGGTTAGGTAATATCCCAAGGTCACATAGTTATCAGGTGACAGAGACAGAATGAGAGCTCAGCCCACATCCCCCCAGATGACATGCTCTTTCCCACTACATCATGCGCACTACACCCACTTTGATGGCTGGCCCCTTCATTCATTAGGGAAATAAAGGAAGCGTTTATTCTGATTCCAACAAAGAAGGGAATTGGCCATGCATTTATATACCACTTTATCATTTTTAAAATTTCCAACCTCTGGGATCCATATTATCTTGTCTATTCTTCACAAACCCTGTGATTTGGTAGAGAGAATCTATTTGAAAATAAACCAGCCCAGAGAGGCCGGGCATGGTGTAATCCCAGTCTCACGCTTGTAATCACAGCTACTCGGGAGTCTCAGGCAGGAGAATCGCTTGAACCAGGAGGCGGAGGTTGCAGTGAGCTGAGATTGCGCCATTGCACTCCAGCCTGGCCAACAGAGCAAGACTCCATCTCCAAAAAAAAAAAAAAACCCAAAAGAACAAAAACACTAGCCTAGAGATGTTAAGTAAGCTACCCAAAGTCATACAGATGACAGGCAGACTGATACAGTAGAAAAAGTCCTGCTGAGATGGAAAAGACACTATGCTAGACAAAACTTACCACACACTGAAAGCTGCCCCAGCCCAAACCATCCCTTTTTCTAGCACTTCAGTCACTTTTTTTTTAAATTACAGAGGATTCCAAACTCACATTAATTCTGTGTTTACAGTGGGAAGTTTTAAGCTGGAAACAGGAGGAAAATCTTAGAGTGGTTGCCCCTGGGGGCAAGATGGAAGTTTGGCTTCATGCCTTCAACAACATGGCACTCATTTGAGTGGAACACAAACTTTTATCTGATAAAGAGCATTGAAAACACAAATAACGTGGGCTTGGGGCCATTTAAAACCTCACCAAAGGACTGAGTTCAGTCTACTGCAAGGAAAAGAAAGTTACTTTGTCATGGAAGAAAAGGAGACAAGGTGAGAAGGCACCAACATTTATGAGACTCAGTTATGACAGGGGCTGTGCACATAGTGTCTCACTGAATCCTGAGAGAACTCTATGAAGGTAGAAATCACATGCCCCACCCTTAGAAAAGGAAGCTGAAGTTGCAGTGAGCCAAGATCACACCACTGCACTCCAGCCTAAGCCACAGAGAGAGACTCCATCTCAAAAAAAAAAAAAACAGAAAAGAAAAGAAAAGGAAGGTGAAGCTCAGTATGGTTGATGTTGATCATTTGATGGAAACCACATGGCAAGTGAGAGGCAGAGCCAGCTGTGGACCCCAGGTCTGGTCTGATTCTTCTTACTATGCTTTAGCTGCCTCTCTGACTTATAAACATCATGATAAAATTATTTCTAATGGGATTTTTACCTACTGCATACCCACTTTTACATATTTTCTGATTAAATTCATTCTGACTTCCATATAACCCCAAAATTGATGTCTCTGAAAACTTTTTCTTGTTTTTTTCCTCTGACTCACTCACAGCAGGATCTGAAAACTTTTTCATTCAATCTAACCTTCTCTCCTTTCATACAACACTTCATTCAATCTATATATTCACTTGTATTTATTTAGCTCCTTCCAGGTGACAAGCACTGTGGTATGTGCTGGAGATGCAACAGTATAAACAAGGCAGGCACTGTTCTGGCTTCATAGACTAGAACAAACTTCTGTAAGAATCAAGAAGTTAATTCGTATGCTTTTTAGGCTGTGGGGTCTCTGTTGCAACTAAACTCTGCCATTGTGCATAAAAGCATCTATAAGTAATACATAAATGAATGAGTGTGGATGTATTCAAATAAAACTTTACAAATATAGGCAGATTTGGCCCACAGGAGTTTTCCAACCCTGCTCTTTAGAGGAAGACTCAGAAAGATAAGCAAGTAATTAGTAACACATCACGTAATTACTCTAATTGAGAAAATATAGTCAGCTCTGGGAATATATTGCAGGGACATCTAAGCCAGATTGGGAGAGATCAAGGTTGGCTTCCAGGAAGAACTGGCATCCTCAAAGCAACCTAATGGATGAGTAGGAATTAACCAAACAATTTTCTCGTCCTCTTCCACTTATTGTATTTATGTTTTCCTTTAACCACATTTCTCAGCAATGATTCTTTAGTCTATAAATACTGGAGTCATTTGCTTGTCTTACTCTTTTTCATCAAAATAATTCAAGTCCTTTCCCCATCTTCCCACAGCAAGTATATCAACTTTTTCCTTCAGTATGTCAATTTCTAGATTTTACTCAATCCATCAACAGTCCTGTAAAAATCTGAGCAAAAATAAGCTGAACTTTAACATGTAAATTTTATGGTATGTAAATAATACTTCAAAAAGCTATTGGAAATAAATAAAGCTAGCATCCTGACTCCCAGGAGTCCTCACAGAATGACTGAACTTTGATGAACCAGTAGAGAACAGGTTCTTGAAAAACACAACTTTATCTCAATCCCCCAAAATACTAACAGAATGTGAACTCATGGCCAAAAATCTTAAGTACACACAATACCAAGGTATTATGAGAAAGAGCTTCAGAAATAACAAATAGAAAAGCCTGATCTGCAAAGACTTTGGACATTTGAATAAGATATAAAAATATAATATATTTAATATTTATGTATTTATTTAATATATTTGTTTATTTAATATATATTTAATATATTTAATATTTTTACAGAAATGGAAGAGAAGATTGGGAACAAGAAACGAAACCATAAGAAAGACAAAGTAAATTTGAAAAAATAAACAATAGAACTTGTAAAAATGCATTAATAAGTGAATTAAGAAACATATTAAACATAACTCAAAAAGAAGTAAAATATATATAAGTATAATTTGTCAATGTATAAATAAAAATAAAGATAAAAAAATATTTTTTAAAGGAATTACTTATTTGGAAGAGATAGATTAAGTAACAGATTAATGCTGCAAAGAGAATTAGAGAACTGGAAGACAGTGCAAATAAATAATCATAAGAATTAATGCAGACATTCAAGGAGCTAGAATATATGAACAAGACATAAAATGTTCTCAAAATACATAATAAAAAGAACGTGGAAGAGGCACTATTTGACGAGCTCAAGATTGAGATTTTCCAGAATAAATGGGTGACTACAAAACTTCAATCATGAAGTTAAAAGCCATTACCTAGCTAAGAATTCTTACTTGTACACTATATAGTACTTGACCAAGTTACAATGAGGGCATTTTCCACTGCTTTTAGAGGCAATCAGATTATGAAGGAACTATGGTATTTACATAATATTATACTACTTTGGCTTCAAAAGCAGATAATATTATGAAAAACATTCTGTACAGTTTACATTTTTTTCATCCACCAAATACATAGGTTTCTTTCCAAATTACTTTGCTGTTTTTGGTAAAAACTGAAACACACTGGACTCTGGGTTTAGGTAATGTTGAAATCCCCGAGGATCTTCAAAGTCCAGTACAATGTTAGACACAGTAGTAATTGTATAAGAAAGGTTGTTGACTGACAATCAGCATGATCAGGTTAGCAACAATGGGAGATAAGGAAGTTTATTGAAAGTGACATCTGAAAGAAACCAACTTAACGATGTCTTTCCAGACCTTGAAATAAAATTGGATTTAGCAAATATCATTCTAATACAGATGTCCCCCAACTACCTTAGAGGAAAAGTTCAGGTTGTAATAAGAATCATCTTAGCTAACATTTATGAACCATTTACTATTACCAGGCACTGTGCTAAGTGTGTAATAAGGAGAAGAAAACAGGAATTATTTTAAATCCTATTCAACAAACTGTCTTTAGCCCTACATGACTGAAAACAAGCTGCTTACATTCTCTAAATACATCAGTGAATCCTATTCCTGGTATGTATCTGTTATTAGCTATAATACCAAAAAGTCTCACAAGATAAATAAATAAGTAAATAAATAAAATTATTTTGGCCAGGTGCAGTGTCTCACATCTGTAATCCCGGCACTTTGAGAAGCTGAGGCAGGCAGATTATCTGAGGTCAGGAGTTTGAGACCAATCTGGTCAATATGGCGAAACCCCATCCTACTACAAATACAAAAATTAGCCTGGCATGGTGGTGGAAAGCTGGAATCCCAGCTACTTGGGAATTGCTTGAACGTGGGAGGCAGAGGTTGCAATGAGCTGAGATCATGCCACTGCATTCCAGCCTAGGTGACAGAGTGAGACTCCAACTCCTATTTTTACTTTAACAGAGAAGAGTAAATCTCTCTCTCTCCTCTCTCTCTCTCTTTCCCTCTCTCTCTCTCTCTCCCTCTCTGTACACACACACACACACACGCACACATATTTTTTGAGACATTCTTGCTCTGTCACCCAGGCTGAAGTGCAGTGGCAGCATCATGGCTCAGCTGCCACTTCCTGGGTTCAAGCAATCCTCCCACCTCAGGCTTCTGAGTAGCTGGGACTACAAGTGTGCATCACCATGCCCGGCTAATTTCTTTTTAATTGTATGTAGAGAGATAAGGTCCTTCTATGTTGCCCAGGCTGGTCATGAACTCCTGGGCTCAAGCAATCCTCCTGCCTTGGCATGCCAAAGTGTTGGGATTACAGGCATAAGCCACTATATCCAGCTAGTAATTTTTTAAAAATTGACAAAACTGTTGGGGTTGTTGAAATCCTTTTTTTCTTAACACAAGAAGAAAATATATGAAACAAAATGAGGCCAGGTGCAGTTGCTCATGTCTGTAATCCCAGCACTTTGGAAGGCCAAGGTGGATGGATGCCAAGGCCAAGATGAGTATACTCCAGCCTGGGTTATAAGAGTGAAACTTCGTCTCAAAAAAAATAATAATAATATCCATCGAGGAATGGGTGAGGAAAGTATTTCTTCGTTTAACCAATTTAGTCTGCTCCCTGCAGAAAACTGTGAACCTGCCAAATACAGCATGGTCTTGGCCTCATGGCAGTGAGTTTCAAAATGTAGGGTACACCAGCATCATCCATAAGCTTATTAAAAATATAGATTCCTGAGTCCAGTTGGAAGAATCTGATGTAGGAGGTTTGCAATAAGGCCTGGAATTCTGCCTTTTTTTGCAGGCACCACAGGTAATCGGGCAAGTGGTCCAGAGCCCTCCTCCCAAAACTCTGTCTTAGGAGAAATAGAGACACAAGCCCTCCCCTTTTCTATGAATCCTGAGAATTGTGAACAGTTCTACTGCAACCATACAGGTAATCTGATTTACAAGGGTTCAGTCTGGTCTGGATCCTCCGATCTGGAACTATTATAGTTATCATTGTGATTATCAGAGAGACAGATTAGGGGCAGCATTATTTCTAGGCACAAGGTAAACTGCTATTGATTATAATAGCAATTTTAATAATTGATTCAAAAGTAGGCATTAAATAAATTATTTTCATATGTCTATATACTCCTTCCCCACTTTACAAAGAAATTGGTCTGACCTTTTTATAGTTGTTATGGTAGTTGGCCATTTTCTCTTGGTTTTCCACTTCAGATTCAGCTTCAAGAATGAGAAAGCATAGTTTGGGCAAAATAGATGTTTGTAACACTTTTTATTAACCTGAAGAGTGGGTGATCAATATGTTTACCTATTGCATCGCTGCTAAGTGGACACCAAGGCCTCTTAAAGTAAAGCACACTAAGTGGCTAAAACCAGGGAGGTAGAGAGAATATGTAAACATCTTTGGTAAAATACAGTTAAATTTACTGTTACTTTGTAGAAACCCTCTAAAGTATTGCTTAGCAAATGGTTCCTTAAGAGAGAAATGTATTGTAAGTTTCAGATCCTAATTATTATGGTTTTATCATTTCTGTTTAACATATGAACCACCTGCATTTGCTCTCATTCATTGAGTCGATCAGGAGGGGAAGACATGAAATATGTTTAATTTAACATCTATTTATTAAAATGAAGTTCCCCTGCCCACTGAATTTTATACAACACAATGTTCACTCCAAAGAGTTAACTATATTTCTCTTTTTTTCTGCAGAACTTTCTGATGACTTTGCAAAGCATTTAATGATTCAGCACAGAGGCATCCGGAGTCACGCTGGCATGTTGTGACAGAATAGCACAATTACATGGGATCCATCTCATTCTGAAAATGCCCAAATAGCGAACAGAACAGGTAAATGGAATCAAACGTCAGAGCCAGCATAGCCTGAGAGCACCTTGAAACTCAGATTCCACAATCTATGGAGAAAGTGTTCTGTTGTGGCATGAAAAAAATGAAACAGAAAATGATGGCAAGACTTCTAAGAACATCTTTTGTTTTGCTCTTTCTTGGCCTCTTTGGGGTGCTGGGGACAGCAACAATTTCATGCAGAAATGAAGAAGGGAAAGCTGTGGACTGGTAGGTAAATGAAATGAAAGGATTGCTGCATGCAAACAGCCTCAGTGTGGGAGTCAGGCTGGCTCACTGCGAAGTTCTTAAGGGGAATGTCCATTCTCTTTCCTCCCTTTACAAATAAAGGAAGTTAAAGTGTGCAAATGGGCCAAACTCCCAGGCAGGGGTAGGCTTCTGAATGAGGGAGTTTCCCCCTGAGAAAGAGCTGAGCAGCCCCTCTTGGGCCTGATTGACTGTTCTCAGCCGGGCAAGGCTGGTAGCCACAGAAATGGGATTGAGCTGACAGCTTCTGTCAGCTGGCAATTTATTTTAATTACATCATGGCTTTTCCTAACAGAACACATCCAACATCCTTTTAAAGACTGACAGAGTAGAGAAGGCAGATTCCTTTTTTCTGAAAACGGAGCATGCACTTCTCCTTATGAGAAGGAGAGGGCACCTGGTCACACAGCACTGTTTGCCTAACCTCGTTTTGTTTGGCAGCACAGGCAGCTGTGGCCGTGAGTGGGAGGTAGGTCACTGGCCTGTTGAACAGTGTCAAAGACATTAAACACTGTGTTGCATTATAGTCATGGGTATTCCTAAAGCTTTAATCTATTTTTCACTCTTTAATTGGGATATTTAAGTTTGCTATTACGGTTGGTGTCAAGCTTTTTGTGTAAACTTCAGGCTAGAGAACACTAATATACTCAATGCAAGTAGTCCATCTTCCAGCAGTTACTGAGCTCAACCAAGCTCTGTGTGGAGTTTTGAAAATAAAAATATGGACAAAATATGGTTCCTACCCTCGAGGACCTCACAGTTATGTGGTAAGGGCATAACTGGAACACTGGGGAGCAGAGAGCCTAGAAAGCTTCTCTGAGGACATAGTTTTTGAGGTAAGTTTTAAGAGCAATTATGAAGTAGCTAGAAAAAGAATGGATATGCAAGGGTATCTCAGGCCAATGAATGAGGAGGTAAAGAGGCAAGAAGCAACATGGAAAGTTGGGAGTTGCTACTAGTTTGGTATTTCTGGAACTTCAGGAGAATACAAGAAGATGACCAGAGTTGAGGTTAGAGAGGTGGGGAGGGCCACGGGGCCTGTGTGCTGAGCTACAAGGTTTGAACCTGACGTTGAAAGGGAGCTACTGAAAGACTTCAAGCAGGGGTGTGAATGGTCAGATTTGCACTTTAGGAAGCCCACTGGCAGTATTGTGAGGCTCGGCTGGATGGGGAGCAGCCTAGAATCACAGAGCCCAGGAGCATTTCACAGAATTACAGGTGAGAAGAGGTGTGCACCTCAGTTAAAGAAGTGGTTGTGGGAATAGAAAGAAGGACATGCTGAGAAGACTTGGTGATAGATGGGCTGCAGCAGGTAGGAGAAGGGAAGATGTTAAGAAATAATTTTAGGTTTCTGCTTCTTGGACTGTGTCAATATGTTCCCTAATAGTGTGGGATGAGCAGATTTGGAGCAAAATGTTATAAACTTGGTTTCAAAAATATAGAGTTGGAGGTTTCTGGGATATCTTTCTGTTTGGGTTTCTCTGGACCTCAGCAGAGAGGTCTGGGCTAGAAACAGACTCATGACTCTTGAGTACATAATTAGAGGTGGTCACCCTGGAAAAACGTTTAAAAGTATTAGCTCTCAACTGGTGTGTCATGGCACACTGATAGATCGCAAACCCTTCACTGGTGGGTCACCAAATTGTGATTGATATGGTAAATCATTTTTGCCACAAATGATTGGACATATTGCTTAGCAATGTTTGTTAGAGAGAATATAAGCACTTGTTGCCAAGCTGCTAAAATCTATTGAGAAAGGCAAGGAAAGAGACCATCAAGTCAGCACCAAAGAATAGTTTCATGTTTCTTGCCACATGTGAGGACCTGACTCCGTGAGTAAGAAAGCATAGCAGAGCAGGAAAGAGTTCACTTAAAGTATAAGACCAAAGGGGACCAAGTGAAGAGTGTGCAGCTTTTACAGGCTTGTGACACTGTGGTACAGTAACAGTGTATATATTATAATGGTTGGTGCACTGTGAGTGTTTAGGAGTTAATGGTGGGGTTCATGCTATTAGAAAGCATTTGGCCAGATAGGTGGTTCTCAACCAAGGGTAATTTTGCCCTCAGAGGGCTTTTAATAATGTCTGGAGATAATTTTGACTGTCATAACTTGGCAGTGCATCTGGCATCTGATAGGTAGAGGGCAGGGATCCTACAACGCACAAGATAGCTCCCACAACAAAGAATGATCTGGCTGAAAATGTGAATAAAGCACATTGAGAAACCCTGAGCTAGGTAATCCAATAACGCCTTAATACTACCTTGGGAGCTACCTCTCCTCCCTGTGAGATAGCCAAGGGAGATAAACAGATAGTAAAGGAAGGAAAGGGCCTACTTAATTACTTGGTTTTGGCCCTGAATCACCAAGAAAGAGTATTCTGATAAACTGAGCTGAAGAATGCAGCTTAGAACAGAGGCTCAAAGTACCTTCTACCTCTTCTGAAGCCCAAACCCAATCTCATACCCAGTCGGCCAACTGCATGGTCTGAGTCTTGGCCTGCTCCCCACTGTAGCCATATGGACCATGGAAGAAACAGAGAAAGCCACTCTCAATGTATATGGACTTCCAGTTCAGGGACTCCACCCACCAGGATAACTAAGGTCTTAGAATATATCCAATCAGATGTTTATTTTCTTCTCTGGAGAGGAGCAAAGATAAGGGTGAAGAAAGAGTCAGAGAACTTGAGCAAATCCCTTTCCTTAGAGGTCTTCCATGAAATGTGAGAGATATAATCAGTCACACAGAGAACTGAGGAACTGATGCTGTTTGTTTGCTTTTATGATACAGAGATGTCAAAAAACTTCAAATGAACATGTTCTGTAGTTTAGTGACTTCCGTATACATAAAGGGACATATTAATACTGGTTCATTTGTAAATTATTATCCATATAGGCCAGTGTAGTAGATAAAACTCTATGGTACACCTGCTTATATGTTGCCTCACACTGTGTGTGATTTTGTTTCTTTTGTTAAGCAGCACTTATGTAGACGGCATTTCTACAAGTGGGTAACACAGCTACTGCCACAGGAAAGCAGTCAATAAATGTTAGCAATTCATAATTATTTTGCCTGTTAGGTTTACCTTTTATAAGTTACCTAAAAGACAAAACAAGGAAAGTGAAGAGACTGGGTTAGAGTACCTGTACTTAGACTCTACAACTAGAAGCTGGAGGAAGAGTGAGCAACTAATGAATACCACCAAGAGTGTTTTGGGAAGGACATTACAACAGCTATATGAAGCCTATGCCTCCAAGGTATGTTATGTGGTTAATTGTTCACTTGAATAATATAAAATGCATAGAGCTGAATCCAAAGCCTTCAACAGAGTTTTTCTGTTCACTCATCCAACTCCCAGTCCTAGCACCTTGAAGTAAGCTAGCTCAGAACTAGCTCAAGACAATTATCTGAGTCAATCTAAGACCTTAGGAAACATGTCATTATAGTCCACAGCAATGCCAAATTTACTTGACACCAAGTCCAGCGGTATCACTGGGCAAGGTATGAACTAATTGTATATTTAAATCTTCTGGCTCCCAAAATGTCTGTCAGTTTGCTTATTCATCTAACAGAGATAGGGAGAGGAGCCTCTGCTGCTACAGGGCAATACCGATCTGTGATTAACATGCCATGAGTTATGGGTTGTTTATGTCATGGCGGTGATCAGTGGTGGTGAGCTCAGTAAAGGATTCTACTTGATCTTCCTTTTAATTCATTGTTTTCAAAATGATATGTTGAAAACTAGGACT
This sequence comes from Callithrix jacchus, assembly GCF_049354715.1. Taxonomy (NCBI): domain Eukaryota; kingdom Metazoa; phylum Chordata; class Mammalia; order Primates; family Cebidae; genus Callithrix; species Callithrix jacchus. The sequence goes on from NC_133508.1 coordinate 121,616,338, forward strand.
CTAGTTCAAGGCCCTAGAACTAACTTGCCTAGATTATCCCTGCTGTATCTGGACTTTATCAGGCAATGAGTTAACCAGTCAAAGAGACACAGGTAAGTAGGCCTGCTGGCTTAATGTGGGCATGCTCCCAGTATTCCAGGCACCATCTGTTGCTTAGTTTCAAAATACTGCTTTTCAACCAGGGGTGACAAGTAAAATCAAGGCGTGATTAACATCCAATTATACTCATGTATGCATTTCCTAATAGTAACTTATAGAGAAGTAAATATATAACATGACTCTGTTCCTATAATATGCTGGACTGTATGCTGAGCCTTTACATATGTCAAGTAATTTAATGCCCACAACAACACTGTTTTAGCCTCTAGTATTACTGCACGTGTGTATCTGAGTATTTACTCAAAATGTACAGAGAACTGTCATTGCGTGTTGTAATATTCATGTTATTTACCTGCCATTAAGACCAGCCTTCAGAGCCAAGTTACAAAGTTAAAACTTATCTGTAGGCTGTGTGAGAATATGTGATGTGCCAAGCACTTTTCTAGATGCTTTTTAAAACTGTCTAAACAATCCTTCTTTGAATAAACAAATGACAGGTGACCCTTGAACCATGCTGGGGTTGGGGGACCGGCCCTCATGCAGTCAGAAATTTTGTGTAAGTTTTGACTTCCTGAAAATGTATCTACTAATAGCCTACTGTTTGACTGGATGCCTTACTGATAACATCAATAGTTGATTAACATATATTATGTATATCATATACCCTATATACTGTATTCTTACAATGAAGTAAGCTAGAGAAAGGAAAATGTTATAAAGAATATCATTAAGGAAGAGAGAATAAATTTACTCTTCGCTATCATCATAAATGTCTTCATCCTTGTCATCTTCCTGTTAAGTTGGCTGAGGAGAAGGAAAAAGGGGAGGAGCTGGTCTTGCTGTCTTGGGGTGGCAGAGACAGAAGAGGTGGGGAAGCAAGAGGTGAGGAAGAGGAAGGAGAAGCAAGAAAGGCAGACACACTCAGTGTAACTTTCATATGAAAATACATGACTTTTCTCTATTTGCTTTTTAATTTCTCTAAAAATGTTTATATAATGCAGTAATCCTTTTTTCACCATTTGCTTTAGTTTCAGTGCCCATTATCACAGAAGGGTTCACATTGCAAAAGAAGTTCAAAACAGTCTTTTTATTTTTTTCTTTTAATACTGGGTCTCACTTGACACCCAGGCTGGAGAGCAGTGGCACCATCAGAACTATCTGCTGCCTTGACCTCCCAGGCTCAGGTGAACCTTAAGTGACACCTCAGACTCTGGAGTAGCCAGGCTACAGGCATACACCACCATGCCTAGTTATTTTTCATTTTTATTTTGTTGGTAGAGACAGGGTTTCACCATGTTACCCAGGTTGGTCTTGAACTCCTGGACTCAAGCAATCCACTCACTTTCGGCTCCCAAAGTGCTGGGATTACAGGCAAGAGCCACTGCACCCAGCCTAAAAGCAGTCCTGAATGATCAGAATGCTTTTACGAATTGTCTCATGTTGATTTGTGTTCTTGCACCACCTCTTCTATATCTTCTTCCTCATCAGCTGGTTCTGGTTCCATTGAGTCATGTTCTGTTAATTTCTCTAGTGTGGTGTCTATTTGCTTATGAATTTCTCCAAGAATCATATCTTTAAACCTATTACCCCTAACCTATCTCTTTCATGACTTTCTTGATTGACTCTATAATAAATCCTATGAAGTCATGCACAACATCTGGATGCAGTTTTTTTCCAGCAGGAATGTATTGTTTTGGGCTTGATGGCTTTCATGGCTTTTTCTATAACAGCAATGGCATCTCCAATGCTGTATTCCTTTCATGTGTTCTATCATGTATTCCATAGCACTGACAATCCTTTTGAGAGAGCATCACATGTAATGAACCTTAAAGGTTCTTATGAACCCGATCAAGAGGCTGAATCAGAGGCATCATGTTTGGGGCAAGTATACAACTTTGACACCTTTGGTGAACTCATGGGATTTTTAGTGGCCAGGGGCACTATCCAATACCAAAACAACTTTAAAAGGCAGTTTCTTACAGGCAAGGTATCTTCTGACTTTAGAGACAAAGCATCAATGGAACCAATGAAGACAAAGGGTTCTTGTTGTCCAGGCCTTCTTATTGTACAACTGGCAGCTGGTACTTATCTTTTTCCTTCAAGGCTCAAGAGTTAGCAGCTTTATAGATGGGTGCAGTCCACATTGTCAACCCAATTGCATTTGCACAAAACAGTAGAGTTAGCCTAGCCCTTCCTGCCTTAAATCCTGATGTTTGCTTAGGCCAAATCTCTTTCTAAAATTATCAAACCATCCTTTGCTGGTATTAAATTCTCTAGCTTTAGATTCTCTGCTTTCCTTTTGCTTTGTCATATAGTGACTTTGCTTTTTCTCAAATCATATTAGAGCCTAGGGTATTCCTTTCTTATAGCAATCCTGCACCCATATAAAAGCTGCATTTTAATTTTAAATATGAGACATAAAAATATTTTGTAAAAAGTGCAAGGTTTTCATGCCTGCTGGCATAGCTGCAGTGAGGGCTTCATGAATTTCCTTTTCTTTTTTCACAATGGCCCTTATGCTGAATTCATTTATCTTGAAATGGCAGGCAACTGAAGCTGCAGACCTCAATCCACAGTACATATCAAGCAATTCAACATCTTCTTGTAATGTCATGACTTGTGTCTGCTTTTTAGAAGCATTTCCAGCATGAGTAGTGGCACTCAGTATCGGTCCTATGGTTTTATTCAAGGTTTCTGGTATTGTCCCAAACATGATGAAAAATACACAAGAGCTGTGAGAGATCACTTTTGACTACAGTATGCAATTTACTGGAGAGAAGAACTGCTCACGTGAAGGTTGTCAGTGTCATGTGGCATTATCAGCAGATATTCACAAGACTTAAGCTCACTTCAATGGTGACGGGAGGTGGCTATCAAATTATTACATTAGTACAATATTACTACAGTTAAGTTAATACAGTTATGACTTAATAAATATGTTTACATTTCTTGACTGAATGGCACCATGTTTGGTCTGTATTTGTGTATGTAAATTTTGATGAATTTTAACTTTTTATAATAGATTTGTGTATATTTTAGAGCAGCAAATGATAAAATAGACTAGTATCTGCACTGTTCCCTTCCCCATTGCTGAGACTGCTAGGGGAGGAAGAAGGAAAGAGTGACATTGTAAAGCCTCTGTCTTTACCTTAGTTGGAGTAGATAGCTCTTTGCTTGGCTGAATACAATAATGATCTTTGGAGGTGCAAAGGTAGCCCCACACCCTAGCAGGGAGATACAGTTAAACTTCTCTGCTAAACAAAAAAGGGATGGAAAGAAACCATGAATTAAAAAGCACAAGAAACATGGAGAGAGACCGGGGTAAGGCATCATGATGATGTAAAACCATTCAATATTTCTTATCTTTAGTAAAACCTGCTCATATGCAATGTCTTGAGTGATTGGTTCTGGGGGGAAATGACAGTAAAGGGAGTGATTTCCATGCCTGACTGGCCTAGAGCCAGAAGAAGAGAGCAACAGCAGTGGGTGATATCCAAGTGACACTCAATGTTCTTTGGAAGCCAGAATTATGTGCCACAACTGACTGAGAATATTACTCCTCCACCCCCTGACTGGAATTGAACTACTCACAGAGAGTGAAATGCAAGATTAGACGAACTGGTTTTAAATCGCAAATGTCAAGGTGACCAAGTCCAATAGTTGGGTTACATTTGGAATTGTTTCCCTTCTCTTGCCTTTACAAATAAGAATCTTCCATGCACTTTCATAAACGTTTATCAAACTATATTGCCTATACCTGTCTCTCTATATTTTCTGCTAAACAGGGGCAGAGACTGCACCCTTCTTGTTCTACACTCAATTGTCAAAACAATACCAACATGTGTTAAAGGGATAAAGCTATTCAAAGGCACATGCCTACATCTACCTATTCTTAAGTCCTTGATCTTTTCCCTTTATCAGTATCCTCTCTTCTCACTAAGGCTACAACCCACTTAACCTCAGCTGGCTGTTACACGCAGTTAGAATAATAAACTCCATTTATCATAAAAAATAATTTCCTCACTGGATCATCCCAGAATCCCTCCATGTTGTACCCCAAAGGCACACAAATGTCCTCATTGCCACACTCAATGCAGGCTCATAGAGTAACTAACTCTTCAGGGGTCTCCAGAGGATGATACGGATGTCATTCAGTAGCTATGATCAATTATGATAAATGAAGGTAAGAAAACAGCTTACTTTTTAGGGTATTCCTAAACACAGGAGACAAGAATGCTACAACAGACTATGTTGCGCATTTAACATTTTTTTATATTACATCAAATAATTAAGCAACTATGAGAGAATTCTTTATTGACTTTGTTTTCAAAGAAAAAAGCAAGGGCCTTTTTAAAGGAGATAGGTTATCCTTTCCTGCTTTTAATTATGTCACTGAGATTTTTTTTAATATCGACATTATTGGTTTCAATAAAAGCCATTTTATCATTACACAAATTAAATGGAACCATCCAGAACAAATATTAGCAAGTTTCTAAAACATGACAAATAGAGACTATTGAAATAATAGCTTTATTTGGCTCTAAGATTTGGCTGTTTGAAAATTGACTCATATTTTCCTTAACAGAGGAAATCCAATATCACACAGTAAATTTCACCACTTTTTTTAAAGCAGGGAAATATCAAGTTGGAAAGGTGAAGTGACACAGAAAAATGGATTGCAGAAAAATCCTCCCATAATGAGAGGAAGGGAGAGCCGATAATGAGGAATCCTGATTAAACACAAAGCTACTTCCCAGCAGTGAAATGAAGCACAAAGTGGGCAGAGGAAATCAGATCCTGACAGCCGGTTCTGCACTGTGCCTATGATATCAATGGAAAAAAACCTCAGATGCAATCCTTGCTTGGTTGTTCCTACTTCATTTCCTGCACAAATAATTCAGTACTCCTTTATTACACACTGGTTGCTTAATCAGAAACTTGGTTCCAAAACAACCAAGAGAAATAGGAACATTGCCCTCACACGCAGATCACAATGCATAGGGCTCCTGTCACATGAGTAAAAATCATGCATAGTTAAAAATGAACTTCCTTTCCCCTGTCTTACATGTCACAGGCTTCATATTGACAGGGAAGCTGCCTATTAGGGGAATAGATGCCTTCTCAGTGTATTAATGAAAGCAATGTATTACAGGCTGGGTAGCTGGTAGAAATGTTGTGAGAGTTTGTAAGTGGAAGATTTATGCCATTATAACCCTAATATATTCCTGCAGAGTAACAACACAGCCTATCTAATATACAATGATGGAGTCCCTAAATCTGTGAATTACAGAAGGAAGTATGGACACACCAAAGGTATGACGATGATTCTTGGTTTCTCTTTCCTATTGGAAATTAACATTTTCTTAAACATTTCATCTTGAATATTCTTATATTACATACTAAACAGATAGCTTTTCTTCTTAATAGTTTATTTGACTCATTGAAATATATGATTTCTATATCATAGGTTATAATATAATTGTATGGTTTGACTTGGCAATCTCATTTTTAGAAATCCCATTTTGTTTCTTAAGATACTTTAAAATACATGCTTTGCAGCAGGAATCCAGGTACTGATAATGAGGACACACAAACACCAGCAATTTTATATATATATATATATATATGTGTGTGTGCATATAGCATATATGTGCAAACACATTTTAGTCAGAGTTATTGAGGTATAATTTATGTGGAATAAAATGAACTCTTAATATATAGTTCCCTCGGAAATAAACATTTTTGAAAAACTGTTTTAAATAGTTTTAATTTTTATCATGCTACTTATATTACCATATATAGTAATTTTGATTATACTTTTACAATTTTTCTACTTATAAACTTTGCATATGTGTTTGTATGCTATAGAAAAATTCAAAATACAGGTAAACAAAAAATCTATAATCCTAATACCAATTAATCATATTTAATCCTTTCCACTTTTTCTAAAATACATATTTTAAAACATTTTACAAAACTAATGTAATGACTATATTTCAACCTTTTTCCAATTTAATATGTCATAAATAACTTTCCATGGCAACAAGTATTCAGAAGGTTCCAAATTCAAATGCCTTCAGGGAGCAGGCAAATGATGTCAGCAAGTGAAAGGAGGCAGTTGCTACTCAAGTTGCCTGATAGGGACACAATTTTCCAGGAGATGTTGTAAATTAATATTTGTGGAAAAATCTCCCCACTTTTTAAATGTTGGTACTGAATTCAAAGTTTAAAAAACATTCTGCAAGCCTAATAAAATGTATTCATAGGCTTGATTTGGCTCAGGGGATTCCAGTTTACAGCCTCTGATTTAGAATATAGTTTGTAATGGCTGACAAAGGTCAGGAACACTGAAAACTTTTTATTTAGCAAAGTTCCTCTCCTGAATGCCGTATTTACAGGGAACCCAACAATTTTCATAAGATGCTACATTCTTCAACTTCTCCTCCAACAATCTCCCACACTATTTCTACTCTACCCTGCTAGCTGCCACAAGATTTTGGGGAAATGGCTGTAAAGGGAGGAGGGCGCAAGATCAAGTGGAAAGGTTCTCTTGGCCAACAGATGCCCTAATATCCTATGGCGTTCGTACCAGGAGGATAGGATTCCAGCAAATTGGCACACTTTTCTGTACAGAGGAGAACTCTTGAAGGTCATCCAGTTCTGTTACATAACAGAACTTTCAATATTTTCCACCTTGACACAGGTATTGATTCTATTTCCACCTGAAGAACAACAGTATGCTTTCTTAAAATATGCTCTTTGAAAAAAAAATAACTAGAAGACATTTGGTTTTTACTCTAACAATTAGGCAAACATGAGTGAATCTTATGTTTGCATAGTCATATGCAAACTGGAAAGTCTAGCTATCATACCAAACCTATCCTGATAAATTTATAAACACAGAAATAGTCATAGACATCTGTTTCACAGAGTTCTTTTTGCTATGTCACAAAATTATAAAAATCTTTCTATTTTCTTCCTTATTGGCTTTCATGTTATTTATTTTGCTCTAAAGATTTTTACAAATGTTATTAACTAGGATGCTTTAGCATAACTTCCTTTTTTTCCTCTCTCTCTTTGCTTCTTTTATTGGGCTTGTAGAAGTGGTGACTCTTCTGCCAATAAATGGGCAGCAGTTTCTTCTAACAAATTATTGCAAGTACATTTCTTCATTTGATATTTTCTCTTTCAACTGTTTTTTAGTTGGCTTTTGAAAACAGCCTAGCTGCTTAGCAGTGAAGACACTATCTAAATCTTGCTAGGTGACTGTATAGTTTAACAAGGTCAAATTCCAATTTAGCAAATTTGTATTCTGCCAAAACAAATTTTCCTTGTGATTTCAACATGAATTTCCTCTTAACTTTTCATAGGATGGCTACATTGGTTCCCTTTTTGTGATGGCTTTTTATCAGTAATCAGACAATGTGATATGTGCCAGAATTGTATTTGAAATCTTTGAAAAATAAGCATGATCCTTGCGATTATTAGCTTAATAAAACACCAGCCTGAAGCATAAATGGGCTTAAATGTTGCCACTTTGAACCCTATTTTAAAAGAAGCTTTGTTTTTCTGATTTATCTTTGTTAAATGTATCTTTGGTAGGTTTACTGCTGTGGAACAAAGTCCAAGGGTTCTGGCTGATTCATTCTATTCCTCGGTTTCCTCCAATTCTGGAAGAAGGCTATGATTATCCACCCACAGGGAGACGAAATGGACAAAGTGGCATCTGCATAACTTTCAAGTACAACCAGTATGAGGCAATAGGTAAAACTAGAGTATGTGAGAAAAAAAAGAGATAACAGTGTTGGAGAAAGCAATTGGAAATAATATTCATAAATGTGTCACTTCATTTGTTAATCTATTCATAGACCCTCTGATACCTAGACTCTAACGCTGGCTTTGCCATGGTGAGGTTTTGGGCAGGCTCACTTACTGGGCTTTGGCTCCTAATCTACCACTGCAGTTGCTGAACTTGATCAGGGCAGCAGTTTCAAATGTATTCAGGTGGCTGGTAGATAACATATATGAGTGAAACAGTCAGATGTTACATGAGAAGTGGGGATAGTGACAAACTAAGGTGTTGATTCTCACCTATCTTCCCTCAAAGCCTTACAGGAATACAAGTCCAGTGATTATAGATCTCCATATTTCCCATGAAGTACCAGAAACCTAGGGTGTGTGTGTGTGTGTGTGTGTGTGTGAGAGAGAGAGAGAGAGAGAGAAGAAAACTCATTTCTAAATATGAGCTCAATCTTATTTTTTTTTTTTAAGTTTTCCAGGCCACATGTTCCTTGTAGGCTACCAACATGACACTTCTGAGCCAGATAATCTTCCTTAAAGATTTCAAGCTCAGCCAAAAAATACTTAGATTTGGCAAACTGTGGTGGGAAAGGAGAAGTAGGAACAGGTTAGTAGCTAAATAGTAGTGAGAAGCAACTTGCCTATAGATATAGGAGGTTTAGAAAATGTTTTTTATCAAATTTCCATCTTATAGCAAGGATCACTGAGCTATAGTGATCCTCGCCCAAGTCAAGCTCTAGTCTCACTAATTGAAATCATGTAATGATTAGAGAGCTGAATATCATGGAGATTAGGCATACATACCGAGGAGCTAATTATTCTTGAAGCTGTTGCATTGGTACATGGATTCTCAACTTTTGTATATGTATACGTACATTTAGAAGAAAAAATATATGGTCTACAAGGCTTGATTACCTGGCTTTGAATATCTATATTATTAATTACAAACTTAATAATTTTGGGTATATGATGTAAATTTTCAGTTAATTCATCTACAAAGTAAAGATAATGATAAGAACAGAATTTACTTGATAATATGGTGCTGTGAGGATTAAATGAGTAAACCCATGCAAAACTTGTAGAACCATGTCTGGAAACTAGGAAGTGCTTAACAGGTGTCAGTTATTTTAACCAAAAGTTATCTGAAGGCTATTGGTTTAAAGAAAAAAAAATGCCTGAAACACCTGAAGATTATATTGCAAGGGTTAAAAAAAAAAAGAAATGCCTTTGTTTTTGTGTTGTTTTATTTTTTAATCCACAAGATCTATAATATCAACAGGCATTTCCATTTGTGTCTTAACTCTCAACTTTTTTTTTTTTTTATTGTTTCTTGATTCAGATTCTCAGCTCTTGGTCTGCAACCCAAATGTCTATAGCTGTTTCATTCCGGCCACCTTTCACCAGGAGCTCATTCACATGCCCCAGCTGTGTACAAGGGCCAGCTCATCAGAGAGTCCCAGCAGGCTCCTCACCACACTTCAGTCAGCCCAGGGACAAAAATTCCTCCATTTTGCAAAGTCTGATTCTTTTCTTGACGGTATGAAAGACCATCATCAAACAACAGGCTATGTAACTCTGCTGTTGAATTCATTAGGGATAGCTTAGAGAAATATTCTGAGTATTCAAGGAAAGAGAGATGAAAAAAGGAAACAGAAAAGGAAAATGGAAAGTCAAGGATGAGTTTCAACATTAGCCTGTGATACTTGAATAGCCAGGTTACTGAGCCAACCACAAAAGTATCTCACAACCATCCAACCAAGGGCCAGTGAAAACTCAGTCTCCAGCCTCTGCTTGGCATGCGGTCATAGCTATCTCCATTTCTTCCATTCCCTGAGCAGTTATTTTAAGGCTTCCTTACTCTCAAGCCCTTTACACTTCTCTGCCCCCTCACTTATAGCCTCCTTTTCTCCATAAATAGAATAAAAATCACTTAGGGAGAAACCACTTCAATATGGCACCCCCACCTCTCCAACAATCTTATCTGTTCTCCTTCCTTTTTGCAGGGTTTTCCCCCGATCCCCAAAGAAGCGATGCACCCCCTGTGCTCTGAAACGTATCCCAGCCTCAGCATAGGGGATCCGTTCTCCCTGTTCCATTTTAGCTTTCCCACTATCAAGCTCCTTCCTCATAACATACAAACATGCCTAACCCCCCCGCCTCAACTCTAAAGCATCTATAGCTCTATTTTTCCTTCTCCTTCAGATTTATTTTTTTAAAAGCTCATCAGGGCCTTCACTTGCTCAGCGTTCCTTCACTGCAGTCTTACTTCTGTCCGTAGACACTTGAATCTCTCCCCAAGCACCAATGGCTATCTTAGATGACCTCACTGTTTTCCTTCCTTATTTGCTTCCTTCCTTTATATATATAAATTTTGAGATCGAGTTTCGCTCTTGTTACCCAGGCTAGAGTGCAATGGCGCGATCTTGGCTCACTGCAACCTCCGCCTCCTGGGTTCAGGCAATTCTCCTGCCTCAGCATCTTGAGTAGCTGGGATTACAGGCACGCGCCACCATGCCCAGCTAATTTTTTTGTATTTGTAGTAGAGACGGGGTTTCACCATGTTGACCAGGATGGTCTCGATCTCTTGACCTCGTGATCCACCCGCCTTGGCCTCCCAAAGTGCTGGGATTACAGGCGTGAGCTTCCTTTATATATTGAATAAAATTTACAGAATGCCTACTACTAGCCAAGCCCTGTGTTAGGCACTAGAGATCTCAAACTTGAAAGGACAGAGACATTCTTTGCAGAATGTGACACCATTGAAATGCTTTCCTTTTTGAAACTCTCACCTTCACTGGTTTTAGGGAATACACAACCCCCAGTCTTCCTCCCACTTCTAAGTTTCTTCTGCCAGGTCTTCCTCTGACTACTCTTTAGGTGACTGAGTTGCCATGTGGCCCCCATCTTTCCTTATCTCATTCTACATACCCATGCTGGGCAATTCCAGCAAGACCTCCAATGATTCTTAAGTCTAGATCTCTACCCCAGACCTCTATACTGACTGAGTTATTTAACAACAAGTGAGACATTTCTACTTGAAGGTGGTACAGCCATATGAAGTTCAACATGCCAAACTCACCTCATCATCATCCTTCACAAACCTACTTTTTCTTGTATTCTGCATAGTCAACCATCTCTTCTTTTAGTCTATATAGTCACTTTCCATTTCTTCTTTTTCTACGTAGTCATTCTCCATCTCTTCTTTTTCTCACTCCTCTATCAAACTATCAAATTCATTCAGTTCCAGATCCTTAATAACTCTCACATTTATTGTATCTTCTCCACACTCTCTACTGCTGCCATGGGTCACACCTGTGTTTATTGACAGTTATTGTGACAGCCTTATAGTTTTCCTTTCTTGTTTCTAACCCATCCTTCCCAATTCATCCTGCCCATTGCCTCTCAGCTGATACTTATGATCATAAACCAGTTTCTATTAATTCTTTACTAACATTTCTTTAAACACTCTCCATTGACTTCAGGAAAATCCAAACATTTTGGCATTATTTACAAAGATCCCTAGAAACTGGCCCTGATTGCTTCTCTAGCCTAATTTTTTCCAAAGGTCTTTCCAGGACAAAGACCTATGTTGCTTAATTTGTTTTATAGAACAGAAGATGTTTGCAAACACCAGCATCATCATAGCAATGATGATTATAACTTTCATTTGCACATCACTTAAGCATTTACAAAATGTTTCTCAACCACTATCTCAATTATGTTGTTATTATTGTGCTTGTGACATCCACATATCAGGGGTGAATGATGATTTCCATTCCAGAATATATTTTCAGGGACTAATCTAAGTGTAAATACCAACCTCACTATCTTTCTCCTCCTAAACCCTAGACATCTTTGCAGCCTGGATGGCTCAACGGCTGAAGACACACTTGTTAACAGAAACCTGGCAGCGAAAAAGACAAGAGCTTCCTTCAAACTGCTCCTTTCCTTACCATGTCTACAATATCAAAGCAATTAAGTTATCACGACACTCTTATTTCAGTTCTTATCAGGATCATGCCAAGTGGTGTATTTCCCAAAAGGGCACCAAAAATCACTGGACATGTATTGGAGATCTAAATCGGAGTCCACACCAAGCCTTCAGAAGTGGAGGATTCATTTGCACCCAGAATTGGCATATTTACCAAGCATTTCAAGGATTAGTATTATATTATGAAAGCTGTAACTAAACTTGGTGAAAGGACACATGTACTGTCATGAAAACCTTGACAATGGGTTTTTTCCATTACTCCTTCTTTATATTTTAAAAGCCTGTTTATATACTCATAACCTGCATATCACAAATAGAACACTTTTCCCTCATGTTTACCATTTATTTAATCTTTTATTTAATAGTAATTTATTCACTTGGCACTTATATACCATAAACATAAACCACTATACATAACTGAGAACAGAGGAAATAAAAGGAACCATATTTTTCAGCATTAGTCAACTCCAATTATTTATTGATTGACTGGCCACCTAGTAGATTAAATTTCATCTCCTTCACAAAGACTTCCCCGATCTCTTCCCTACCCTTTTTTTTGAAGAAAAACAAACAGCTCTTTCTGCATATTCTTGCATACTATTTGGTCATATTGCTCCTGAAGTTCTCTCTCACTGGGTTATGGTTAAGACTTATTTGTCATTCCTTCAGCTGCTACTTACTAATTGTATGATCTTGTGCCATTCACTTGGATTCTCTGAACCTTGTTTTTGTTTCATCTGTGAAAGGGAGATAATAGCTAGGTATATCAAGCACCTAGCATAGAGCCAGGCACATAGACGACACTTAAAAATACTGGTGGAATTTGAGTTTGAATTCCAGCAAAAAAAAAAAAAAAGACAAAAGAACTTTCAGAAATGAGTAATATTTTTCAAGAAAAATGTTAAAATCACATTAGGAGAGAAAAAACTGCACAAGTGCAACTCATCAACTTGAAGGAATTAAAGAAGTGTAACATAATGAAACCAGAATCAAATGCAATAGGCTTTTTTTTTTTTTTAAATAATAGAGATGAGGTCTTGCTTTGTTGCCCAGTCTGGTCTTGAACTCCTGGGCTCAAGCAATCCTCCCACATTGGCCTCTGAAAGTGCTGGGATTACAGGAATGAGCCACTGCACCGAGCCAAATACAATAATCTTAATTTCAATGTGGTTCTTTTTCTGCCATTCTTATCACTAAATGTAACTATTACATAAATGGATAATAATAAACTTGTGTTAAGTACTAGCTGCTTAATAACATTTGACATATGCATTGTTCACAATTTCAAGAAGCTTACAACCTAGAAAAAGTAATCACAATAATTAAAGCTAGCACTTACTGAACACTTACTATGTAATAAATATTCAACCCATATTAATTCAGAAGTAAGTACATTCTTATTTAATTTTCACAACAATTCTATGTAGTAGGAATTGTTATTATCCCCATTTTACTGACAAGGAAACTGAGGCCTACAGAGTTTTAGTAACCTGTCTAGTATCACAGAGGTTCATCTCACCTCTGAGGCTATTGATCTTGTTATCTCTATACCAATCAAAATTCATGGCACTGGTTCAATGACAAACAGAGGAAAAGCTAACTTGGTTTTCTTGTCAGACAAAAGCATAAACTACGTTGAATGTAATCTAGCTAACTAACATGCTTGCAAATATAAGGAGGCATGAAAAAAAATTATCTGGCCTCTGAGAGAGCATCTGAGGCCAAAAAAAGTATAAGCGATCCCAATAATATAAGAGAAAAATTGTAAAGTACAAGATCCTGACTTTAAAAGTAGAGGGCCAAAACTTGATCCAATGGTAAAGAGAGAGATGAATGAAAAGGCAAAATAAAGCAAAAGTGAAGACATTCTATTGGACTAAAAATACATAATAGATAGAAGCCTTCCTCCCTAAAAGGTACATTCAGACCCTCTAGAAAAGTGGCTTCATCCTAAGCTCAATAAAACAATCTTAAGAGAGGAGAATTGAAATTCAATTCACAAAATTAAGAGTGTAGGAAGGTAACAAAGAAAAAGAACATGCTGGCCCACTGGAGACACACATTACAGATGTGATTCCTGCTGAAGGGGCAATGGGAAGTGGCCACTCCTTCCTTGAAGCAGAAAAAAATGCTGGAAAGGAATTGAACAGTCCTAGTAGGTCAAGAATACCAAATACCTACCATGGGAGGGGTATTGGTATATCTTCGTGATAGTAATTCCTTGTTGTAGAACCTAAAGCAACCACAATAAACCAAGGAGGGCTAATAGTGTTATCTTTCTCAGGCATATGCCCAAGACCGCTACCCAGTCATGCTGGCACCTGCAGGGAGACTGAGGAAATATCTTTGGGAATAATATCATTAGAGGAAAACTAATACATTTTGGAAAATAGGGGATAATTTTATTGATTCACTTTAGGAAAAAGAGGAGAATATGGGAGATATTAATAAATAAATGAAATATAAGTTCTACATCATGATTTTAGGTACTGGAATGAAATTAACCAGGCATGGTCATGAGCGTCTGTAGTCCTAGCTACTCAGGAGGCTGAGGTAGGAGGATCCCTTGAGCCCAGGTGATTGAGGCTGCAGTGAGCTATGGTAACACCACTGGATTCCAGCCTAGGGAACAGAGCAAGACCCTGTCTCAAAACAAAAACAAAAAGAAACCCCCTCCCCAACATTGGAATGACTTATTTCACTTAATGCAATGTCCTCCAGGCTCACACATGTTGTTGCACATGACAGTATCTCATCACTTTTTATAGCTAAATGGTATTCCACTGTGTATATATACCACATTTCTTTTTATCCATTATTCATTGATGGGTATTTAGGTTGACTCCATATCTTAGCTGTTTTCGAATAGTACTGTAATAAACATGGGAGTACAGATGTCTGTTTGATAATCTAATTTCATTTTCTTTGGATGTATACCCAGTAGTGGGATTGCTGAATCATATGGTAGATCTATTTTTAATTTTTTAAGGAACTTCCATTCTGTTTTCCATAATGGCTGTACTGATTTATATTCCCACCCACAGTGTATAAGGGTTTTCCTTTCTCCACATCCTCACCAGTATGCATTATCTTTTGCCTTTTTGTTAGTAGCCATTCTAACTGGGGTAATATGATATCTCATTGTGGTTTTGATTTGCATTTTTCTGATGGTTAGTGGCTGATATGGTTTGGCTGTGTCCCCACCCAAATCTTGAATTTGGGATCCCATAATTCCCATGTGTTGTGGGAGGGGCCCAGTGGGAGGTAATAGAATCATGAGGGTGGGTCTTTCCTGTGCTGTTCTCATGACAGTGAATAAGTCTCAGCTCTGATGGTTTCATAAATGGGAGCTTCCCTGCATATACTGTCTTGTCTACTGCCATGTGAGACATAACTTTGCTCTTTCTTTGTCTTCCACCATAATTCTGAGACCTCTCCAGCCATGTGGAACTGTGATTCCATTAAACCTCTTTTTCTTTATAAATTACCCAGTCTCTGGTATGTATTTACTAGCTGTATGAGAATACACTAATACAATGATGTTGAGCATTTTTCATGTACCTGTTGGCCCTTTGTATGCCTTCTTTGGAGAAATGTCTACTCAAGTCTTTTGCCCATTTTTAAATCAGATTGTGCTTTTTACTAATGAGCTGAGTTCCTTACAAATTCTAGATATTAACCCCTTGTCAGGTGTATGATTCACAAATATTTTCCCCTATTCTGCAGGCTGTCTGTTCACTTTACTGATTGTTTCCTTTGCTGTGAAGAAGCTTTTTGGTTTGATGTAGTCCTTTTTGTTTATTTTTGCTTTTGTTGCTCATGCTTTTGAGGTCTAGTGTAAAAACATTCTTGCCTAGACTCATGTCATGTAGTGTTTCTCCTGAATTGTCTTCTAGTGGTTTCATAGTTTTGGGTTTTACATTTAAATCTTTAATCTATTTTGAGTTGATTTTTGTATATGGTAAGAAATAGGAGCCAAATTTCATTCTTTTGCATGTTGATGTCCAGTTTTCCAAGTGAAATAAGCTGGGCACATTAAGACACATACTACACAATCTCACCCATACATGGAATCTAAAATACTTGATCTCATAAAAATTGAGAGTAAAATACTGGTTACCAGAGACTGGGGAGAATGTGGGGAATGGAGGAGATGGGAAGAGGCTGGTCAATGGGAAGAATGTTACAGTTAGGAGGAGTAAGTTATGGTATTCTATTTGTGGAGTAGAATGACTATAGCTAATAAAAATGCATTGTATATTTCTTTTTTTCTTTCTACTTTTTTTTTTTGAGATGGAGTTTCACTCTTGTTACCCAGGCTGGAGTGCAATGGCGTGATCTCGGCTCACCACAACCTCCACCTCCTGGGTTCAAGGCAGCTCTCCCGCCTATTACAGGCATGTGCCACCATGCCCAGCTAATTTTTCGTATTTTTAGTAGAGATGGGGTTTCACCATGTTGACTAGGATGGTCTCGATCTCTTGACCTTGTGATTCACTAGAAGATAGGACTTTGAATGCTCTCACAATAAAGAAATAAGAAATGTTTAAGGCAATGAATATGCTAATTACCATGATTTGATCATTACACAATGTATACATGTATCAAAACATTACATTGTACCCATGAATATATGCAATTATTATGTGTCAAATAAATAAATAAATAAATAAATAAATAAATTGATTATATTCACACAAAAAAATTGTAATGAAAAACAAGTCTAAGATGAGAGTGTATCTTACAAAAAAGTTTAAGATTGTGTTTGGCTGGAAACTACTTAATGTGATTGTGGGGAAAGTAAAATAAAAACAAAAATAAACAGGGTAGAGGATGGCAGTCCTAATGTGGAAATGCCAAACCATTCCCACCCGGCCCTCACACCCTTCTTATAAAAACTATTTTCCGGCCGGGCGCGGTGGCTCATGCCTGTAATCCCAGCACTTTGGGAGGCCAAGGTGGGTGGATCACAAGATTAAGAGATTGAGACCATCCTGGTCAACATGGTGAAACCCCGTCTCTACTAAAAATACAAAAAATGGTGGCACGTGCCTGTAATCCCAACTACTCAGGAGGCTGAGGCAGGAGAATTGCCTGAACCCAGGAGGCGGAGGTTGCGGTGAGCCGAGATCGTGCCATTGCACTCCAGCCTGGTAACAAGAGTGAAATTCCGTCTCAAAAAAAAAAACAAAAAAAACTATTTTCCACAGTCTGTTGGTATCCAATGACCCTTTTCCCTCCAGCTCCAAATCACTGGACTAAGAGTAGGCTGTGACACCAAAGAAAGTAAGTCATAGGCCAAGCCAAGGCAATGAGATATAGGAGAAAATTTAAAGTAGAGGCACCAAGATTAAGTTCTGGGGCTGGCTGGGTGCGGTGGCTCAAGCCTGTAATCCCAGCACTTTGGGAGGCCGAGGTGGGTGGATCACGAGGACAAGAGATCGAGACCATCCTGGTCAACATGGTGAAACCCCGTCTCTACTAAAAATACAAAAAATTAGCTGGGGGCTGAGGTGGGAGGATCACCTAACCCCTGGGAGGTGAGCAAGGCTAGAGTGAGCGATGATCACACCACTACACTCCAGCCTGAGCAACAGAGTGAGATCCTGTCTCAAAAAAAAAAAAAAAGAAAAAGAAAAAAGAAAGAAAGAAAAAATGATATCCTAGGAGAAAGGTGTCCCTGGATGATCATCCGGGAAAGAAAGCTGAATGTAGCTGAAGTTTTAAAAGTCTGAGACTGAACTACAGAAAAAAATGTGATTCAATGGCAAACAACTCTTGAAGGAAATGCAGCTCAAGAGATTAAAATGAAATTCTATGTTATTTCTCCTCAAGCAGGAAAGGAAGGAAGACTCTAGGGAAAGCAATGTAACTGCATAGCCTACCTGCTCACAAACTCATACATATACAACCTAACTATGTATACATTATGGAAAAAAGGGATTAATGAACAAGGAAAAATAAAAGAATGGTACCAACTTGTACACAGAGTTACATGCAGGCTAATACCTCAATGCTACTGGTTGTACAAAGAAAATGCTAAAGTTAAAAAATGGTTTATTCTTATGTGTGGATTAGGATTTCAACAGAGCTAATAGTAGACTGTGAATACCAAGAAAACTTTGTCTCTTTTATTTCTTTCTTCTCAGTTAAGGTGAATGGTATTTGTCTTGGTTTTTGTGTGTGTGTTGCTGTAACAAAATACTTGAGGCTGGATAATTTATAAAGAAAAGAGATTTGTTTAGCTCATGGTTCTGCAGACAGGGAAGTTCTAGGGCATGACCCTGGATTCTGGAAAGCCAAAGTCAGGAGTGATGATCTAGGCTATCTGGTGGATTTCCAAGCAGAAAAGCACTCAAGAAGTGTCAGGGGCACTTTAACAGCTTACACTCAGTCACGGAAGCAAAAGACTGACCTTAGAGTGAAATTTGTAAGTAAAAGAGAAACAGAGGGTAAAAATTTGGAAAATGTATTGCCTAGCCATGTGTTAGAGAATGAAAGAGTATTTTCAGGAGAGGAATCTGAGGATGTATCTGAGCAACCATTTACTAAAGAGATCAGTATGGCTAAAAGGGAGCTTATGTTGTTCTATTTTCTGCAAATATAAGAGATTATCACAGATTGAGTAATTTATAAAGAAAAGATATTTATTAGGCTCATGATTCTGCAGGCTAGGAAGTCCACAATCTAGGGGCCACATTGAGAGAGGGCCTTCTTGCCACATCAAAACATGGCAGAAAGCATCACATAAGAGATGGCCAGAGAGCACAAGACAGAGAAAAAGAGGTCAAACTCCTGCAATAACTAAGCTGCCCTTGTGATAATAGTATTAATCCAATTATAAAGGCAGAGCCCTCGTGATGTAACCACCTCTTAAAGGGCCCAGTTCTTAATATCATCAAAATGACAATTAAATGTCAACATGAGGTTTGGAGAGGATATCCAAACTACAGCAGGGCCCAAGCACTTTCTCCAATTGAATCCACGAAACATACTCTGTACCAGCCACTGTAATGAACAGAAGGAAGAAGGAACAAGACAGACAGTTCCTGCTCTTACAGATTTTATAGTTGACTTTGTCCTTAGCCCTCTTCCAAAAACATTTTAAATGATTTTTGTGAGTGTTTGGAAAATACACTTACTAAATTTGTATATGACATGCAGGTAAGAAAAATAACAGATCCAGCAGACGATGAAATTGGCATCCCAAAGGATCTTGAAAGGCTAGCATATGGGTTAAATCAAACAATATTAAATATAATAAGGATAAATGTAAGATTCTTCCCTTTAAACAAAACAAAATAAAACACAATGTTCACCACAGAGATACACGTTGAAGAGAAATATAGTTTAGCAACAGATGATGTACAAAATTATCCAAAGGTTTTGGCAGAAATTTCAACATGACTAAACAGTGTGATTGGCTGAAAAAATTTTTTAAAATACGATTTTTAATTGTATGAACAAAGCATATCCTAGAAAGGGTAAGGAAATATGCTAAGTCTATCCTGTATTAGTGGTCTAGGTGCCACTCTTATAAGTAATATAGGTGGTGTGTAAAAGAAATTAGCCAGAATGAGGACAGCTACTGAGATTGCAGAAGGAACAATAGAAAGAAATGCAATTGTTTATTCCTGAATAGTCTAGGCATAGGATAGGTGTCTTCAAATATGTAAGACTGCTCTGTGGAAGAGGGTCTATACTAGTTCTATATGATGTCTAGAAGCAGAGCTAAGATAAAGGAATAAAAAGTCAAGTGAGACAGATTCAGTTCAAATTAAGTGCAAACTACGTTGTCCAAATCTCTTACCATGGCCTATGAGTTCTGCGGAATCTTCCATGGGCTCCCTTTGTAGCCACATCTCTACTTCTTGTCCACCTACTCACTACACTTCATCCATTGTCCTTCTTCCTATTCCTCAAACTCAACAAATCCAACCCCACCTCAAAGTCATGCATTTGTTCTCATTTTCTCTGTGCACACTCTTCTCTCAGGTGTGCACAGAGCTGGCCCCTTCTCATCATCAAGGCCCTCAGTATTAAAGTAATTCTTTATGAGAGGCCTTTCCTGGTTGTCCTATTTAAATTAGCATCTCCAATCACTTTCTAATACAACTCAGTATTTTGTTTTATCATTTACCACTACATAGTATTATCTTTATGAGGGAATATGGATTTTTGAGTCTTGTTCACGATTGAATCCCCAGTCCCTAGTGTAATGCCTGAAACATTAGTTGTTTAGTAAATATTGGTTGAATGAATGAATATAAAAGACAGCAAGACAGTAAGTGTTTGAGTACAGACTAAAAGCTCATTGAGAGGGTTGTGTAGAGAGGATTCATGCATAAATTGAGGTCAATCTTAAAGTCTTTTTCAGTATTGAAATTCTATAATTAAGTATTAAATTGTGAAACACATTATAATTATACTATCAGTTCAGAGAGATATGATTAATGAAGACTGAAACAGTCAAGAAGCCTTCAATGAAGTAGTGGAAATTTACAGCTCTTCAAGGATGGGTGGAATTTGAACAGCTGGAATGGGAGGGAAAGGATTTCTAGAAGGAATGACTGGCACGAGCAAAGTCTTAGAAGCAGATCTAAGTACCATACGAAGAGGAGAAGACTGTAAGGAGCTACGCTTGACTAAAAGAGAGAATGTGGATTGGGAAATTGAGAAAAATGAGACAGACAGGTAGAGTGGGGCTGCAATGCAGGTAGGACCTTAAAACCAAGCAATGAATTAAACTCAGTGGGCAAACTGAATATTCTTCAGGAGATAGATGAACACCATGATAAAGGCAATGATCTAGGAAGTTAATCTTCAGCATGGTGTGTCTGAGTCCTACGATTGATTTGAACCAAATAATGTTCCTTCAACTCTAAAACAGTTTATTCTTTTTTAGTCTATTCCATCTTAGGAGGCTTTTACAATAATCCTGATGTAAAGTGATAAGGTCCTGGCCCAAGATATTAACAAGTGAAACAGGAAAATATCAACATGAGTGACATCTCTCCAAAAAAGTAGTCTGGATTGCATGCCTAAATTAATAATATCTGTTATTATTTTCATAATGAGAACCTAACATATAGTAGGTACCCAATAAATATTTGCTTATTTATCATAAAATGATCATATTATTGAACATCAGCAGGCTATCTGCAAGCCTCTACAAGAATGGACATGAATCTGCATATATTCTTTCACTCAGATTTCTTTGTCATCAGTGTCCTGCATGGTCAGGTGGAAAAGATGTCGTCTACTGTAAATTGACAGCATCTGTGACCTATAAGTATGACCCTATTAGAATCATGCTCCATAAAAACCACTTGTTATAACCTGATATATGAGGGAGTGCCATATTGGGATTTAAATGATGTCTTATGCATCTTGCCAGCACTTACATAAATGTCGTCTTTTCCAATTAATCACATTAAAACTGAATGCAGCCAAATGAATGTAGCTCTTTTGAATTAATCACTTTAAAAGCCCATGCCCTAGTCTCAGTTTTTCCCACCCCTTCTGACACTTCTCTTTAGAAAAGGCTTTCTTTCAGAAGCCCTATTCCAGCCAAACAAAAAAAATGTCTCTTCACTCTGTAGGCAGTGTGATGCCATGTAACTCTTGCCATATAACTCTCTGCCAAACACCTTTTAAAGCATCCACACAGCTCCTTGCCTTAAGGAGTGATGGTTAGAGATCAGGATCCAGGCTTCCCCTAGCCCCACTACACTCTCTCTTCCTTGTTAACTGGCCCTTCTTTTCTTCTCTTTCCACATGCCCCATTTATTTCTAATATTGCTTGGTTTTTTTTTTCCTGTTGTCTCCCCATATTTTTTGCAAAGCTCTTCGAAGGAAATGTTAAGTATATTAGTGTTATTTGAATCAATTAATTATGCCATCCCATAAGAGCCCAGTTGGATTTGGTTGGTAGCATAGTACAATATAACAGCTCTGGAACCACATAGCATGGGTGAAAACACAACTTTGTCAACCTTCAGCAACTACCAGCTGTGTGACCTTGAACAAATTAACCTCTCTAAGCCAGTTTCTAAACTGAAAGACAAGAATGTTAATAATAGGCATGAGGCAATCTATGTACAACAGTTCAGTGCCTAGCACATAATAACTCTATCTTCCATTTTTAACTGCCAGAACAACAATATTAACTATATTAATTAATCTTATTAATTCAGAAGTTGAGGGAAAGCAAATGCTCAGTCTGTACCACATTCTAACAACTACCCAATTCTGTGAAGAAATCAGTCTAAGAGATTGGTAGAAATAAAGGAATTGAGAATGCGATGTTTTTGAATTGTTCCCTTTCTCCATGGTGATAGTGTTTTCTCAATAACAGACAAATAGATAGAAATCAATCTTTTTTCTTACTTTATCTCATACTTGACGAATGAAGAGGAAATGAATAGAAGAAATATTCTCAAGGAAGAGGAAGCTACAAACACAAGTGCAAAAGCCTTATAAACATCCATGAAGTTCTTTGCAAATGCTGTCAGTATGAACGAAAGTTCCTGCTATAACATTAACAAGCAGATTAAAGGGCGCTGCTGCAATTATTTACAGAGCAAACAGACATGACGCCACAAGAACAGGGTTTTGGAATTTTAAATTACAGTCCTGGCACTTTACTGCTTCAGACAATTTAATAAACCCTCAAAGTCTTGATTTCCTCATCTGTAAAATGGAGAAAATTAAGAAAAATAACATGCATAAGGTTCTTACACAAGATAAACAGGCAGTATATATTTCATCTCTACACTCTTAGGGCAATGTTCTCTGAATAAAATTGGGTGTTCTGATCAAGCTTTCTAGGCTGCAACATCTGAAATGTACGTGGTGCTTTAGTACAAAGAACTGGGTATTAGGCAGTCAGGTGTTCAATAAATATTTGGTCATTTGTTTTGGCTTTAATGGAAGTACTTTGTGTACCCAATAGATAGTCCAGGATATTCTTCATTACCTTTGTGGATAGGGAAGCCATCAGTTTGCTAGGTCTGCAGTATCCTAATCTAATCCCAAGATCCTATCTCCTTTGTTCCCCAATTCACCACTGTTTTTCTTCATTTCCTATAAGATCAGGAAGTTTCTGACGGTTTGGCAGGACAGCTAGCCACAGAAGACAATCTTTTTGGTATACTTGGACTGTGTTAAGCTTCCCCTATGTTTGAATTATCACTGTACAGCTGAGACACATTTAAAACAGAATAGAAGGAGAGGTATAATTTAAATAATTATCCTAAATAATATATTAATATCAATGTCATATATCTACAACCTTCTGGAAAGAGGACTGTTTCCCTTTGTTTCCATTTTGGGTGAAAAGATTGCTGATTCATGAGGGGGCTGGGAGTTGCTGACTTTGGAGATAGATCTGAGCCACTTTGGGGCAGCCAAATGATGAGTGAGAGGTAAGGGGCAAAGGGAGAAAACTGCAATCCCACACTTTGATGTATAGGTTAGGGAGGTAGTTTTTCCTCCCGGAGGCATTAGACAAAGATTTTGGCAACAGAGCAATCTGTCTCTGGGGTAGCTGGTTCCTAGAGAGCAGGAAAAGAAGCTATCAAAATCCAGCCACTTTTGCCACAGACAAAATAATTTGTCCCCACTGTCAGAAAAACAAAAACAAAACACTGGTCAGATCTCATGACTAATTTACTGCAATGCCTAGTAGCTCAGGACTATATGCAAATAAGGGTTTAACCAGTCTCCTGATGACTCAGGTCTACACACCTCTGTGAGATGGTGGAGAAGTGTCTGGGGACCAAGGAGAGATTGGTACATGCTGCAATCCTTGCCAGTTGTTTCCTTATATCCAAGAAATCAGACTTGCAGCTAACCTCAGTCCATTCCTTGGCCCAGTTGGAGGAATGGAGGCAGGCCAGTCCAACCATCTTTCCAACAGGGCTCTGCAAAAATGACACCCAAGTGGCTGAACAAGTTGTCCCAAGTGTTTGTGTCTGCACTTTAGGAATGGCTGCAGTTGCTATTAGGTCCTCACTCAGCAGGTTTATACAAAGTGAAGGCAACATATAAGAACCAGGAAGTCTTATGCTGAGGCGGAGGATTGCTTGAGCCCAGGAGTTCAAGACCAGCCTGGGCAACATAGTGAGACCTTGTCTCTACCAAAAAAAATATATTTAAAAACTAGCTGAGTATGATGGTGCATGCCTGTAGTTCCAGTTACTTGGGTGGTTGAGGCAGGACTTGAGCCCATGTCATTGAGGCTACAATGAGCCATGATCACGCCATTGTACTTTATCTTCTGCAACAAAACAAATTTCTGTCTCAAAAAATAAAAAAGAAAAAGAAAAAGAAGCAGGATGTTTTGGCAAACACTTACAACAGCAGAGAAGTGACAAATGACAGGTGAAAAGCCAGAAGAACTCTAACGGCACAGCTGTCTGGAGCCATTTAGCATTGGGTGAACAGCCCTGTGGACCTCAGTGGCTCCTGAGGGCATGGCAGTATTACAGAATTGAACAATGATTGATGTCTAAAGTGAGTCATCGAGAAAAGGTCAAGTTGTCTTCCGAATATTTCACTTAAGAAGACAAAGTACTATGTAAAACATTTTGGAAAAATCACTATCCAAAATGAAAATTTTAATTGGTATTTAAGTTTGGGTTATATTTTGTTGATGATTGATAATACCACCACTTAATATATTAGATAAACTACAATATTAAAAATCCCCATCCAGAAAGAATTTTTATTTATATGTTTTTATGGATATATATTATACACACATATATACATTCACACATGCACATGTGCCTACACCGTATATATTTTTTTAATCATCTCTCACCACTGGTTATTTTATTAAATAGATCTCAGATCTTCCTACTTCTTCCAGAACTTGACACCATTATTTATCTCTTCCCATTTCTTAGCCACTTCCTCTCTATTAGATCTTTCTCTTTACCATATAAACATGTTCAGGGCTCTCCCACCTTGAAAACAAAACAAACAAAAAAACCTGCCTGAGTTCTATAGCACCACACCCTATCCTAGAACTGACCTATGCCTCTCCTTCCTTTTACAATCAAACTTGTAGGAAAAGGTCTCAATCTTTTGGCCACCTCTCCAATGACTCTTCTCTTGCTAATTTCCAATTTTTTAAAAAAGATCTATTTGTATCATTTGCACATTTGCCTATGCCACCTTCTTAAGCCAGGCTCTCCTCTACATCTCTGTGATTCTACCTTGCCTTATTTTATTTCTTCCTCTGACTTACCTGGGTCTCCTTTCAAGTTTCCCTTTCTGTTTGAACTCTAAATGTCAATACTTCTCAAGGTTCTATCTCTGAATCTCTTCTCACTTGAAATATTTTCCCAGGGCAATCTTACCAGCTATCACTTTGATGACACCCATATTACATTCTGACAAAGTTCTCACTTGGGGGCTGTGTGTGTCTGCATGCACATGCATGTGGGTGTACAACCGTGTAGTAAACACCTCCACCTGGATGGCACTGAAAACATACCATATCCATGACTCCTATCTGCTCATCAGAACAGCTCCTCCTTGAGTTTCCCTTTCTGGGAACCATTAATCCAGCTTTGGAGACATGTGGACTTTTTTTTCCTGCATTCATTCATCCAATCACCACCACTTCTTGACTCTGCCTCATTAACATCTCAAATCGAACCCCTCCAGCTTGCCTCCTATGAGCTGCTTTATCTGCACTTTGGATCAGGAAACATCTTTAGTCTCCACTTTAATGCATCAGTTCTCTTTGATTCCTGGATGTTTTGCCTCTGGTCCTTTGCTCCTCTTTGGAAAATGAGACTTGGTTACCCAGCTCTCCTGATTTGCCTTACAACCATTGTCCTGGAACTCTAGAAGATTTACTCTCACTCACAATCTAGGCCACAATGCTTGGTCCTAGTGTACAGTCCAAGGACCACTTCTCCTCTATTCTTACCAAGTCCCCTCCCTCAATAAGGACAAGAGAAACAGGAAAATTTCTCCCTATTGATGACAGCCCCCTACAAACCTTAGCTCAATCATAAATAATTATTACTCTACATTGGAAGTATTGGTTCTTTTGTTGGCCTCTACCCTATTCTCTAAATTAAAATTTAATATCTAGATCATCTATGAGTCTGCTTCTATTATCTGCTTTTTCTCTTTATTATTGGCCACATTTTATTGCCTTGTCCCATATCTAATAGGTTTTTATTATGTGTCAGACATTGGTATGAAAAAGATGAAGATTCCAAATGCTGTCAGAGAGGGTTCTCCCTTTCCTCTGTTAGGCAAGGAGAGTAAGGAATTGATCATTTCAATTACATGAGAAAATGAGGTGTGCTGAGTGTGAGCTGCGTTTTTACAAAGACATGCTCTACCTCTAATTTGCTCCTGTTCTGGGGCTCCTTCTGGGCTTGTGATTGTGAGCTTAGGAGTCTTCATCTCCTCAGCCCTGAAAGACTGCAGGAGGTCCACCTCTGTCCTTCAGAAGTTCCAGCCTAGATCTTTAGCCCTCTGTCCCTCATAGCTTCAATACTTGGCAAATGTCTTAAGAAAAAACTGGAGGTGTATATAAGGCAAGGACTCCAGAGGACCTGTTTCCTAAGCATCACAAGACAATGAGAGATAGATTTCACTCTGTTTTGTAAAAGTGTTGGCCCTAGTTTCATATCCCTCTGTACAGTACCAGAATTTGTAAAATAAGTTATGGGAAAATCGGCCATGTTTTTGAGTTGCCTTCTTTTTATTTGTCACATCATCCTTTTATAACCGTCAAGAACTTTACTGCTTTTTCCTTGTCCCAGCGGAGATTCTCTGTGTAGGCAAACTCTTCAACTCACACTCAGAATCATCATATATCTGGTGAAAAAATGTAAGATAATGTAAACTCACTTTGGAAAGGATTTTACTCTATCTGGAATTTTGATTCATCTAATCCACGTTTCCACAGAAACTCCATGCCTTTAAAACATAATTTTTATCATTTATCCCAATTACCCCAAGTTGTTACACTGGGAGTGTTGGTCTTCCATGGACTTCTGCATCTTATCCAGAAGCAAAAGTCTCACTTTAAAAATTTATACTTAAAAAAAATCCCTTGTGAGTCTTATCTCAATATTTTGTGCATAATACACAGTAACTTGTCATGTGAATTTTTAATGATTGAAGAAAGAGATAACTGCCTCCTAATGAAATAGTAATATGTTACCATGAATTTAATGCTTACTGATAAATAAAATACCTTCAGTTCAAGAAAGAATGTGGGCCAGGCATGGTGGGTCACACCTATAATCCCAGCACTTTGGGAGGCCAAGGTAGGTGGATCATTTGAGGTCAGGAGTTCGAAAGCAGCCTGGCCCGCATGGTGAAACCCCATCTCTACTAAAAATACAAAAAATGAGCCAGGCATGGTGGTGCATGCCTGTAATTTCAGCTACTCAGGAGGCTGAGGCAGGAGAATTGCTTGAACCCAGGAGGCGGAGGTTGCAGTGAGCTGAGATGGTGCACTCCAGCCTGGGGGAGAGTGAGACTCGTCTCAAAAAAACAAAAGAAAAAAATGTGGTCCATATTCAATATTCATTTAATTCTTACAATACCTCTTATGTAGGAGTTCTAATAATGATGATGAGAAGGTTAGAGATAGCTACTATTTACTAAGTACTTACTATGTGCCAAGCACCATGCTAAGTGTATATATAAACTCATTTACATAGATTTACATATATTAATCCATTTGAACCCTAAAATAAGCTGGGAGATAGGTATTTCTCTCCTCATTTTCATGAGGAAACCAAGACTGGGAAAGATTCATTGACTTGTCTCAGTACTCAAAGCTAATAAATGGAAGAGTTGGGATTCAAACACAGTATGTTTAATTCCCAGTCTTAGATATTCTTCACTGTTCTCCAGCTTTCTGTTAGGTCTGATATGACAGTTTTCCTGTAGGATTTAATTTTAATACCTGGAATTCCCTATCTTATAACCTTTCCTAAGTACTCCAAAAATATAATTATGAGTGAGCTATCCCAAGATGAACTGAAAACACTTAACAAGTGGATAGATGGACTTGGTTGCCTTTTAATGGTAGAAATAGTATTGCCTTATTTACCTGACATTACATTGCCTGGTCTCAGATGTGGATAGCAATAATGATTCTTAAGATGGATGATTATTTAGGATTAGGGTTGTGTCTGTGGCCATAGTAAGGAGTAACCCTGAACCTCACAGGAATTAAACTTATTACCTTGACTTCATTAGCACCTCACTCTTAACCTCTGAGTTAACCAGCCATAGATCAAATAGATCAAATTGCACTTTATAATAGAATAATATATTAGTAAAAATGAAAGCTATTCAATTTGTTTCTTTAAAATTAATTACTTAAAAAAAATAAAAGGCATAATGTCACATGTTAAATTACTTCTTGTCATTTGGAAAAAGAGAAAGATTCACTTAAAAAGAACAAGTCAGCCATTTTGGATTCTGTGTGAATAAAATGCATGTTTCTTTGGTGCCAACTACATTTCCCCTTATTCATCTATTTCTCTTAAAATGCTTGTAGAAATATTTTGATGCCGTGTTTCCATTCAGGGTACAAAGGAGATGAGAGAAAAGTGATCTGGCAGAGTATTTAATCAGGTATATTATTAGATAAGGATAGCTTTAGTTAAAGCAGCATCTAGAGATTAGAATTATTTCTTTATAAAATGTGCAAGGAAAATAAGTGATATGAACTTCTCTTCACCGAATAAAAATTTTAGAAAGTAAAAGATTATCAAAAGAGTCCTGGATTCTTTATTATTTCTGCCTGTGAGCTATTATTATTCTTCTGTGAGCTATATTATTATTATTCTCTGAGTAAGTGGGGAAATTACTATAAACTGTCATACTTTCAGAAAGAACTGTCTTCACCTAAACACTTCCTTTATGTGTATAAGTATCTCTTATATGTGTGTGTGTATCTTATGTAAATATAAATATATGCATTTAGCTGTACACACACATATACATATGTACACATAGGTTTATATATGCCTGGATATATGTAAGCTAAGCTAGGTCTTTTGTGTAAATTATTACATAGATATTTCTTGATATTTCAAGGTGCTTCCAAATCCATTTTATAATTTCCTCATCATCAAAGTACGAGATGTTTATAAAAGAAGAAATCATGGTACAAACAGTTAAATGTTCTGTCCAAGATCACAGAGCAGAAGCCAGATGAGAGCCTGGTTGCCTGATCCTTCCTGTTCACAACGCTGCCACCCCCGCTTGATAGGCTTTGCTCCAGCTGAGTCTGAGAAGGACACCATGTCCCCATTTCAATTTCCTTGAATCAATTCACTCAAACAAAAGGTCACTTCAGACAGAAATCCAGTTTGACTGATTTCTCTCAGTGTATTGACCAGTTTAAATAAAATGAGCAAGTGGGTGTCTTTATATCGGTGTCACACAGATATTGTCCTGATACTAACCAGGTGCTGTAACACCAGCCTCCATGACACCTTTAAAACCCTGTCTTCTGGATTAAACACCTTTCTCTCAAATTAGAAAGTGACTAAAAAAAAAAGGCAGGACAGAAAAGATGAAAAGACAGTTGATGACCCCTTCCTAAGCAAACACTTTTCAAATACAAAGGCTAAAAAAAGCTTTGTTTAAAAATTGCAAGCACCAGGGAGCAAATGTATCGATCGTATCATTTTTTTTCCTCCTCGTTGCTAGGATGTGGTCTATATTAAAAGATAGTTGTTGCCTTGGTGAAAATCTTCCCAGAGCAAAGTAATAGTGCTCCCCCTGCTGACCAAGAAGTCCACGCTGTTTTTTTCTTGTTTTGCTTTTTTTCAGTTTAAAACAAAATGAAAAGGGCAATTAGACATCTTTAGCAAATAATTTTGGGCTTTAGCTACAAAATTGTATTCCAAGAATGTCAGAAACTTACTTATATAATCCCTGAAATATTCCTTCCTGCTATATATAAGACAAAAAGTAAATTCTGACCAGGTGTCACTGCCTCGGGTTGTCTTTGTTTCTTCTCTGTCTCTTTCGCTTTTTTTTCTTTTAAGAGTCTCGCTCTGTCACCCAGGCTGGAGTACCGTAGCATCATCTTGGCTCCCTGCAACCTCACCCTCCCAGGTTCAAGCGATTCTCCTGCCTCAGCCTCCTGAGTAGCTGGGACTACAGGCATGTGCCACCATGCCTGGCTAATTTTTGTATTTTTAGTAGAGATGGGGTTTCACTATGTTGCCCAGACTGGTCTTGAATTTATTGCTTCAAGTGATCCACCCATCTTATTCCAAAGTGCTGAGATTACAGGCATGAGCCACCATGCCTGGCCTGTTTCTTCTCTTTTAACTCAGGGTAGGCCTAGTGACTCAGATTCTTCTCACTTTAATAAAATTATTTTGGAATGCCACTGAATTTTTATAAAGGCCCAGGACAAGAGATTGCTTATAATGTTAACTAGTGACTTTTGCTAATCACTAGTTACTTGTAATGAAGGAAAGAGAGAAAGAGAGAGAATTCCACAAAGGTCTTAAGTGTCTTGTACCACAGGTTTTATCAAATGCATCTAACATTAAAGCTGAGAAGTGGCAGGAATGGCCTGGTCAGATTGTGGAGGAGCTGGTGAGCCCCACTGAATGTGAAGTGCCTGCAATTTATCCAGTTAGCAGAGGCAGTAGAGTTCAGGAGAAAGATTGGGGCATGGAGTTATCGATTTTAAAATCATCAGCCTATATGTTACAGATGAAACCATGCATATGGGTGAAATCATGCTAAGAAAGAATGTAGAAAATGAAAAGACGATTGAACATGGAAACTTGTAAAGAATAAGCAGAAGAGGAACCATTAATGGAAACTGAAACAGAAAGCTCAGAGATTTTGGAGAAAAACTAAGAGAAACTATTATTGGATTGAAGTCAAGGAGAAGAGAATTTCAAGAAGGAAAGAAGTCAACAGTGTCAAAAACCAATGTTCAGAAGGACAAGAACTTCAAGAAACCATTGGCTTTGTTAAGAGCACCCTGGTAACCCCAAGAGAGTTCCCGTATAGCAGTGAGGGTGGAAGCCCAATTTTAATGGCTGCTTAAATGATAAATGAGAAATAAAAGTAATGAGGATAAACAATATAATCAAGAAATTTGGCAATAATGAAGAGAAGCAAGGTAGCACACTGAGAGACTGGGGCAGAAGACTGACTGACTTGAACATGTTTGAAGGTTAATGAGGAAGAGCCAATGATGAGGGAGAGATAGACAAGAGAAGAAATTATTGGTTCAACCAGGTTCAATAGAAGCTGGGAGGGAGGAAAGGATTAAGAGCACTGATTGAGTTTGGAAAAGAGTAAGAAGACATTTTCTTCTGGGACAACTAGAAAGTAGGAAAGGAGGTACACGTGACTTCTGAACAGCATGGAAGACAGCATAGAGATGAGGGCAAAGATTGCATGTTACCACCGTTGTTACTGGAGGAAAGGAAAATCAAACCAACTAAAAACGTGTAAAAGCCTCTCAAAGCAGTATGGAGGAAATGGTAAAATGAGAAATATAAAACCGAAGGAGATGAACATTGGCGTGATTGAGCGGTTTTCTCCAGCAGCAACAGGTAAACCAAAGGTGAGAGAAGAAAAAACTAGCAATTGGGTGGATTCAGTGTTACAGATTGCCATGGCCAATGGAGTGGACAAAAGAGCAATGTCCTGGTGAGACGGCAGCAGTGAATATTTGCCTGTGGCATGCAGGAGGATCATGAAAGGAAATAAAGTCCTCATGGAGAGAAAGGATGGGGTGAAGGGGGAAGGGGGAGGTTTACAGTTTGTGACACTAAGATGGGATCCAGAGAACAGAGAAGCTGAACGGGCTGAAATGCTGATTAAATGGGAGAGTGAACAAAGACAGGGAGAGTGAAAGACAGAGCTGGAGTCTGGAAGGGGTTTTGAGAATTCAGGATGGCTAGGAAGGCCTACAGGTTGCTAAAGGGGATGATCAGGAACACTCTGAGGCAGAGTGAACTAAGAGCCTGATGCTCTAACCCTTGTTGAATGTGGGAAGATGAGCCTAAATATCAGGTTACAATGACTGTAAGAAGGGAATAGCCTCCAATTTTTTAAGCCCCTACCATGTACCTAGCATACTGTGGGGGTAATCTGCACATTATCTCATTCAATTCTCCTTTATTTGTTGCCTCACTGTGAGAAGTTAGTATTATTCCCATTTTATAGAATATGAAACTGAAGCTCAGAGAGATTAAGTTATTCTTTTCCCAGGGTCAGTCAGCTAGTAAATGACAAAGATAGAATGATAATGTTTCCCTGGCTGTAAGCTCCATACTGTGTAGTTCAGGCTTGTGTCCCCAGCAGCAAACAATGCCAAGCACATTTTAGGAGCCTAAAATAATTTTCAAGAAAGACAGGAAAGAAGGAAGAAAAGTAAGTCATAAATTAATGACAAAAAAAAATGAATAAAGGAAGGAAAGACTTGACAGCCCACCTGCTTTCCTCTATATTCCGTTGCCTTCTCAAAATATATGGTCTAACAGGATGTAAAAATTTAATTACCAGCTGTAAAACATGAAGAAGTCCTCCAATTGCTCCCTTTTTCTTCCCCCACCATTCACATGGGATTTTATTTTTAAATCAGAGCCTAAGCTAAATTAAGATTTCTACATCAAGCCTTCCTGGTTATCTTCTATCTGTCCTAAATTGTCATATGGAACACGTAAATAAAACAATCTGTTCTTCTCTAACATGAACCTTTCCAGAAACTATCACAACTATCAGTTTCATGCCAGTCCTCCCTCCGCTTCCATTAAAGCAAGGAAAATGCATCTAGACTCCTCTAAGGACAGAAACAATTGATATAAAAGAAAATTCAGCTTAATTTTGCTGGTCAAAAGCCAAAGTGAGAATAAGAAATGTTTTGTGTGCAGACTCACAGGGAAGTTATTTTCTCACCACAGTCTCCTTGTGAAAGGAGAACATTTTCGCAAGTCTCTATTTTTGCTAAATATTTTTAAGAGTGTAATGTTATAATAAGAGAAAACTTAGCACTTATGTACAGGCTCCTGGAATATTTTCAAGGACCCTCATCAATCAAACCTAGCCTTATGACATTCACTGCTACAAAGTGTTGTGTAGCCTGTAACTGCCAGGGAGCTGGCATCCCATCCTCTAAGCAGGTTGGGGGCAGGCAGACAATAGTCTTAAGTTCATGAGAACAGAGATCAGACCTCCAAGGGACAGGAGGAAGTACAATGTGAAGCTCTTTGGCAATCTTCATCTAGTAAATCAGGCACTTTTCAGAGGTCTTCTTTAGAGCAATATGTTGATGGCAAGTGCAGTTGTTCTGGGAATTCAGGTGTGAGAAGTTGAAGGACAGTGGAGACCCACTGCCCCTCCATCCAGCACAGCTCTACTCTTATTTGTTTTATAAACTGGACATCCAAATAAGTTTCTTTTAAGCAAAGATCAGGCTGATTAAACAACAATAACAACAACAAAAAAAAAACACAGATAAGCTCCAAGGTTCGTTCTAGTTCTAAAAATATGCGATGATTATAATTCTATGAAGCAGCTACCCTAAAGGTGGAACGCTGAGATTTGCCATGGTTTAAGGAGATCTCTAAGGATCTAGTTGTTCAAAAATCTATGCTGTAAAATTATAGATGGAGGAGTGAGGGAGGAAAGGTGGCTAGGAGAGACCCAGAATGCTCTTGGGATGAAGGGGGCCTGTCAAGTGATCCTGAGGGAATCTCAAGGAATCAAAGGGCAGTGTTGGGGCCCTGAGGGCCTATAAAGGAGAAGGGCCTTAAAGAAGACTATGGAGTGCTTAGGAAAATTCCACACTGCAACTAAACCTGGCCCTAAATACAGAGTAGGCAAAAAGCTGGAATTCTTGCTGGTATCAAGGGAAACATAGTTAAGGAAACATAGGTGATAATTCTTCCTAGAATTGACAGAGATATTCCTCAAGGTCTGAATACTAGGTTTGTGTCAAACAAACAAACTTGGCTAATGAGAGGGAATTAGCATCTATAATAAGACAAGGTGAAATAAATATTTGAGAACTTTGGGAATGGATGCAAAGTAGAAGGAAATATGAAAATAGATCCTTGTCTATTCTAAGCCTGAGGAGGAGAGAAGACAGTGATACTCAAATTTATGGTCAATAGAGAAAAGGTAATGTTCTACACATATTTGTAATATTTTATGTAGCTAGGATTCATTTTTAGTTTAAAACTAATAACACCTAAAGACAGTTGCTATTAACAGAAAAGTGTAAATTGGAGACATCTATACATTCACTAGGATATTTCTTTTGACTCTTAAAAATCTACATCCTCCCACAGCAGCCTGCACATAGTAAGTGTTTAATAGATGTATGTTAAATAACGAAATAATGAAAGGTTTTTGTGAGTATCAAGCCATGGGATACAGTCTCATGGCAGCAGGTGGTGGGGGAAGGTGGGTCCTTGAGAGGTCTCATATCAGTGTTAGTGGAACATCTTCAACACTATTATAGATTTTAAGACTCAAGTTAATTATACCTATGTGGAAGGGTGCTGTAAGGAATCTCTGCAGATTAAAAAACATGCTAAACCTCTTACTAGCAGTATATATAGGAACCAAAGTCTGCTGTCAGGGACTAGCTTTGGGAGTAATAATGTTAAAGTTTTCCGAGCATTAATTATAAAAAATAAAGTCAATCTAGCATGATAGCAATGTAGTGCAGTCAAGTGCATTTCATGTTATTCTAGGAAAACACAAACAGTGCAATGTAAATAAAGACTTTTTTGGAAAGTAGGACGAGTGTGAAAGTTGGTATAAGTTTCACACCAGCTGCATGACTGGTGTGAGTTTCTATATATAAAAGAAAAGAAAGCATCTTTTAATACTGTTTCTTGTCAACAGATCTTCCTGGCTGAAATTGTGTGAACTTAGATTAATACAGTCAGGAACAGACTTCTCTTTTCCATCTAAATTTCCTAAATTCTTTCTACTTGTCACAGTTTTGTAATGTGGGATGTTTCTAAAAACACAAAATATTAATTAGAATCATGATTGTAGGCTGGGTGCAGTAGCTCACACCTGTAATCCCAGCACTTTGGGAGACCGAAGCAGGAGGATCACCTGAGGTTGGGAGTTTGAGACCAGCCTGACCAACATGAGAAACCCCATCTCTAATAAAAATATAAAAAATTAGCCAGGCATGGTGACACATGCCTGTAATCCCAGCTACTCAGTAGGCTGAGGTACAAGAATCACTTGAACCCAGGAGGCAGAGGTTGCAGATCGTGTCATTGTACTTCAGCCTGGGCAACAAAAGTGAAACTCCATCTCCAAATAAGAAAAAACATCATGATTATATTTCTACTACCAAATCTGATCACGTGTTTTTTAAATAAAAATATATTGAGCTAATGGTTTAATGTTTTTGCTTTGTTTTGTTTTTGAGACAGACTCTCACTTTTTTGCCAGGCGCCAGGCTGGAGTGCAGTGGTGTCATCTCAGCTCACTGCAACCTCCGCCTCCAGGGTTCAAGCAATTCTCCTGCCTCAGCCTCCCAAGTAGCTGGGACTACAGGCGTGCGCCACCATGCCCAGCTAATTTTTGTATTTTAGTAGAGATGGGGTTTCACTATTCTGGTCAGGATGGCCTCGATCTCTTGACCTTGTGATCCGCCCGCCACGGCCTCCCAAAGTGCTGGGATTACAGGCATAAGCCAGCGCGCCCAGCCTGGTTCAATGTTCTAGAAAGGATTCCCTACTTTTTGTTCAACTTTTTTACTATATCGTAACTCATTATTAACAACAAACTTTAATCATGACAAATAACCCTGGAAATTAGTAACCAACTCTCAGTTCATGAGGGCATGCATATTCCAGAATAGATGATGGAGTAATTATAAAATCAAAATCCACACTGCGCACAGTGGCTCACGTCTGTAATCCCAGCATTTTGGGAGGCCATGACGGGCGGATCACCTGAGGTTAGGAGTTCTAGACTAGCCTGGTCAACATGGGGAAACCCTAGCTCTACAAAAATACAAAACTTAGCCAGGCATGGTGGCAGGCACCTGTATTCCCAGCTACTTACCTGGAAGGCTGAGGCAGGAGAATCACTTGAACCTGGGAGGTAGAGGTTGCAGTGAGCTGAGATTGTGCCGCTGCACTCCAGCCTGGGTGACAGAGCAAGACTCTGTCTCAAAAATATATAAATTAATAAATAAAAATCCAGTCGTATAGCCACTCTATTGTCACCTTTGCCCTCTTTATTTCCATTATTAGCACTGCAGCCTATTTTAAAAAAATCAGAACATTTCACTTCTTTGCTCAAAACTGCACAATACATAAAATGCCAAATCCTTATAGAGTCTCTAAGATCCTGTCTGGTCTCATCCTCTATGACTGTATCCCATGTATGCTGCATAGCATAACTGGAGTGGAGTATATATTTTCTAGTCAGGATCTTTGCAAATCTCTTAACTGTGCATGGAATGGAACATTCTTCTTCCATACATCCCCATGGTTTGCTCTCCTACTCCTCAACAACTTAATTCAAATATTTTACCTCTTAGGTAAGGAATTTCCTGTCACCCTATCTAACACTGTAGTATTACTTCCCACTATGGACATTACCTGCCTCCTTTATCTGTTTTATTTTTTCTCCTTAGCATTTATAACCATCTTACATAATATATATTTTACTTCAGTATCTTTGTCAGTTCTCCCAACCAGTAAATAAGCTGCATGAGGGCAGGGATGTTTCTGTGTTGTTCTCTGCAGTAAGAGAGTGCCTGGTACCTAAACAGGAACAAATACCTGTTGAATGAACTGAATGAAGCCAAATAGCACCAATTTCTTTAACCAAAAATAAATAGAAAAAAGTGAAAAAAATGTAACGAATTCATTAAGCTTTACTACTTTGTACCAACTGTTCATTTTCTTTTCTTTCTTTTTGACAGGGTCTCTCTCTGTTACCCAGGCTAGAGTATACTGACACAATCATAGCTCACTGCTCACTGTAGCCTTGACTTTCTGGGCTCAAGTAATCTTCTCACCTCAGTCTCTGGAGGAGCTAGGACTACAGGCACATGCCACTGTGCCTTGGTAATGTTTTACTTTTGTAAAGACAAGTTCTCACTATGTTGCCCAGGCTAGTCTCAAACTCCTGGCCTCAAGCGATCTTCCTGCCTCAGCCTCCCGAAGTGCTAGGCATACAGGCATGAGCCACTGCACCTGGCCAACCAATTGCTTTTGATAAAATTAAAACACTTATATAGATTACATCCTCTGATTAGTGGATTTTTTTCATTTATTCAAAGGTTTCTATCTTCTATCCCACAAAACCTCCCAAAGATGATATAGTAAATAGCAAAAGGGTGCTTTGCTTTTCATCCACTGTATCTATTCCTTACCACCACCTTAAAGGTACAGTAAGAGAGATTAGGAGTAAGAGCAAAAAACATAGATAATATCAAATTGGGCAAACAGTCTCTGGAAAAAAAAACAGTCTGTTTTATCAATGGAAATTATCAAATGTAGGCACAACATGATTTTCTTTAAAGAGACACCCTATCTGGTTTGAGTTGCTGAAGCCACTGAAATACAATGAATATACTATACATACGCGCACACACACGCACAGACACACACACGTACATACATATACACACACTCATGGATTAGAAGATAATTGTGATTATACAAGGAGGCACTGTTGTGCAGAAAAACCAGAGATTCTACTTCCTTAGCTAAGTCACAGACATGAATCATCACCATTAACTGAAAACTACTAAAGAAAAAAACCCAGCATAATTTTTCACTGTTTTTTTTTTCAGAT
This sequence comes from Callithrix jacchus, assembly GCF_049354715.1. Classification (NCBI taxonomy): domain Eukaryota; kingdom Metazoa; phylum Chordata; class Mammalia; order Primates; family Cebidae; genus Callithrix; species Callithrix jacchus. The sequence goes on from NC_133508.1 coordinate 121,654,055, forward strand.
GACTAGTGGTCCAACTTCTCCAAAACTCATTATCTTTTCAACGAAAGTTGATGTTGCAAGAAAGCCAACATAAATGCATTTATAAAACCCCACTGAAAAAGGTATTCTGTGTAAATATTCACTAAGAATGCAACCTTGCTTCAGGTCAAGATTTTGCCTTCTGTAGGAACTTCCCAAAGACTTTCTTTGAAAAAGCTTTTAAGAAGGTAACTTTAAATGTAAAAAAAAGTAAATGGTTCCCTATCACCATTTAAATTCTACAACTTTTGGGTGGTTGGCAAGATGGCTGAATAGGAATAGTTCCAGTCTGCAGCTCCCAGCAAGATCAATGCAGAAGGTGGGTGATTTCTGTATTTCCAACTGAAGTACCCAGCTCATCTCACTGGGACTAGTTATACAGCGGGTGCAGCCCATGGAGAGTGAGCCAAAGCAGGGTGGAGCATCCCCTCACCCAGGAAGTGCAAGAGGTCAGGGAACTCCCTCCCCTAGTCAATGGAAGCTATGAGGGACTGTGCCATGAGAAACGGTGCACTCTGGCCTAGATACTATGCTTTCCCACAGTCTTCGCAACCCACAGACCAGGAGATCCCTTTGGGTGCCTACACCACCAGGACCTTAGGTTTCAAGCACAAACCTTGGTGGCCATTTGGGCAGGCAGCAAGCTAGCTGCAGGAGTTGTTGTTGTTTTTCACACCATAGTGCTGCCTGGAACACCAGCAAGACAGAACCGTTCCCTGGAAAGGGAGCTGAACCAAGGGAGCCAAGTGGTCTAGTTCAGTGAATCCCACCCCCATGGAGCCCAGCAAGCTTGAAATTCACTGGCTTGAAATTCTCACTGCCAGCACAGTAATCTGAAGTCGAACTGGAGCACTTGAGCTTGGTAGGGGGAGAAGTGTCTGCCATTACTGAGGCTTGAGTAGGAGGTTTTCCTTTCACGGTGCAAACAAAGCTGTGGGGAAGTTCCAACTGGGTGGAGCCCACAATAGCTCAGCAAAGCCGCTATAGCCAGACTGCCTCTCTAGATTCTCCCTCTTTGGGCAGGGCATCCCTGAAAGAAGGGCAGTAGCCCCAGTCAGGGGCTTATAGAAAAAAACTCCTATCTCCCTGAGACAGAGCACCTGGGGGAAGCAGTGGCTGTGGGTACAGCTTCAGCAGACTTAAACATTTCTGCCTGCTGCCTCTGAAGAGAGCAGAGGATCTCCTAGCACAGCACTCAAGCTCTGCTAAGGGACAGACTGCCTCCTCAAGTGGGTCCCTGACCCTAGTTCCTCCTGACTGGGACACACCTCCCAGCAGGGGTCAACAGAGATCTCATACAGGAGAGCACTTGCTGGCATCTGGCAGGTGTCTCTCTGGAATGAAGCTTCCAGAGGAAGGAACAGACAGCAATCTTTGCTGTTCTGCAGTTTCCACTGTTAATACTCAGGCAAGCAGCATCTGTGGTGGACCTCCAGCAAACTCCAGCACACCTGCAGCAGAGAGGTCTGACTGTTAGAAGGAAAACCAACAAACAGAAAGGAAAAGCATCAACATCAATGAAAAGGATGTCCACACATAAACCCCATCCAATGGTTGCCAACATCAAAGACCAAAGGTAGATAAATCCACAAAGATGAGGAAAACCCGGTACAAAAAATGCTGAAAATTCCAAAGACCAGAATGCCTCTTCTCCTCCAAAGAATCACAACTTCTTGCCAGCAAGGGAACAAAACTGGATGGAGAATGAGTTTAACTAATTGACGAAGTAGGCTTCAGAAGGTGGGTAATAATAAACTCCTCTGAGCTAAAGGAGCATGTTCTAACCCAGTGCATGGAAGCTAAGAACCTTGAAAAAAGGTTAGATAAATTGCTAACTACAATAACCAGTTTAGAGAAGAACATAAATCACTTGATGGAGCTGAAAGAAACAGCACGAGAACTTTGTGAAGCAAACACAAGCATCAATAGCCGAATCAATCAAGCAGAAGAAAGGATATCAGAGATTGAAGATCAACTTAATGAAATAAACTGTGAAGACAAGATTAGAGAAAAAATCATGAAAATGAAAGAAGAAAGCCTCCAAGAAATATGAGACTATGTGAAAAGACCAAACCTACATTTGATTGGCATACCTGAAAGTGACAGGCAAAATGGAACCAACTTGGGAAACACTCTTCAGGATACTAACCAGGAGAACCTACCCAACCTAGCAAGACAGCCCAACATTCAATTTCAGGAAATACAGAGAACACCACAAAGATTTTCCTCGAGAAGAGCAACACTAAGACACATAATCCTCAGATTCTCCAAGGTTGAAATGAAGGAAAAATATTAAGAGCAGCCAGAGAGAAAGGTCGAGTTGCCCACAAAGAGAAGCCCATCAGACTAACAGCAGATCTCTCTGCAGAAAGCCCGAAAGCCAGAAGAGACTGAGGACCAATATTCAACACTCTTAAAGAAAAGAATTTTCAACCCAGAATTTCATATCCAGCCAAACGAAGCTTCATAAATGAAGGAGAAAGAAAATCCTTTACAGACAAACAAATGAGAGATTCTGTCACCACCAGCCTGACTTATAGGAGATCCTAAAGGAACACTAAACATGGAAAGGAACAACTGGTACTACTACTGCAAAAACACCAAATTGTAAAGACCATCAACAGTATGAAGAAACTGCAACAACTAATGGGCAAAATAACCAGCTAGCATCATAATGACAGGATTAAACTCACAAATAACAATATTATCCTGAAATGTAAATGGGCTAAATGCCCCAAATAAAAGTTACATAATGGCAAATTAGATAAAGAGTCAAGACCCATCGGTATACTGTATTCAGGAGACCCATCTCACATGCAAAGACACACATACGCTCAAAATAAAGGGATGGAGGAATATATACCAAGCAAATGGAAACCAAAAAAAAAAAAGAAAGAAAGAAAGAAAGAAAGAAAAAAAAGGCAAAGGTTGCCATCCTAGTCTCTAATAAAACAGACTTTAAACCAACAAAAATCAAAACACACCAAGGAAGGCATTACATACTGGTAAAGGGATCAACGCAACAAAAAGAGTTAAGTATCCTAGATATATATGCACCCAATATAGGAGCACCAGGATTCATAAAGCAAGTTCTTAGAGACCTACAAAGAAACTGAGACTCCCATAAAATAATAGTGGGATACTTTACCACCCTATTGTCAATATTAGACAGAACAATGTGGCAGAAAAAAAACAAGGATATACAGGACTTGAACTCAGCTCTGGTCGTAGCAGACCTAATAGACATCTACAGAACTCTCCACCCCAAATCAACAAAATATACATTATTTTCAGCACCACGCAGCACTTATTCTAAAATTGACAATATAATCGGAAATAAAACACTCCTTAGCAAATGCAAAAGAATGGAAATCATAACAAACAGTCTCCCAGATTGCAGTGCAATCAAATTAGAACTCAAGATGAAGCAACTCACTCAAAGCTGAACAACTACATGGAAATTGAACAACCTGCTCCTGAACGACTGCTGGGTAAATAACAAAATTAAGGCAGAAATAAATAAGTTATTTGAAATCAATGAGAACAAAGAAACAATGTACCAGAATCACTGGGACACACCTAAGGCAGTATTTAGGTGAAAATTTATAGTACTAAATGCTAATAGGAGAAAGCGGGAAAGATTTAAAACTGACACCCTAACATCACAATTAAAAGAACTAGAGAAGCAAGAGCAAACAAATTCAGAAGCTAGCAAAAGTCAAGAAATAACGAAGATCAGAGCAGAACTGAAGGAGATAGAGACATGAAAAACACTCCAAAAAAAATCAGTGAATCCAGGACCTGGTTTTTTGAAAAGATTAACAAAATAGATAGATGGCTAGCCAGACTAATAAAAAAGAAAAGAGAGTGTGATAGAATGCTAGGAAAAATAATGGCAAGAAAATAGAAAATAAAAAAAAAAAGAAAAGAGAGAAGAAACAAATAGACACAATAAAAAATGATAAAGGGGACATCACCACTGATCCCACAGAAATACAAACTACCCTCAGAGAATATTATAAACACCTCTATGCAAATAAACTAGAAAATCTAGAAGAAATAGATACATTTCTGGATACATAACAACCTCCCAAGACTAGAGCAGAAAGAAGTTGAATCCCTGAAGAGGCCAATAACAGGTTCTGAAATTGAGGCAGTAATTAATAGTCTACTAACCAAAAAAAGGCCCAGGACCAGACGGATTCACAGCTGAATTCCACAAAAGATACAAAGAGAAGCTGGTAATATTCCTTCTGAAACTATTCCAAACAATAGAAAAAGAGGGACTCCTCCCTACCTCATTTTATGAGGCCAGCATCATCCTGATGCCGAAACCTGGCAGAGACACAACAAAAATAGAAAATTTCAGGCCAATAACCTGATGAACATTGATACAAAAATCCTCAATAAAATACTGGCAAACCGAATCCAGCAGCACATCAAAAAGCTTATCCATCATGATCAAGTCAGCTTCATCCCTGGGATGCAAAACTGGTCCAACATATGCAAATCAAGAAACGTAATCCATCACATAAACGGAACCAATGACAAAAAACACACGATTATCTAAATAGATGCAGAAAAGACCTTTGACAAAATTCAACACCCCTTCAGGTTAAAAACTCTCAAAAAACTAGGTATTAAACTCTCAAAATAATATGAGCTATTTATGACAAACCCACAGCCAATATCATACTGAATGGGCAAAAGCTAGAAGCATTCCCTTTGACAACTGGCACAAAATAAGAATGCCCTCTCTTACCACTCCTATTCAACATAGTATTGAAAGTTCTGGCCAGAGCAATCAGGCAAAAGAAAGAAATAAAGGGTATTCAAATAGGAAAAGAGAGGAGGCCAAATTGTCTCTGTTTGCAGATGACATGATTGTATATTTAGAAAAACCCATCATCTCAGTGCAAAATCTCCTTAAGCTGATAAGCAACTTCAGCAAAAACACAAGCATTGCTATACACCAATAATAGACAAACATGGAGTCAATGGCTACAAAGAGAATAAAATACCTAGGAATACAACTTACAAAGGATGTGAAGAACCTCTTTAAAGAGAACTTAAAAAAAACACTGCTCAAGAAAATAAGAGAGGATACAAACAAATAGAAAAAAAATTCCATGCCCATGGATAGGAAGAACCAATATAATGAAAATGGCTATACTGCCCAAAGTAATTTATAGATTCAGTGCTATTCCCATCAAATTACCACTGACTTTCTTCACAGAACCAGAAAAAACTACTTTAAATGTCATATAAAACCAAAAAAGAGCCCATATAGCCAAGACAATTCTAAGCAAAAAGAACAAAGCTGAAAGCATCACACTACCTGACTTCCAACTATACTATAAGGCTACAGTAACCAAAACAGCACAGTACTGGTACCAAAACAGATATATAGACCAATGGAACAGAACAGAGGCCTCAGAAATAACTACACACATCTAAAACCATCTGATCTTTGACAAACCTGACAAAAATAAGCAATAAGGAAAGAATTCCCTATTCAATAAATGGTATTGGGAAAACTGGCTAGCCATGTGCAGAAAACTGGACCTCTTCCTTATACCTTACACAAAAGTTAAATCAAGATGAATTAAAGAGTTAAATATTAAGACCTAAAACTATAAAAACCCTAAAAGAAAACTATAATCAGAGTGAACAGGCAACCTAAAGAATGGGAGAAAATTTTTGCAATCTATTCATCTGACAGAGGGCTAATATCCAGGATCTACAAAGAACTTAAACAAATTTACAAGAAAAAAACAACCTCATCAAAAAGTAAGCAAAGGATATGAACAGACACTTCTCAAAAGAAGACATTTATGTGGCCAACAAACATATGAAAAAATGTTCATTGTCACTAGTCATTAGAGAAATGTAAATCAAAACCACAATGAGATATCATCTTATACCAGTCAGAATGGCAGTGATTAAAAAGTCAGGAAGTAGCATGCTACAGAGCATGTGGAGAAATAGGAATGCTTTTATACTGTTGTGGGAGTATAAATTAGTTCAACCTTTGTGGAAGACTCTATGGCAATTCCTCAAGCATCTGGAATTAGAAATACCATTTAACCTAGCAATCCCATTACTAGGTATATACCCAAAGGATTATAAATCATTCTACTATAAAAACACAAGCACATATATGTTTATTGCATCACTGTTCACAATAGCAAAGATTTGGAACCAACCCAAATGCCCATCAATGATAGACTGGATAAAGAAAATGTGGCACATATATACCATGGAATACTATGCAGCCATAAAAAGGATGAGTTCATGTCCTTTGTAGGGGCATGGATGAAGCTAGAAACCATTATTCTCAGCAAACTAACACAGGAACAGAAAACCGAACATCGCATGTTCTCACTCATCAGTGCGAATTGAACAATGAGAACATATGAACACAAACAGGAAGGGGAACATCACACAGTGGGGCCTGTCAGCAGGTGGGAGGCTGGGGAGGGAGAGCATTAGGAGAAATACCTAATATAGATGACAGGTTGATGGGTGCAGCAAACCACCATGGCACATGTATACCTATGTAACAAACCTGCATGTTCTGCACATGTATCTCAGAACTTAAAGTATAATTTAAAAAAAGATAAATTTGCCATATGACCTAGCAATCTCACTCCTACCTGTCTACTGCAAAGAAATAAAATATGTATGTCTACAAAAAAATCTACAACTTTTGAAATGTTTAACTTATTTCAACAGTAATTCAAGTCCTTACTTCATTTAAATGGAACCTACAGGTATCCAGGGTTTTGCCCATGGTGAGGACCGAGGATTTCCCTTACGGAATTCTATCAGTATCCGATTAACTTGCTCTTGGATATAAAGGTATTGATGAAGTATGCCAGGGAGATTAGAGTTACAGCTCAACAAAGTCAGAAATCAACTGGAGTAATGAGTTGTGCTTGCAAAATCAACTCTGAATTATTACTACTTGGTAGATTTTCCACATGGAACATTAATAACAGGCTTTCTTTCTTCTGCTATTAGCTTTCTCCCAAACCCACTTACTCTCCTCTCAGGTGGTGGGTGTCCCCAAAGTAAAGTCATTTTAAATGCCACCTGCCTAAAGCAAATCAAAATTAGACGGGAAAATCTGCTACAGAACAATAACACAATGCGTCCCAAGTCCATATAAACTACCGGTTCAAAGTTTGAATAATTAGCACCACAGTCCTACTTTTTATGATACCAAAAACTGACTGGTAATAGAAATATATCTTTTTTGAAGATAGATGATATTTCTCTAGGCATACCCCTAAAGCCTAATCCAGGAGCCTGGGTGACCCAATGAGCTGCATTTTTACAAATCGGTTTCTGGAGAACAGGATACGTGCAGAGCTCTCCCTAGACTCAAAAATATATCCAAAGAGCCCCCTTCCAATTGTTACACAATACTTCTTTTCAATTCTCCCCACTATATGAAATCAATGTTGACACATATTTGAATTTGATGAAAAGTAGATTGCAGGAAACTTTTTGGATATCAGGATAACCCGAGCATGCTTTATTATTAAAAAGCAGAATTTTTTAAAATTGAAAACTCAAGATACTTCAAAATTCATTAAAGTTAGATATAATTTTCTTTCTATCATATACAAATAAGACAGCTTAACTATGTACTCTTCACTGTATGCCTTCACCAAAATGAAGGTCTAAGAAGCGGCCTCAGAGCAAAGTCCCTCTCTGACCTTCTCTCACCCTCCTGTCTCTTACCCCTCATCCTCCCTTTGGTCAAGTCATAGCAACTAGAATCTGGGGCCGGGTGTGGTGGCTTATGCCTGTAATCCCAGCACTTTGGGAGGCTGAGGCAGGTAGATCTCTTGAGGTCACGAGTTTAAGACCAACCTGACCAACATGGTAAAAACTTGCCTCTACTAAAAACGCAAGCATTAGCTGGGTGTGGTGGTGGACGCCTGTAATCTCAGCTATGTGGGAAGCTGAGGAGTAGAATTGCTTGCATCCAGGAGGCGGAGGTTGCAGTGAACCCAGATGGCGCTATTGCACTCCAGCCTGGGTGACACAGCAAGACTCGATATCAAAAACAAACAAACAAACAAAAACATAGAAACTAGAATCCCTCTTCCCTAAAATGGGTCATAGAAACCAGAGCCTCTTTTCCCCAAGTCAGCCATAAAGTCTAAAAATGTTACTCTAACCTTTCCCACCACCACCTTTCTGTTTAATAGCTGGTTATAAAGCAATTAAGACCCTTATTCCAGAGGAGTCCTACCCATACTCATGAGAAGAAATCCTTTGCAAAGAGAGGCCAAGAGAAATCTGAACAGACAGACCTTGCTGAGTTTTCCCACTCAGTCCATTTGCATTAGCTCATACCCTTTATTTCCGACGACAGTTCTACATAGCTGACCATACTTCATTGAACATAAGCACAAAAATGGAGTTTTTCCTGTATCTTTGGGTTTTCATTCTGAAGCCTCTCATGTTGTGTAAAATTATGATCAAACACATTTTAAAAGGCAGAGATCCTTTTCTTCAAAATAAATGCTAATTCAAACCCCAATTTTTAGATAGATAAAACAAGGCTATCCTGGTTAAAGTGGGAGTGGAGGCTCAGACCCCTTTAACACCCAGCATCAATAGCCCTCAGACCCCAGAAACATCTCTGTCCAACCCGAGAGATCTGCAGTAAGTGGTTTGAATCCACTGCAAGACATTCTTAATTTTATTGTTGGATTAAGCCAAGCCACCAGAGAGATACATATTTGAACAGTGATTAAGGCTTTTGTAGAATTAATTCTCTGAAAGTACTAAATCAAATGTACTCAAATTGTATTGAGGTAACTTATTTTAAAATTAAATGAAACTTAAGAAGTAACCCAAAGACCTGTGCTACCTAAAATCATATTTAGTAGAGGGGCCAGAAGTGGAGACTTTGGATCTTGGCTGCCGGGGTTTGAATCCCAGCTTTACCATTTATTAATTTTGTGATATGATGCAAGTTACTTAACCTCTTTGTGTGATTGCTTCCTCAACTGTAAAAGGGAGATGAAGACAATAATATTACCTACTCAGAGAATGCTGGGAGAAATTAATTATTTTAAGAAATTTGAAGAAAGCGATTTATTATTTATAAAGAGCCATGGAAAATCCTTTCCTTTAGTCCTCAGCATTAAGAAAATTGGTCAGGCACAGTGGTTCACCCCTGCAAACCTAGCATTTTAGGAAGCTGAGGCAGGTGGATTGCTTGAGCTCAAGAGTTCAATATATGGTGAAACCTTGTCTCTACAAAAAATGCAAAAATTAGCCAGGTGTGGTGGCACGCACATGTAGTCCCAGCTAGCTGGAGGGCTGAGGCAGAAGAATCACTTCAACCTGGGAGGTCAAGGCTGCAGTGAGACGGGATCGTACCATGGCACTCCAGCCTGGGTGGCAAGGTGAGACCCTGTCTCAAAAAAAAAATTTATCTATATCCTGAAAAATGAATTATTTTTATTATGAAAACATTGTAAATTCTTCTTTAGTGTGGTAAAATATAAGGATAGGTGTGCACTTCTCCTTCAGGACCCATGGAAAGCACAACTAGTCAGTCTTTCCCACTGAAAACATGCAAAGCCTCAGAATGTTTTGCAACAGAGATCTCCAGGTAGTTACTGTTAAGCAATCAAAGTTGGCATATAAGTCAACCTACTACTCTCCCATGGCTAGAAGTACTCTTTCCAGTAATCCAGCCTGTATTCTACGTGGGAGAAACAGCAAGACCAAGGAAATGAATACAGAGAAATACCAAGCATATTCATGAAATAGCAGATATTCAAGAAGTCAATATAAGCTTTTATTGATCAAACACTAATATTGATAAATATTAATTCCAAACGATTTAAATTTGTTTTAAATTTTAAAACATTTTTCTATTATAAACATTTTAAAATATTAACTATTAATAATATGAATTTCATAGTAGCCCTTTGAAGTAGATACTATTATCCTTGTCTTACAGATGAGAAAACTGGGACAAAGAGAAGTTAAGAAGCTGCTCATGATCACACAGCTAGTAAATGGTAACCCAGGCAGTCCAGCTGCAGAGGCCAGCTTTCAACAACCCTGCCACGATGCTTCTCTTTCAGGGTAAGAAAGAGACAATGTCAGAGCCAGGCTTTAGGGGGATTAACCTGCTAGGAGGAAGAAGGATGAACAAGGAGCGTGAACAACATAATTACCATTATGCGTTAAACATTTACTAAATGTTAGGCACTGTATTGAGTATTTTACACATGTTCTTTCATTTACTTCTCACAATTACTTAAGATCAACACAATTATTATTTCCATTTTAAAGATAAAGTAACTAAATAACAAAGAGATTAAGCAGTGGCACCAGGTAGTAAGTGGCAGAGCTAGGACTCAAACCCAGTTCTACCTAACTTCAAACTCACATTCTTAACTACTCACAAGACATGACTTTAAGTGACATATGTGAAAACTAACAGGAATGAAGAAAACCAGTGCAGGGCATATTGTGAAGGAGACATCCACGAAGTTTAGCAACTGTTTCAGTGTATCAGAGAAAGGGGAGGAGTCAGAGATGACTCAGGTTTGAAGGGTGAGTAACTTGAAGAAGTGACACTTCAAAGAAATAGGGAAGTCAAAAGAGCCCAGCCTCCGAGAAAAAGATGAGTTCATACTTAGACAACACTCATTTCTAAGCAGGGAAATAGTGCATGGAGAAGAGAGCTACCATTTTCATGTGAGTTTATGCCTTACATCCATCCAGGTTCTCCAAACCCCCAAGTCTGGACTAGAACTCCTGGTTCTTGCCTGCCTGAATGGATTTTTCTCACTTCCTCTACTATTTGAACAACCTGCCTGATTTTAAAAGTTAAGTCAGAAAAAAGAATTAAAGAGAGTGATTTAAAAGGGGGTGGACTTTTTTCTCCAGGAGTTTCTGGTCTGTGCTTAATTCTAAAGCAACCAACACATGTCTCTGCACAACAGCCAGCAGCATTTTGGCACAAGATATTCAGGGACTGTCATAATAGGCAATGCTAACCAACTTAGCAGAAATAAGAATTTAACATTTTTGTGAAAACTACTGCTTCCTCCACACCTACCACGACCACCAAAAGGTGATGAGGGGAGTTTCTCTGAGAAAAAAAACCTCACGATTTGTGGTTAAATGTCAGGTTTCTACCATTAATTATTTGCATGACCTAAGCAAGTAACTGGATTTTTCTGTGCTCATGTAGTTCCCTCCTATATTAACTGAGTGGGTTGGCTATATTCAATTTAACTCAGATTTAACTAATATTTACTTAGCCAATGCTAAGATTCTTTTTACCTCTTTATAGTCCATTATTCAAACTGATAGAAAGAAGGGGCAACAGGTCTTGAGTGAAAGCAGTGCTATAGTCCATGTCATGAAATTCTCTTAGTTTATAAACCAAGAAAGTGAGGTCCAGAATCTTGATTCATTGCAGATAAAAAGCTAGTTAGCAACCAAGTCCAATCTAGAATGAGCCCTGATTTGCCTTCTTGGGCTCTTCCCGCTATACCACAGTGTCGTTTCTACCCAGCTAGTTTAGCAGTGTTTGCCTTAGACCAACTCAGAATGAGTTACAAAAGAAAAAAACACAAAGCCTGGCTGATCTGAGAGAGACTTATGTGTTGGATTTAAGTTCTTATAAAATCCCATTACACTTCAACTGCAACATAGAAGTATGAGGCTATGTTACATGCTATTTATAGCAAAGTATAATGGCTAAAGCCTCAGATAGAACTTCTGTTCTTACTGCCTTAGACACAGCCTAACTTCCAAAAGGTCACTCTGAAGTTGTGACTCCTGAGACAACAAAAGAGAGGTGATGGTGCCCTCCCCACCTGGGGAGTGCACCTGGCCAAGGCTGCATTTGGTGCCCACTTTGACTTTGCCAGTGGAGGAACAAAGGAGGAAAAAGATGTTCAGAGCTAGGTAGACAGGAAAGAAGGTGGGTGAGGGAGGGTGCAGCCAAGTCCTTCAGCAGCATTGCAGATCTCCATCTTTAATTCCCCATCTCTTTACTGCTAGCTCTAAGAAGCATACAGAAATAGAGGAACAGCAAATACAAATTCAAAAACAGAAATTCTAGTGAGAGTTGGCTTGGCACTGCCAATAGGAACTCTAGGCAGAAGTACACACTGCATACCCCAAGAGCTGGCTCTGCTCACAACTTCTATGCTGAGCTGTGAGCTTTAACGGGACTACCTGGTCAGTGCCTTAGGTTCCTTAGACACAGGCATTAAATAAACTCAGAAAGACTAATAGATAGGACTAATTCATTGTTTTTATAGATAAGAGTCTTTTTTCCTTCTAAACAGAAGTAAAAATGAGAAAGATAAATTTAACCACATTTTTCCTTTGAGGCAAAACAATCTGAACCATAAAATAGCTGCCTACTCTGAACACAAAGGAGCATATCTCCTCTGACCCTTGCATGTCAAATCTTCCTAGGGCCCTTTTCTTTTCTTTTTTGAGACGGAGTTTCACTCTTGTTACCCAGGCTAGATTGCAATGGCGCGATCTCAGCTCACCGCAACCTCCGCCTCATGGGTTCAGGCAATTCTCCTGCCTCAGCCTTCTGAGTAGCTGGGATTACAGGCACGCGCCACCATGCCCAGCTAATTTTTTGTATTTTTAGTAGAGATGGGGTTTCACCATGTTTACCAGGATGGTCTCGATCTCCTGACCTCGTGATCCAACCGCCTTGGCCTCCCAAAGTGCTGGGATTACAGGCGTGAGCCACCGCGCCCGGCCCCTAGGGCCCTTTCTAATTGATAGGCTTTATTATATTCACAATCCTACATCCAATGTACATAATACACCTCTTATTCTAAAATGAATATTTTTAAATCAAACTAGTATTCATTCATTTATTCATCAGCAAATATTTATTGAGTACCACCTATGTGCCAGGCACTGTTCTGAGTACTAGGAATACAGCAGTGAACAAAATAAACAAAAATCCTGTGCTCAATGGAGCTCACCTTCTAGTTGAAATCCCTCTCTCTCTATTTTCAAAGTGCTTAATTTAATAAATGTTTGTTAAATGAATAATAAATAATATTTGGGATAATCTGTGAGAATCAGACAAAGTATCCAGATTGCCTGTGTGCCATACAGAATCTAAGACAAAATGTATGAATTTAATTAATCCTTGAATTTTACCTCCATTTCCTGTCAAGTCTCTTTTTCATTTTTGCCAGCCTGCTGCAAAATAAAATAAGATAATTCCTAGGAAGTATTTCTCTGAAGGCACAGAGTATAAAATATCAACAAGGCCTGGCGGGGTGGCTCGCAACTGTAATCCCAGCACTTTGGGAGGCCAAGGCAGGCAGAACATGAGGTCAGGAGCTCGAGACCAGCCTGGCCAACATGGTGATACCCCATCTCTACTAAAAATACAAAAATTAACTGAGTGTGATAGTGGGCACCTGTAGTCCCAGCTACTGGGAAGGCTGAGGCAAGAGAATTGTTTGAACCCAGGAGGCGGAAGTTGCAGTAATCTAAGATCACACCATTGCACTCCAGCCTGGGCAACAGGGTGATACTCTATCCCAATAAATAAATAAATAAATAACAAAAGAGAAAGAGGCTCTTATAAACAGAAAAGAAGGGAGAGCCTGGTGGTGATCACCCTCATTCAGTGAAGTCCTACATTTAGAAACCTCGTGCCTCTATGCCAAGCATCAAATTTTTTAAAACCCAGTAAAGTAGCATTTCAAAAACCAACACTAAAGGAATAAATAACCTGGCTGCAAACTTACTTCAAGGAGGTTCAGAGCTGACCCTCTAGAGCATAGCCTTGGGAGTTCCATGCTGGTGTATGTTCATCTGGATCCAGTGCAGTACTGCTGACCTCCAGTCAGTGGCAACTTCATTTTCATAGTGTCCTGGGTGGTGCAGCCTGAGGAGGGGTGGGTCACACAAACAGATGTTTTGTAATGCAGTCAGGTACAAAGCAAGCCCTCTGCCTCTGGGAAGTAAAGTTAAAAGGATAAGAGATTATGAGAGAAATCCACTATTGCATCAAGAAATGGTAGCAAATGTGGAAATGTGGCCATCAAAGTCCAGGTCATTAATGAAGCAAATCTCCAAAGAAAAAAAATGGATTAAGTCATCTTTCATACTCTCCTTCTAAGCCAACTGAATGAAAGAAAAAAGGGATTTATTATTTTATCAGGAAATCAAAAAAGAGAGAGGGAATAAAGAAATATCAGAATGACACAAGCATTTGCTAGCATAAATAATGCTAAATTCATCTCAAGGTAGCTTCCACTTAGAAAGCAAACCTATAATAAAAGGAATGAAATTGGTTTTATTTGCCATCAGTTAAGCAAACTACCATTTATATTATTACCAGCTACATTCATATCCAAAGAAAAGAGCCAAAGCCAAACACAAGTTTTCAAATACTACCAAGGATATACAGGTAAAAAGATATCACAGGCTGGGAGTGGGTGGCTCACACCTGTAATCCCAGCACATTGGGAGGCCAAGATGAGAGGATCAACTTGAACCCAGGAGTCTGGGACCAGCCTGAGTAACACTGGGAAAATCAGACTTTTAAAGAAAAAAAAAATTTAGCCACGCATGGTGGCATATGCCACCATGAGGCAGAAGGATTGCTTGAACCCGGGAGACCAAGGCTTCAGTGAACCATCATTGAATCACTCCACTCCAACCTGGGTGACAGAGTGAGACCTCTTCTCCAGAAAGAAATCACAGAAAGTAAACTACGAACATGAACAAAAATAGAAAGTGGTTCTATGGGGTCTAGAATATAAGCTACCTCCATCATGAGGATAGCAATCAATAAGAGGTGGGTCCAAATATTGATTCCCATCTTTGGTTATCCTCTCAAGGAGTCCCCTGTAAGAGGGATAACTTTACTACCTAGTAATGACAAAGCAGTTAGAAGCAGTTCTCTGTCTAATTAGAGGAATCCTAATACTGCAATAATGAGCAATAGCTCTATGATGCATATTAAAATAACATTAAAGACCATTATAACTTTTGTGAAATGGCCTCTAACACAACATGCAGTTGAAGCATCATGTATCAGAATGGTTTGAGAAGGGAAAATGGATAGGGAAACAGGGGTGCAGATGTATAAGGAAAGCAGGCATAAGTGCCCCTATTTAAATATTTTGTTGTCGTTGACTAACTCTAATCCTTTGCTTTTGAATATTTAAAAGTATTTTGAGGGAATTGATTCCATCTTCTCTTTCAAATTTTCAATTCTCTCTCCTACTTCCTTTACTGGCTTTCTCTTCCTTTCAGTGCCTTTATTCTTCTTCTTTGCCTCAAGTCTTCTCTGTACTGCAAAGTTCCAAGTTTGTGTGGCAGAGAAATAAATTAGGTGAGGAGGGGGAAAGAGAGCGTGATCAAGATTAGAGGAAGAACCATTTTAGCTTCCTTGATCCCTCGTTCTATCAGAACATCTATGCAACCTGGTGAAAATCACTGAAGAATGTGGCAGACATGGAGGCTTAGGAAAGAAACTCTACCATTATAAATTCCAGCCAAGAAACATGTTAAAACATTCATTTATTGCACCCACATACAATCCACCATCTGGATTCACATTACATAAAAGCATACAGAAAGGTTTGTATGCCAGAAATCGAAGGTATGCGTGAAAAAAATAACTAAATAACACCTAGCCAGTGATTGCAAAGCCAGTGTTGAAGATGGACAGGCTGTGTCTCAAACATTCTGATGGGAAGTGTGGCTTCTGAAAGCTCTTTCAGATGAGTTGGAAAATGCATGAAGATTGTTCATCTTCATATACAACCATCATCATTGCTGATATTACAGTGACCCAGGAAAGGAACCCAATACATTGAGTAGTAAATTTATACTCTTCATCTGTGAGTAAAATATAAAACAAAATATAAAAACAAATAAAACTATTGTAAAGAACGACAATAAAGATACGTTGAAAGGCACCAATATTTTTATTACTAAGCTACCGAGGTATTGTGAATTGTTAACTTGCTTTATTTTCTTCCCTTGTGTCTTCATTTTTGTTCCATCTTCAACTTGCAACTCCCACTCTCCAACATTCAAGCACATAGATAATTATGTGTTTATAGTCTCTGAGTAGCTTTGGGGCAGGATGGGAAGCAGAAGAGGCCTGCAAGTCTTTTTCATTATTCTTCCAAAGTCTTAGGATAACATAAGTGCTTTTGTGAAGGAGATGTTTCTACACTCAACATTTAAAAAAAAGTGTCATGATCAGAAATATAAAGTGAAAAGGACTTTCACAAGTAGAGATTCCTCCTGTTCCAGGTTGGTAGCTGAGGGGAGAAGAGAAGGAGCGTGAAGAAGGTCTACAGGTTCTGAGAGCAAAGCAAATGTGAGCCCATTCCTTGCCAGCACACTGGTTCAGCACCAAGACTCAGAGAGAGAAAGGCTGCCTGCTGTGTCTAGCCTGATAGGAGTACAACAACCTCAGTACAAATTTTCAGCAGATAAAAGTAAGCTGATCATCCTCCCCAGGAGATACACAAATTGAGGTTCTTAGCTTAGAAGCAAACTGCACCTGATTTGAGCAGAATTTGTTACCTCAAGCACACATGGAATTTGCTGGAAGGTTATAGGGAAATTCGGGGAATCAGAGGCAATAACTTTGGTAACCTGGGTACCTGAAAGTGCAGCACCATCCCCTTGAGGTGCTGATACTAGAAGGATCAAATCTAATCTTGTCCTATCCTTGAGTCAGCCCTCACAAATTTAGATTTCTGAAGGAGTTGGAGGACCTTTGCTTAGCTCTCTTGCCGAACCCTCAGCCAAGAAGGGTAACACAACTTATTTCACAGTGGTAGAATACTGTAAGCATTGGAGGTAGGTAAAGTCCCCAGAGGAAAATCAGGGGACTGATTTTACAAAAAAAAAAAAAAAAGAAAGAAAAAAAAGAATGGATGCTGGGTAGGCATAAAAAACATATGCCCACTGCAAATGGCCACTTCAGAGATATAAAAATCTCACGTTTAATTACTTTTTAATACATTCTTTATGTGTGATAATCAATTGGAAGAAGTTGGAGTTCAATTTGTCTGAACACTAAATTCACTGTGTCATTCCTGCTTCCAACTATTTATTGGTTCACCATTCCCTCCAGTAAAGCTCCAATTTCTTCATATTCTTCTAGTCTCTGCCTACTCAGCCCTTGTCACCAATTCGCTTCCTTCCCTGCACCTACATCCCCATAATATGAAGGGATTTGCATTTCCTTGAACACATTATCCTGTTTCACATCTACGAATCTTTGTACATGCTGCTCTCTGTTTGGAATGTTCCTCCCTATTCCTTGTCTTCCTGGAGAACTTAATCCAAATACTTCCTGTTTAGGGAAAGTTGTAGGGTACCCTTCTCTCCCTAACACTCTTTCCCCCACCACATTATTCTTCATCTCAATATATCCACTGTATATCTTGCACATGCCTCTATTTTTTATTTTACTGTGTTGTAATTATTTGTTTATATGTTTGTCTCCCTTAAAAGTCTATGAGCTTTTAGGGATGGGTTCTGAAAAAATGGGTGTTGAGTGAATAAAAGAACTAATGAAGTTTCCAATCAGACACTGTCTTAGTCCATTTGTGTTGCTATGAAGGAATATCTGAGGCTGAGTATTTTATTTTATTTATTTTTGAGACAGAGTCTGGCTGTCACCCAGGCTAGAGTGCAGTGGCATGATCTTGGCTCAAGCAATCTCCCTGCCTCAGCCTCCTGAGTAGCTGGGATTACAAGTGCCCACCACCACCCTCATCTAATTTTTGTATTTTTAGTAGAGACAGGGTTTCACCAAGTTGGCCAGGCTGGTCTCAAACTCCTGACCTCAAGTGATCTGCACATCTCAGCCTCCCAAAGGGCTGAGATTACATGCGTGAGCCACTGCGCCTGGCCTAGGTAATTTATTTTACAAAGAAGTTTACAGCCGGGCATGGTGGCACACATCTGTAATCCCAGCTACTCAGGAGGCTGAGGCTGGAAAATTGCTTGAACCCAGGAGGCAGAGGTTGCAGTGAGCCAAGATTGTGCCACTGCACTCCAGCTGGGGCAACAGAGTGAGACTCCATCTCAAAAAAAAAAAAAAAAAAGTTTATTTGCCTCACAGTTCTGCAGGTTGTACAAGAAGCATGGTGATGGCATCTCTTACTAGTGAGGGCTTCAGGCTGTTTCCACTCATAGAAGGCAAAGGGGAGCCAGCTGTGCGAGATCACGTGGTAAGAGAAGCAAGAAGAGAGAAGAGGGAGAGGCCGTATTCAACAACCAGCTCTCCCGGAAACTAAGAGAGTGAGGACTCATTCATTACCATGAAGACAGCACCAAGCCCTTCATAAGGGATTTACCCTCATGACCCAAATGCCTCCCAATAAGCCCTACTTCCAACACTGAGAATCAAATTTCAAACCAGAGGTTTGGAGGAGTCAGAAAAACCAAGTTATAGTGGATACCAACATTCCCCAAGGGCCTACTGTGCCTGGAATCATACACAGCAGGTGTAGTAAGGAAGAATGTTTACTAAAGCAGTAGTTCACTACAGGGGTATGCAGGTCATCAGTGCGGAGGGACACATGGTTTCATTACAATTTCCAAATACTTACTCTCCTTAATCCCCATGTTCACTTGCAAGCATAATGCACCATTTTCTGCCTCCCTTATTTGCCCATATTGTTTTTGCAAATTTTTATCTATCTTCATTTCAGGTCTGTAGTGGTAAAATTCATACTCCAAATATTGTATGTTTTGTTACTAATGAAATACCTGGTTTTATATAGTGAATCATTTCATAGAATAGCCCCTAAAAATGTGGGCTCAGGAGCCAGATAACCTGGGTGTCTATCATGGCTCTGGTTGCGTGATTCCTCAAAGTATTCAACCTCTCTGTGCCTCAGATACCTAATCTATGAAAATGAGGCCCATAATAGTACCCGACCCATTAGATTAGTGAGAGGATTAAATGAGTCATAGATGTAAAGCATCCAGAACACTGCTTGACCTTAAAAAGAGCTAAATAAATGCTAGCTGTCATTATTGTTGCAATAAAATGGACTCCCTACCATATTACCACAATTTTTTTAGTAATTAAAATAATACAGTAAATAAGAAGTATAATAACAGAATGTATGTAAGCAGGAGTTTTATTTTTTGCCACCATAGCAGGATCCAAGTTCTTTAGTGAAGTAACTTTCAGTTGTTTCAGTAACATAAACAATTCAAAACCACTGCAATAGAGAATGACCCTTAAGGAATCAATAAATTCATGAAGAAAATAGGATAAACAGAATACAAATCTACCCAGAAACATTTCAATATACCTTTTTGTGCAAGAGCTTAGTAAGGGGAAAATAATTAAATATGATTCAAAAGAGGTTACCTAATGTGAAGTAGTGAGAGAGGATGAGAACTGCCTTTTAGTTTAGGAGGAAAGCAGCAGTTAAAAGAGTCTTGGATCACTGAGGATCAGTGAGAGCAGACAGAGGTTCATCATGGGTGGTTTTTTCTCAAGTATATCTTCCAGTCTGTTTGGAGCTCAGGAAATGAAGATTTTAATTTTGGGATTAGACGGAGCAGCAAAAACCAAAATTTTGTACAGATTACAAATTGGAGAAGTCTTTACTGCTATACCTACCATCGGATATAATGTAGAGATGGTGACATACAAAAACTTTAAATTCCAACTCTGGGATTTAGGAGGACAGACAAGTATCAGGCCATACTGGAGATGTTACTATTCAAACACAGATGCAGTCATTTATGTAGTAGACTGTTGTGACCAAGACCGAATTGGCATTTCCAAATCAGAGTTAGTTGCCATGTTGGAGGAAGAAGAGCTCAGAAAAGCCATTTTAGTGGTGTTTGCAGGACATGGAACAGGCCATGACTTCCTCAGAGATGGCAAATTTACTTTGGCTACCTGTCTTGAAGGACTGAAAATGGCAATATTCAAAACATCAGCAACCAAAGGCACTAGCCTTGATGAGGCAATGGAATGGTTAGTTGAAACGTTGAAAAGCAGACAGTAATTCAGTCCATTCTTCTCCCCTGAAACGAAGACTACATCACCTCCGTTCCCTTTGCAGTCAAGTGTACTTCACAACAGGTATATGATTGCTGGCATATACTGACTGACTGCAATGTTTGTAGTTAATAGGGAAAAGAAGTATTTGGTTGGAGGGCTAACTCAATTGTATCAACTGAATGTTCTATGTAAAGTAAAATATTCTTTCCTTGCTTTCTTGTGTTAAGATATATATTCTATTTGTATGGAATTCTTAGTAAAATACAGTTCTATTAAAGAATGTACTCCTATTGGATGAAGAAACCTCCTCTATTTTTGAATAGTAGTTGCAGCTTGTCTGTATAAATACTAACAAATATCTTAGCAGATTTTTTCCCTTTAAAATGAATTCTCTTTCCAAAGATTAGACTCAGTAGAGTAGGTAAGGAATATAGTGTGTATAATATAATCTTTGTTTGCTTACCTGACCACTTTTTATTAAGCTGTTTTATTTAAAAGCTTTTGGTTATAGACATGAATAATATTTTGATGGTTCACTGACTTATCTGTAATTGTCATTTTATAGCACTTTACAGTTGTCAGAAAAATATTACATATATTGACCTAGTTGATCTGTATAAGAAGCTTGTGAGGTAAGTAGGACAGATTATGATGTCTTCACTTTACGGACATGGACCCAGGGTTCTAATAAGTTGGCTTGCCCATGGTCACCTGCTAGCTAGTAAGATGGGAATAGGGCTCAAAGTAAAACTTTTGGTTTAGAAGCTTGACTCATAAACTATACTATATATCCCCCAAAATGTCAGCATTGACAACACAATCTAACTCTTAAATAAAATTATGCTAATTAAAGTAGTTACATTAAAAAAAAAAAAAAGAGTCTTGGCTGAGAGCAATGGCTTATGCCTGTAATCCCAGCACATTGGGACACTGAGGTGAGCAGATCACTTGAGCTTGGGAGTTCGATACCAGCCTGGCCAACATGGTGGAACCCTGTCTCTAGGGGGAAAAAATTAGCAGGACATGGTGGCGCACACCTGTAGTCCTGGCTACTCCACTGAGGTGGCAAGATTGCTTGAGCTTACGAGGTCAAGGTTGTACTGAGCTAGGATCGTGCCACTGTACTCCAGCCTGGGAGAGAGCAAGACTCCATCTTCCCCACCCAAGCCCCACCACAAAAAAAAACGAGTCTTGAACTTTGTGAAAAACAATTTTGCCCCACCTAGCTTGGGGAATTAGAACTAATTAGTGAGTCCACTTACTTCATGAATTAGTATTTATATTTTCAGTCAGTCTTATTTCTTGGGGTCAGAACTAAAAGGTTTACTAATTAGATACATGTCAGAGAATCCCATCTCATTTATAATAGTCCCCCTTATCTTCGGGATACGTTCCAAGACCCCCAGTGAATGCCTGAAATGGCAGATAGTACCAAACTCTATATATGCTGGTTTTTTAAATTCATACATACCTATGGTAAAGTTTAATTTATAAATTAGGCACAGTAAGAGATTAATAATAACTAATAAAATGGACCAATTTTAACAATATACTATAATAAAAGTTATATGAATGTGGTCTCCTTCTCTCTCAAAATATATTATGCTGTATTCACCCATTTTTGGACCATGGTTGACTTCAGGTAAATGAAAGTGTAGAAAGCACAATCACAGATAAAAGGAGACTACCGTACTCAGAAACTGACTTCTGTTAAAGAAAATTTCAATAATTTATCCTTTCACCTCTAGGTCTGTAAGTCCATTTGAAATCGGGGCCATACAATACTCACTGTCCTGGTTTTCTAGGCATGCTGATCACTCAGTCAATGTTTTATAACGAGATATATTTTAGTTATTCAGGAATTTCTAACTTTATTTCTATGGGAAGATGCTTAGAAATCCCAGCTTATGCTGTAATTTTTCCTTATTACATGTTGACTAAGGACACTGTATTTTATGGTAATCATGAAAATAAGCCCTGGAGCTGAAGTCTATGGTCAAAGATAAAGTGATCTTAGAACCAAGGCTTTAAATTTAAACTACTGAGGACTGCCCTCTTACCTAATCTTATAGGGTTAGCTTTTGTTGGGGTGTGTATTAGTGAGTAAACTAATAATGGCTACCAAAAAAACTTCTGTTTTAGCTTTCAAAACGTTTTAAATCTTCATGTTTTTAAAGCAGGATCTTTCTCTGTTGCCCAGGATGGAATGCAGTAGTGTGATCATAGTTCACTGCAGCCTCAAACTCAAGCAATCCTCCTGCCTCAACTTCCTGAGTAGCTAGGACTACAGGTGTAAAACACTACGTCCAGCTAAAGTGTTTTTTTTTTTTTTTTGGTAGATACAAAGTCTCACTATATTGCTCAGGCTGGTCTTGCAACTCTCAGCCTCAAGTGATCTTCCTGCCTCAGCCTCCCAAAGTGTTGGGATTGCAGGTGTGAGCTACTGCACCTGGCCTATTTCAGCAAATTTGATATAATACATGGGAAGGAGACATGTTACCTTGGAAAATGTCAAAGGTCAAATTGAATTTGGAATCTGAAGGTTTTTAAGATGATCGCACAGCAGTAATAATAAATACTCTTTGTTTTCAGCGTACCCAAAATCTCTCCCTAAAACTCCACCTCCACTATACAAAAGGGTCAGAATCTCCCTCAATTTCCACAAACTGAAATCTACACATCTACATAAAATTGTACTAACCCTTTCCTGCTTTCCTTTTCCCCTAAGACCAGTTTATCCTGCTGTGCTCTAGATTCCACCCTATCTGCCTTCTCTCTTACATACTCAATTCCTGCTCCTCCTAGCCCCCCACACTGGATCCTTCCTAACAGCTTTCAAACAGACTCAGTTCCATAAAGATACTCCCTCAACCCCACTTTCTCCTTTTGCTACCACCCTATCTGTCTCCCCTTCACAGACAAACATAAAGAATGTGTCTACTCTCCGCCTTCTTTTTCTCACTACACATTTCTTTTTAAACTCACTTTGATCTAACTTCCATTTCCACTTGTGTGAACTGACTGTCACTAAGATGACCCCGTGGCCTCCAGGTTGTTAAATGCGATGGACATTTTAGTTCTCAGCTTACCTGACCTTCCAGCACTCTCCTTGTTTACCTTCTACCATTCTTTCTCAGTCTCTTTGGCCAGTTTTTTCTCCTCTATTCAGCTTTTAATTGTTGGAATCCCTTAAAGATCAATATAAGACCTACTGTTCTTCTTACTCTATGCACTCCCTAGGTAGTTATATGCCTATTGATGCCCTCGATTATTATCTATACACCAATAACTCCTACAGTTATACCTCTAGCTTTCCTTCTGTCCTAACAATTTAATCCTCTTGACTTTTCCCTCACTATCCTTCCATTTTCTTGGTTAGAAATGGGAAATCATCATTGACTCTCTTCTCCCACATTTAATAATTCAGGATGATAAACTGTTGCCACCAATGCTCCAAAGCTGAATACAATAGATATCAAGGAACCCCCATCATTTAAAGAGAATCAGTGGGTTAATGAGAGGCAACAGAACTGTCATTGCTCCTCCAAGCATCAGTCTCCCATCCTTTCCTCCTCCCTACTGCATTATCTACATATTATGTGTTATACAGAGATGAGAGAAATATATGGGAGTTGCTGGGGACAAGTAATGTGGCTCTCCCTCTCCCCCAAAGCCAAGTTAAGGAATCCAATAAAATTACTTGTAAAGACTAGATACACCCATAAGAAGGAGATAACAGTGTCTCATTGTTGGGTTGGACATCTATGCAGGCAGTGGAGTTAACTAATCTTGGCACTAACCCGAACAGGATAAAAACAAATATTGGAGAACAAAAAGAAGTGGCACTAGTTGAAGTGCCACTTGGATTGGAGCAAGATGCTTGGATTTTCCAGAAGACACTGAAGAAGAAAGTTAAGCTTGAAGTTAATTGCTGGTACATGCCCAAGGGGGCTGTGTACCAACTGATGGGATCCCAACACCAAGAGGCTAGGGACACATTGCTAAGGAAGGTATCAGAAGAGGTGGCCTGTCCCACACCAAGGAACTGTGCAGAGGCCCTTGTATGGCTTCCTGAAGAATGGCTCATCAGATAGAGGCAGCATGTGGATGCCTACTAAATCAAGTATATCAACAGCAGCTCACGTTAAATAGGATACACTTGTGACTTGTCCCCAGTCTTCCACTCAGCTCCACAGGCTGGGGAGCAAAGCAAAACCTGTAATAGAGAAGAGTGAAAACACAGACTATTTGCCAACTCCACTTCCAAGGATGTCCCTCATCCCTTGACACGATTGGACTGGAAGGACACTGAGGGAAGGGTGAGCAAAAGGTTTAAGTTGGACATGTAAGATTAGACTAGGTCAGACTGTACTTTTAATAACAGAAAGTAATCTGGAAGTATGATAATCTGCTGAAGATATTAAGGAATTTGAAGGGAAATGTTATCAGCACATTTGAAGATTGTGGTCAGCAACAAAAGTAGAATCTTTTGATGTTTAAACTCCACTGAGTTCAGTCCCTTCAATGATTTGGTTACACAGTCAATCACAGAGACACCTCTCTAATAGTATTCTTGGTCTTCCCCACACTACAGCTAGAGTGCTATTCCAGACACAGATCTGACCATGTCATTCCCCTATTTAAACATTTTTAATGGCACACCATTAATATACTAGGATAAAGATCTCAATCCAACCCCCAAAGCCCTGCTTACAGACTCATGAATCTGCCTCCACTCTGTCTACACTCCATCCACACTGGTTTCTCAGGGCCTCAGGCATACCAACTGAGCCTTCACCTATGCTATTCCACCCGCCAAAACCTATCCTCCTCCTCCCATCCTATCCAGTCCATTTGATTTCAGCTTATAAATCACTTTCACAGGAAAGTTTTCCCTGAACTAAGCAGGTGTTTCTTATTATACACTCTGAAGACACAGTATAATCCTTCATAATACCAATTATAATAATGATATATCCTTATATAATCATTTTTCAGATGTCTGTCTTTTCCAGTAGTCTGAAAGAAGACTCCGAGTGTTTTTACTTACCTTTGTATTCCTGGTACACAGCACATAAGCCATCAATGAGAATGCACACAAGAAATATTTGATGAATAAATACACAAATGAAATTACATGCATTTACTCAGTTATTGAGTAGGTCTCCAACTGAGGCATCACTGTTCTTCTCTCATCCTGAGTATCAGCAACAAATGAGGCAGGGCTTGCCCTCAGCTCAAACATTAGGCAGGTCCACCTTAGTTCTTGTTTTCTTTGGGAAAATTTCTGATTATAATACTAAACACTAATAATTGGAGGTACTTAGTAAGAGCATATGAGTGCTAGACAGAGCTTTTCTGTGCATTGTTGATCTCATCTATTCATCACAACAACCCCATAAGCTAGGTGATTTTATTACCTACATTTTTATAGAAGAAAGAAACAGGGGCCTAGAGAAGTTAAGGGACTTGCCCAAGATCACACAGCTACTGGGGAGGAGCTGGGACTGGAACCCAGTCTGGCTGACTCTAAAACCTGTGTTCTTAACCATTATAATACATAGCTTCCAAAACGCAGGGCTCTTTCTTTACTTAAGATCACAGCACTTACTCAGCATTTACTGCTAAAGACAATAGCACTGTTCTTTTCCAATGCCATTCAAAGCCTGGATTAAGATCTAAGATTTAATGTTCATATATTTTGGTTCTTCATTAGATTTTAAGTTCTTTGCAGAGAGGGGTCTTTACTGTGCTGTGCATCTCTGGTTTCCTTTCAAGGTCCGTTTCTGGTTTGAGTACTCAAAAATATTTGTAGTATGAATCAATATACAAATGAGTACCAAAACAATCTCACTCAATAGTTTACATGGATGAAATGTGCGATATTCTTTAAACACAATTCCAGGTTTAGCGATATTTCCATTTTAATGAGGATGGCTGTGGAGCAATACCATGACTCCTATTTTCATATGGAATATAATAACACAAAGTGTTCCTGGAAAAGATGACACACTGTATTTCCTTATCTTTAACAACAAACCTTATGGCCTCTTTATGTTAAATGTTGGCTTCACAACAAATGCAGAAATATTCATGATCGATTTGAGACATAATATAAAATAGATGGTATCTTTTATCAGACATGTAAAGTAGGTTAAGTTGCATCTTCATTTTGTAGAAGGCTAGAAGGCACAGTTTTCTAGCAGGTCAATGTAATTCAAATGGTAACCTCTTTTTATCAGCTCAAATATCAAAATTTCCTGTGAATGATTTGAATGTAAAATCTTACTCAAGTATTTGAAAACTATTTTATTCCCGAGAAAGAAAGCTGTAAGAAAAATCAACAATTTTCCTGGCTCTGACCAACAATATTGTGATTGTGTCAACAAAATAATTTCCAATTTATTACTTCCCCTCAGGAAACCATAAAGATAACTTTCCCACTTTTTATAATTGGAAACCCCTGAGGTAAATCTTGCCAGTTTAATTATAGAAATAGGAAATGATATATCAAATGTATAATCTTTTTCTTAAATTCACTTTGCCAAAACTGTAAAAAGCTCTACTGTCTCTACAATTAAAAATTGAAATAATTAAATGAAAAACAAATATTGCTCTTACGTTCACTGCTCCAAACTTCATGCACCTGTCTCTTTTAAAGGATCCATATGGCACGAAGTTTGGCTTTCTTCCTTAGCAGAGTTAAGAAAACGAGTTATATGCGGATGTACAGGGTTGTATTCATTTAATAATTTAAGTAATATGGATCTAAAGATATGCCACATGATTAGTTTCAAAAGTAATGATTACAAATTACGATTGGCAGTTTAATCTGGGTACTATTTTTAATCTCTTTGAATTTCAATTTTCCCACTGGAAAATGATGATAATTTCTGCCTTGTATCTGTTTTATAGGAATTTTAGAAAGGTGGAGTTGATATTTTAGAACTACTTCGAAAATCTCTAATGTTAGATCATAATTCTTGGCATCTTCTTTATTTTTATTTTTCTGTTTTACACAGAACTCAGTCCCAATTCTGGATATCATTACATAGCTTTGGTTTTAGTTCACATATACTACAGAGGAAGATAAGAGAGATACACCGTCCTTTCTATTACAGCTCTTTGCAAAATTTCTCAAGCCATGGCAACAACCACAGGAAGATAATATTTATAAGTCTTGATTATCATGAAAAACAAAATGAAATAAAATTAAAAACATGAAAGAAGACTGGTAACTTTGTGTTCAGCCCAAAATTTATTCTAGAAATGTTAACTTCACCACGAACTATTCACCTTCAGTCTTGAGTGTATTTCATATGGATGATTTAAATTTTTGATATTCTTGCTTCCACTGACAAACTCTGCATTTTGACAAGTTTTGATGAAGCCTATTCATTCTAGACAATTTATGCACACCTAACTTGAATAGCTGATTTTGACTTTATCCCCTTGAGTTCCTAGACCTGCCCTGATTAAATTTTAAAACATAATTACAGGTAGCACATTGAGTCAGTCAGTTAGTCAGAGAGATCTGAGCTTTGTGAATACCTACTTCCTGCAGCACTGCATTAAGTGCTCTGGAGGAGGACGGGGGTGGATGGGAACAGTCACCCATGAAATGATTTAAGGATTATTATTAAAACAACATTATCACCAGGAACAAAGTACCTGAGTAGAAACTCTACATGAAAGCACAGGGAATGGAGAGTAAAGAAAGCATCAATTCTGCTTTAATTGTCAGTCCTATATATTAAGCAAATGTGTTTTGTGATTATTAATAGGTTTGCAAGCACTCCAACAAAACAAATTAAACAACTGTTGTTCTACTACAAATAGGCAGCCTGAGTTGATGTAAGGCAGTTCTGTAATTTCTTTTACCTGGTAATATATTAAGGGCTTTGTTAAGTGAAGGACCAGGAAGAGATGTTTTTTAAGAATTTTTTTTATTTTGGTTTAATTTTACATTTACAGAAAAGTTGCAAAAATAATAGAGAGAGTTCCTATACATCCTCACTCAGTTTCCCCTTATATGTTAACATCTTATATGGTCAAAGAACATTTTTCAAAACTAAAAATCAACATTGGTATATTACTATTAGATGAACTTTGGACTTTATTCTGATTTCATCCATTTTCTACTAATGTTTTTGCGTTTTATTTTGTTTTGTTTTCTGTTCCAGGATTCAATCAAGGATACCACACTGCATTTAGGAGGAAAATATTTAATGTCTTATTACTGAGATTTTAGAATCAGCTATTTCTGGGCAATGGAGCTAATCAGTGTTGGATATTAATATGAACAGGAATGAATATAAATAACATGTCCAAGAGCCACCTGGGCATACTATAGTGTCAGATTTTTAACTAACTTCAGGGAAAAGTAAACATGATTTTATAGTCAGTCATTAATGTCTACTTTATTTAGTTAAAGGTGATGATTATATCAAGCTCTACCACCATTGCCAGAGTAGTGTAAACTAGTGTGAACACCAATATTTCCTACATATAGACATGAAAAGAGGCTGATTTGCTTATGAAATCTGCCCATTAGGAAAGCTTACCATAGATACCACAGAAACAAAGCCCTAAATAGTCAGCTTATTGATATTAGAAGATAATAATGTATGAAGACCAATGGATATACAACTTGGACATGCATCAAGATCACCTGGAGGGCTTGTTAAAATCCAGATTTGTAAGTCCCATCCCCAGAGCCTCTGATTCCGTAGAGCCCAGGCATCTGTACACCCAGCAAGTTCCCAGGTGATGTGGATGCTGCTAGCTCAAGGACTATACTTTGAGAATCACTATTCTAGAACTTCCCTAAGTTAATCTTCATGGGTAATTGACTGAAAGAAAAGTAAAGCTATTGGTTCTGACAAGGTATATTCATAGATCCCTGAATTGTTATGTTGCCTACCAGTTAGATAAGAGATCTGCTAAATCTCATTCCAAATCTGTACAAGGAGTAAGTGAGAAAACAAATCAAATATTTTCGTTTCTCACAATAGTTTTTACCAGTCTGTCTTCCCTCCAGGTAATGCAATCATATTTAAAATAATAAAATACTATTTTAACAACAATAAAATAACTATAATTTAAAATCGACCACAAATGTTTGGACCAAAAGAGGGCATCTGATGGATAAACAGAAATTAGTGGGGATAAGGGATGTAACCCACATCTTCTTCAACAATGCTTCTCAAACTTTAATGTTTTTATGAACCACCTGGAGATCTTTCAGTTGGTCTGGGGTGAGCCCCAAGATTTTGTATATCTACTAGAATTCCAGATGATGTTGTTGCTGTTCCTCCATGGATCATACTTAAAACAGCTCTACAGGCCTGTGGCAAGATTTTAGCAAGTGCAAGATGTTCTAGCACCTAGTGATGTCTGGAACTTTCTACATCTCGGTTATGGGCATTACTTAATGCCCTTGACTAAGGCACATTTTTGGGATATGCTGGTCTCTATCCTGAACTCTCAGCTTTAGAATAAAAAAGGAATAATTTTAGGGAAACGAAACCAACAAAATCTCCCTGGAGTGTACTGGAATATAATAGAAACTTTTGGAACCTAATCACTTACTGAAAAGTCCTTTACATAACCCCTACTTTTTCACTCTAGTATCAGTCTAGTAAGTAACAGTCACATAGAGAAAAAATAGGAAGAGTGTCATCCAATTCTGCATTCTGATGATATCATTACTGTTAACGCTGATTCTATAAACATCTTCAGTTCCTCACACTGCTCTTCCTCTCCTTGTCTTTCCCTTTGCCAAGGAAGCCCTCTTGGCTCTTCTGATGGGAATTCCAAGAAAGCTATTAAATTTCATTATTCCCCCTAAATGAAGCTTAACTTTCTTCCAATTTTTTATGGAGTTAAAAATCCACATTATATAGGACCTTATCATCATTGTTAGAGTATAGAGGGATAAGGGATTAGGAGCCTTTTTTCTTTATTTCATCTGTTTGCCTTACAGGAAAAAAAAATGGAAAAGTTTATAGATTGCCTCAAGAACAAGAGGAGAGGCTGTGAGAAGACATTGTTTTCTATAGTGGGTGAGGAAAAAAGAAAAACCTTGGCCAGAAGCAACAAACAATATATAAATGCTGACTCTCCCAAAATGCTGCCTTAGGATCCATCATACAGTGAGATGGTGGCTTCCATCCTGCACAACTGAGTAGAGTGGAAGGACCCCCACAAAGCATTCCTTAGATTGCCTCCCTAAACAATTTCCTAGAATATATTAAGGCTTCATGTAAGGTTGGTCTTGTTAACTAACGGGGTAGTAATGAAAAAGTAAGCTAATTTTCAGGGATCCACAGATGAAAGAAGATAATTGAAAGATGGCCTAGCCTGAAAAATAGCCCTGGAAAGTTTATATCAACAATGGGCCCTTACCACCCCAAACTTCTCAGTCCCTTAAATTGCTACCTCCTACCCTGCATTGCAGGGAACCACTATCAGTGACCTGGAGCCAAGAAAGCTCCTATTCAAGTGAAAATCTCTAAGCAACCTAGGGATTAAAGTAAGAAAATTTGTATCCATCGCTGTGAGCTTGACAATTTACCAGCACTTCCAGACTTCCCTGATAAAATTAGTAGCAATCTTCTTAAATGTGATTTCTTGAAATTACATAATGAATGTGTCAACTTTGGGAAGACATGCAAAACTCCACAAACTAACATTTTCCAAATAACCAATGAATGCATTGTTATAAAATTATGCATTGGTAAAAGGTCCATTCAAAATGCAAGATAGACCAATAGATTTTAATGTAATAGAACAGGGAAAGCTCACTGATATTATTTCATATTCCACATTGCAACTAATATCTAAAAAACTTACCACTTCTCAAATTTTAATGCAATATCAAAGAAGAATATTCACAATTATCTGAAAAAGCTCTTAAATACTCCTCCCTTGTCCTACCACATACTTGTTTGAGGTCAGTTTCTTCATATACTTCAAACAAATGGTATATTACAACAGGTTAAATGCAGAGAGGCATATATAAATGCAGCTATCTTCTACTAATTATAATACAAAAGAGACTTGAAGAGATACATTTTAAATGCTGTTTTTCTCATTAAGTTTTTTGTTTTGGAAAATATCATTTTCTTTGTTTACAGATGGCAGAAAAAAATTAAAAATTAAAAGAAAATACAGTAATGTTCACAAAGTATGTAAGTTATCATATAATGGTTTATTTGATACATTTAAATAAATAAATGCATATTTAATTTCTTTCTCAGTTTTAAGTTCCACATGGTGAATATTAACAAATATAACTCACATAAACAAAAGCTCTTTGGGGGTCCTCAATAATTTTTAATAATGTGTAGAGGTTATGAGACAAAAAGTTTGTGAACTGCCAGGCTAAGCTAAGGACTGTGCTTTATTACCTTGTGTTTTAAATATTTGTGTCTCTGGACTGGACATAAGTTAATTTCTATGGAAAATAGATAGCTGAACTACCAAAAAGGTACTTACAAATATACCTACTCTGGCTCTTTGAAAAAGGCACTAGGAAGTTGTAATTCTAAATTTGGTCTTGATTATCTAACGAGATGGCTGTTAAAGAATCCCTTTTTTGTACTTGCTAGTGTACTGGTTCTCTCCTCACTGGAGTTCCATGGAGCAGGGAGTGGTTCCTTTTTGATTGCTATATCCAGAGGACAAGAATGACTTAAATATTTGTTGCATGAGTAAATCAACAAAATAAATACTTAGACACCAAAAAGCCATTCCAGACTGATATTTAAATTATACTTATGGCTGTTCTATAGTCCTATAGTCAGAAACACCAGCCAGCAGTACTATATACATTCCAAAGATATAAATAGAAGCTCCTATGATGGATTCATACAACCAGAAATCCTTTTAAGAGATGATACTTTAGTAAAACTGAATTTGATTGTGGCACTACTCTCTCTCTCTGCTCAGAAATTTGGATCACCTAAGAAGACTCATGTAGAACTATACACTTTCTGGAAATATTAACAGGCATAAAAATTCCCATTTATCTAAATGGCTCACCTTATTGGTAGGGTACAAGCTACCTGGAAAATATTTGGAGGATTGTCCTTGCATCCATTACCACGTTTGGATGCATGGCCATGTTTAGGATCTCCTGAAAAAACACCTGAAGGAAATGATTTGAAATTATACCAAAGACATAATTTTGGTTTCTAAAAATGCCAGCACAAGTATTATGTCTGTTTCATAGTATGGAGTATAGAGAAATGACTGTATTCAGCATACAATTGTTCCCCAGGTTTTCAATTTCTGAATAGCACTCCAATTCAGCTTTGGGTGGGAGGGTGTGTAGCTCTAATGCCTCCTCACAAAATTGTATTAATTCTACTCTTGTTGACTTTTTTTTTTTTTGGAGACAGAATCTCACTCTATCAGCCAGGCTGGAGTGCAATGGTTCAATCTAGGCACACTGCAACCTCTGCCTCCTAGGTTCAATTATTGTAAGTTTTTTAACAGCAATTTTAAACTTGTAGTCTAATAGCAGGTTTGTATGGGGCTTGTGTTCTGGAAGACAAAGCTTTGATGCTTTTAATACGCTGCTATTGTTAAACAGAACTTAAATGGGTGCAAAATGAAATATGGACAAAAACATATTGGCTTATCAAAATACTAAATGTAGACATTGGTCCATAAAATTTGAAATTAAGGCAGTTTCTGGAAAACTGACTCCTAAGAGTAAATCAAAAGGGATTATTTTGTTGCTATTTGGAAAGCATTTTCGTAAAATTAAAATGAAGAATATAGCAAATTTAACCACTAGGAAAACACTGTCTTCTGTTGCCTTCCATGACATTCTACTCTCTTGATTTTCTCTTCTCCTTCTCCTTTGCTTGGTCCTCCTTTTCTCTCGATCTCTTCATGCAGGACTCTTCCAGGGTTTAGTTCTTGATCTTTTTCAATCTATACTTACTCTAACGGTTTGAAATGCTATCTATGTGGCAATGATTCTCAAATTTTGATATCTAGCCCACACCTCTCTCTCCTGCTGCAGAATCATACATCCCAACTGACTAGTTGACAACACCAATCAGATAAGTGTCTCAAACTTAACATTTCCAAAACTGAATTCTTAATCTTACCTCTCAAATGTGTTCCACTTGAAATTTCCCGCAATTCACCTGATGTTAACGCCATCCTTTTAATCACTCAGGTCAAAAGTCTTGGCACCTCCATTCAGTTCCATCAGCAACTTTACCTTCCAGAAGAATCACTTCTCAACCACCTACACTAGACTTACCCTGGTTCAGGCCACTGTCATTTCTTCCCTTCTTCCACACACCCGCCCACACATCGGCTCTTCTCAAAAGAAGATTCTGAGTGATGCTTTTACTTTATTTTTATTGATTTTTTTTGAGAGTGGGTCTCACCCTCTCACCCAGGCTGGAGTGCAGTGGCACCAATATGGCTCACTGCAACCTAGCCTTCCAGGCTCAAGGGATCCTACCACCTCAGCTTCCTGAGTAGCTGGGACCACAGGAGTGCACCGTGCCCAAATATATATATTTGAGATTAGGAGTAAGAGACCAGCCTGGCCAACATGGCAGGCAGATAACCTGAAATCCGGAGTATGAGACCAGCCTGGCCAACAGGATGAAACTCCATCTCTGCAAAAATACAAAAATTAGCTTGGCGTGGTGGTGCATGCCTGTAGTCACAGCTACTCAGGAGGAGAAGTTTGCAGTGAGCAAAGAGTGCACCACAGCACTCCAGCCTGGGCAATAAAGCAAGATTCTACCTCAAAAAGAAAAAGAAAAATTGCAATGTGCCCCTCTACCCTCTCTTTATCTTCTTTTATCCTGTTTTCTTTCTATCCATACCATGTCTTACTTTATAGCTCATCACAATCTATTTGTGTGCTCATTTCAGCTTTCCCTCAAGTAAAATGTAAACTAAATCAGATGAGATTTTTTTGTTGTTGCTCCATCATTTTGAGGGTTGGTCACACAGATGCACAAGGTGTGCCCAAACTCATCATCTCACAATTCATACAGCTGGGTAAGCTACCTGAACTCTCCTGAAGCCTCAGTTTTACTACTTTCTTAAATGGCTAAAACTCACAAAAGCCGTCTACAGTTTTAAAAACTTTGCAACCCCGGAAGTAAAAGGTTAACGAAAGGGTCACAGACGAAGGCTATTTCCGTTTCCGTACGGACGCAAAGGAGCCGACACCATGGCGAAATCCGGGGATAAGAGCAGCAGCACCGAGAAGAAAAGCCTGAAACGGAAAGCCGCTGCCGAAGAACTTCAGGATGCTGCATTCGCTGGGGATGGGGCGACGGAAAGTGAGGGCCAGCCCCCGAAAGCGGCTGCCTTTCCTCC
The DNA here is from genome assembly GCF_049354715.1 of Callithrix jacchus. NCBI lineage: Eukaryota > Metazoa > Chordata > Mammalia > Primates > Cebidae > Callithrix > Callithrix jacchus. Next base: position 121,688,493 of record NC_133508.1, read on the forward strand.
AGGCTTCAGCATTTCGGAGATTAAAAACAAACAGCGGCGACACTTAATGTTCATGCGGTGGAAACAGCAGCAGCGGAAGGTAGGTGAGGGGCGGGGGCTGCCAGGCGCTTGCGCGGTGTTCCCCACGCTTAGTGCGGTCGCGGGGCGCACAGAAGTGGTTGTCTTCTGGTCTCCAAGTGTTCGCTATGGTTCGGTGGAAAGGGTGTTGCCGTGGCCCACATGTTCTGGTCCCCTCCCCCTGGTTTAGAGACTCTAGGTTCAACCTTTTGCCTGAGTGTCAGGGTCGAAGATTTTCTTGATAGGCCCTTTCCTAGGGTGCCGGATTCAGAAGGAAAGCCGGAAGCCCCGCTGGCCCAGTAGTGAAAACTACGCCCTCCTGGCCCAGAAGGCAAAAGTCTCAGCTCTTTGACCCATCTAGGCAACGTTGGTTAATTTGCGGAATCTGAAATGCAGGCAATACATAATAAATCCAAAATACTGCTTCTCTGATTCCTGCAGCAGCTCTTTACTGGAATGAGTACTGTAAAGTTTCTGGTAATTGTATTCTTTACAGTCTTACACGTTTCCGGTAGCTAAACAAAGTGAAACGTAAAGAGGTCTAAACGACTTGCTAAGGTCGCAGTGCCCATTTCTGATCAAATTGCAGTTGGAAGAAAGCGTTTGGTTATTCTTTCACATCTTAGAAGTTCACACAACATTCTTGCTGTGTGTCTGCCTCCTCTTACTGGCCTTACTGAGGCCCGGCACTGGTTCTTACTCATGTTCAGTTTCAAGGTGCTATTTGAGTACGTATAAGGGCCATTTAACTCATTCTGGTGTGCGCGTTTTGGGGAGAGATGTCCTAGAATACTTATTGGAGCTATGATTTCTAATCTGAAACCTGGTGGGTTGAGGATCAGTAGGTGCTGGAAAAAAAAGAATATTTTTAATTTTGTCAAGCATTCTATTTAGAAATCTCCAGAAGAATATATAGATTGGTAATACAGATACAGATCATTCTGATCCACCTTGCAAGCTCTTACGAATTTTAAAAGTATATTTTGATTATAAAATTTGTGAATAACTGGTGATGGTTTTATGGAAAACAACCTGAAAACTCATCTCCCATTCCTATTTATTTTTAGTGCTTCAAGAGAAGCAAGCAGCATAGCCATGGTTGTCTTTAGGATGCAACCAGTTAGGCAAAACAAAACACAACAGAAACCGTCACATTTCTTACTTTAATTAATTTGAGGCTTTATGGAAAAAGATTAAACTAGTGAAGTTTTAAATGGTCAAACTTTCCATAGATTTTTTTTTAAAGGAGCAAGGTCTTTGTTAAAGAAATCTTATTGATTGGCCAGCCCATTTGGCTTACAGTAATTTAGGTAGAAAAATCCAGGTGCAGATGTTTATTTCAGTAGATTACAAAGACCGCCCAGTTCGAATATTCATAGCATTAGTAGTTTGTGGTTTCAGTATATGTTTGTGATATAACTGGTTGTTTCTCAATATTGTTCTTTTTTAACCCTTTAGGAAAAGTTGGCAGCTAAGAAAAAACTTAAAAAAGAAAGAGAGGCACTTGGTGATAAGGTAAATCAAATTTTTAGCTGTTTGATTTCTGTCTTATATTAGGGAATCCTTATATTTATGTTGAATTACTTTCTTTTAAAATTTGTCACGTATTTCAGATGTGTAAAGAAATACAAAAGTAATATAATAAACATCTTTGTATTATTTACCTAGCTTAAGAAATAATGCATTAGCAAAGAATGTTGGAAGCCCCTCCTTGTCTGGTTCTTCGTAATTGCTTTTCCCTCCAAAGATAACCACTCCTGAAATTTTTAAATATTTTTTTCATGTACTACTTTTGCCTTTAGTGTGTATGTTTGTGTACCTATACAGTAACACAGTTGGGGGTGTTTTGCACGTAACTTTGTGTTTGAGAGGTCAGCACCTCTTGCTGACGTTTGGAATTTGGAAGCTCTCCAGGTTAGGCCTTGAGCTGGGCTCTTGTGATATGAAGCAAAGATTCTTGGTCAGGCAAGGCTGGAGAAAGGCAGGACAGAGCCTCTTCTAGAGTAGGATGATAAGGGTGTGTTAAGCATTAGAGCTGGTACAGAGGATATGAACCTGTTTTTGAAAAGTGAGAACAGGGAGTGGGAGGAGGGTGAGGATTATGGCAAAGAAAAGAGCAGAGAATGCATCAAGAAAGAATTTGGGGCCGGGCTCAGTGGTTCATGCCTGTAATCCCAGCACTTTGGGAGGCCAAGGCTGGTGGAACACAAGATTAAGAGATCGAGACCATCCTGAGCAACATGGTGAAACCCTGTCTCTACTAACAAATATGAAAATTAGCCGGGTATGGTGGTGCGCACTTGAAGTCCCAGCTACTCGGGAGGCTGAGCTGGAAGAATCACTTGAACTGGGAGGTGGAGGTTGCCTTGAGCCGAGATTGCACCTCTGCACTGCACTCCAGCCTGGTGTCAGAGCGAGACTCCATCGCAAAAAAAAAAAAAAAAAAAAAAGAAGAAAGAATTTGGCTATATTTGTGGTACTGACAAGAAGTGAAATCTTTCTATTGAAAAAAATGTTTAAACTACTAAACACTCCTACATTATTGCATAGCCAAGTTATTTTTATTTTCAATGTATTTATAGTTACTACTAGTTTATGGTTTATTTTTGCAAAATTTTGAAAACATACATGTTTCCTCCTCCCATTTAAGATACCAAGTAAGTTACCAAATAAGGGTGCTTGAGGAAAGAAAAAAATGTAAAGACTATACACACTAAACACAGTTGGCATTCTTTGAATAGTATTAGGTTAAACCATATAAAATTGTCAATAATAGACTGTTTTGACCTAAAGTATCCTAGTATGTCAAGCAATGTTAGTCTGTTTTTAACGCTTTAGTAATCAGTCTATTACAGCAAATTAATGTTATGCTCACCATTTGAAAATACCACCATTCTTATTATTTTTTTTTTTTTTGAGACGGAGTTTCGCTCTTGTTACCCAGGCTGGAGTGCAATGGTGCAATCTCGGCTCACCGCAACCTCCGCCTCCTGGGTTCAGGCAATTCTCCTGCCTCAGCCTCCGGCATTCTTATTTTTTGAGATGAAAGACGACTTCTTAAAACTGCCTCCTTTAAAAAATACTTAAAATGTAATATTTGTTTCCTAGGGTAATAAAATGCTAGTTTCAGTTTATATTTTCTTCATACCTCTGCTAGTGTACATATATTTTGAATTAGTTTTAGTGCACTCTTAAAATTCTGTGTTCTACTTCTTAACAGTTCGTTTACACTATTTCCTGGTCTGAGTATGCATGATTACTGATCCTGACAGTATTCCATAGTGTTGATGTAATTTAGTATGTTTAGTCATTACCCTGTTGTTGAACATTTGCCGTTTGCTGTTAATTTTCATTATGAATAGTGTTACTACGTATTTCTTTGTATAAATTCTCCTCCATTTGCACTCCTGAACATAAACACCCTGAAGTAGAATTACTAGGTCAATGGATAACAACTAGACTTCTGTTAAATGTTTCTGAGTAACTTCCCGGAAATACTGGAACAAAGTCATGTACAGATGTTGGTTTGTTATTTTTTTATTTTTTTGTTTAATTTTTTTCCTCTTTGATATATTTCCCCTTTGATAAGGGGATAATTATTAGATAATTATCTTGATCCCTATTTCTTCTCCTTGTTACTTCTGCACAGTTTTAAGCCATTTCATTCAGTATTGGCCATTCTTCTAGTATGTGTGTGTCTCTACCCAAATTGTTTAAAAAAAAAAAGCCTCTTATTCAATATTGTTATTAGGATTGATGTAGCAATAGCAGTAGATTGATATGAGGAACAGATTGATATGAGGAACAGATTGAGGAAAATCTATTTGTAGATTTTCCCAACTGTAATATAAAATAATTAATGTAAAATGCTTCTGTAATGTAATCCTTTCTTTTTTACTTAGGCTCCACCAAAGCCTGTACCCAAGACTATTGATAACCAGCGAGTGTATGATGAAACCACAGTAGACCCTAATGATGAAGAGGTAATGTTCGAAGTCTTAAATTAGTTTGAATGATCACATATAATTCATAAACTATATGTTTTTATGTTCATATTTAAAATGCTGGCCAGCAAAGGTGTATAATGGACTGATTCAGCTAAAATGTTGGCATATTATCTTATTAATTCATATAGATTATTTCATAATTGAATTTCCCAATAATGCTATAGAAAAATTAAGTAAATATTTTCTAGTAATCTATTTTATGTCTAGGCAAATTTTGACATTTGTCATATAATCCCTGAATAATATTTTGGAGGTTTTTGTTTGTTTGTTTTTGTTTTCTTTGAGAGTCTTGCTCTGTTGCCCAGGCTGGAGTGCAGTGGTGTGCTCTCGTCTCACTGCAACCTTCACCTCTCAGGTTCAAGCCAATTCTCCTGCTTCCTTAGTAGATGGAATTACAGGCACCTGCCACCACGCCTGACTAATTTTTGTATTTTTAGTATGGACGGGGTTTGGCCATGTTGGCCAGGCTGGTCTTGAACTCCTGACAACAGATGATGTGCCCACTTTGGCATCCCAGAGTGCTGGGATTACAGGTGTGAGCCACTGTGCCTGGCCTGGGGATTTTAAAAGAATTCCTGATACTATAGACTCTTGTAGTATTTGTTAGACATTTTGATACCTAAGAATAACATTTGATGCTATTTTTTGTATTCTTATAAAACTTAGTTTCAAGATAATCTTCCACTTGGCTTATTCTCCTTAGATACTTTGCAACAGTGAAGTAAGGGAATCAAGATTTTAAAACTATGTATTTTTAAAATTTGTGTAAAGGAAACTTGCTTTTGAATGTTTGCTTTGAAACAGTGCTGTTATGAGTGTTCTTTCACATATCTCCTGGTATAGTCATTCACTGATTGAGTCTGTCTTTCTTTCAGCAAATGTTTCTTGATTGCCTGCACTGTATTGGGATCTGTTTTAGGGACTTGGAATCCATTAGTACACAAAATACACACACACCCACACACACACACCCCTTTACCCACCCAGAGCTTACATTCTAGGAAGGGAGACAAACAGTAAACAATGAAATAAATAAGTTAGACATATGTTAGCCAGTGATAGGTTACTAAAGGAAAATAGTATGATAAAGGAGATTCAGGACTGCCTGGAGTAGAGAGGGTTTGCAGTTTTATGTAAGTAAAATTTGTGTGTATATGCATTTTAATTTATTTTGACATTATTTCAGACTTGATAGAAAAGTAAGAATTTGTATATACCCTTCACCCAGACGTCCTAAATATTCCCTCTGAAATGAGAGTAACTGGCAGACATGGTGCTCCTTTATTTATATCTCATTTTGCTTTTTATAAGCACAATTATCAAAATCAGACAGTTAATACTGGTAATACAGTATTATCTGTTCTATAGATGTTACTCAGATGTCACTAGCTGTTCCAATAATGTCCTTTTTAGCAAAAGAAAAGTCCCAGGTCATATATTCCATTGTAATGACTCTTTAACTTCCTTAAATTCAGAATAATTTCTCAGTCATTTAACTTCCTTAAATTCAGAACAATTCCGCAGTCATTTGCTTTTTGTGACATTGAGATTTTTTTAATTGTACAGACCAGATATTCAGTAGAAAGCACCTTAATATGAGTTTGCCTGTAGTTTTCTCTGATTATAATCAGTTTATGTACTTTGGACAGAAATAAAGGTTGAGTGTCCCTTGTCTAAAATGCTTGGGACCAGAAGTCTCTTTTTTTATTTTTTCAAGATGGAGTCTTGCTCTGCCACCCAGGCTGGAGTGCAGTGGTGCAACCTTGGATCACTGCAACCTCCGCCTCCCAGGTTCCAGCACTTCTCCTGCCTCAGCCTCCCAAGTATCTGGGATTACAGGCACCCACCACTGCCCCCGGCTGATTTGTATTTTTTAGTAGAGACGGGATTTCACCACGTTGGCCAGGCTGGTCTGGAACTCCTTACCTTGTGATCTTCCCACCTCGGCCTCCCAAAGTGCTGGGATAGTAGTGTGAGCCACTATGCCTGGCTGGACCAGAAGTCTTTCTGGATTTCAGATTTTGGAATATTTGTGATAGATAATGAGGTATCTTGATGATTGGACCCAAGTCCGAATGGAGTATTTATGTTTCATATACATCTTATACACATAGCCTAAAAGTAACTTTTTTATTTTTGGAGACAGAGTCTCGCTCTCTCACCCAGGGTGGAGTGCAGTGGCACAATCTCGGCTCACTATAATCTCCGCCTCCCAGGTTCAAGCAATTCTCCTGCCTCAGCCTCATGAGTAGCTGGGACTACAGGCATATCCTGCCATGCCCAGCTAATTTTTGTATTTTAGTAGAGATGAGGTTTCACCATGTTGCCTAGGCTGGTCTTGAACTCCTGAGCTCAGGCAGTCCACCCGCCTTGGCCTCCCAAAGTGTTAGGATTATAGACGTGAGCTACCGCACCCAGCCTAAAGATAACTTTTATACAATATTTTTAATGATTTTGTGCATGAGACAAAATTTTGACTGTGACCCATCACATGAGGTCAGGTATGGAATTTTCCATTTGTGATATGTTGATGCTTTATCAAAAAGTTTTGAATTTTGGAATATTTCAGATTTTGGATTTTCAGATTAGGAAGGCTCAACCTATGCCATGAATGTTAAGTTAAATCCTTTTTTATGCCTCTTACTGAAAAAGAGAGGCATGTAATGATTTTCCCATGCCGGTTATGTTTACCTTGATCATTTGGTTAAAGTGACTGCCAGGTTTCTCCACTCTGAATTTACTGTTTTTCCTTTTGTATGATAATTAATAAGTATTTGGGGAGGTGATACTTGAATGTTACTCTTCAAACTTACACTCGAGATTTTGCAATTAGAAATCATTTTTTCTATTCTAATATGTGAGAAATCTGTATATCACTATAGTTTTAATTTGTAGTTATCAATTTGAATGAGGTTGAATATCTTTTCATATTTTCCCCCCTTGATCAATTGATTGTGTCTCATCCATTTTTCTACTGGGGAGTGATTTTATATAGGATAGTGAGGGTAGGCTTTATTGAGAAATTGACCTTTTAGCAAAGACTTGAAGGATGTGAGGAAATTAGCCATCTTTGTGCAAAAAGAACCCCAGAATGAGACAACATCCAGTGCAGAAGCTCTAAGGCAGGAGTGTATCGAATATGTTTTTTAAGAATAACAAGGAGGCCATTGTGACTGAAATTAAGTGAGCAAGGGAGAGGATTGTAGAAGAAGCCCTAGAAAAAGTATGATGAAGAGGAAAGACCAGATCAATGACTTTGCTGGCCGGTATGTGTACTTTGGTTTTATATTCAGTGAAATGAGGAGCCACTGGATGGGTTAGAATAGAATGATGTTATCAAACTTAATTTTTAAAAGTAATGGGCTGCTTTATAGAGAATGTAACTGGAGAGGTAAATAGACTAATTAGGAAGCCACTGAACAAATCCAGGAAATAAATGATGGGCTTTAATCGTGACCTGGGCCAGGGTGGTTACAATGAAAGTGTAAATTGAAATGAAAATTGATCTGATTCAAAATATTTTTTTCCCCTGGGTGTATTTTGAAATCAGAGCCACTTAAATTTCCTGACAAATTAGATGTGGAAAGTGAGAGAAACAGAGGATTTAAAGATGGCATTAAGGTTTTAGACTGAGCAAATTCGAAGGATGAAATAGTCATTGACTAGATGTGGAAGACTGAAGGAAGGAGATTTAAGGGGTAAGCAAGAGTTCAGTTTTGCATATATTATGTTTGAGATGACTCTTTAGTTTTTAGAAGAGATGTTAAACAGGTAGTTCGGATATGATCTTGGAATTCAGGAAAGAGGTCTTCACTGGAGATACATTTGGGGATAATAGGCATATAGAAAGTATGTATACATAAAGGTTTCCCTAGAATATCTACCTACAGTAGGATAATTTTGAGTCATAGGGTGTATAAATGTTTAACTTCACATGATTGTACCAAAATATTTTCCAAAGTTGTGGTTGTATCATTTTATACTTTTGTGGTACAAGAGTAATGTTCCTGCTCATCTGCATTCTAACCAACTCTTGTTATGTTCAGACTAATGATAAAAGGCTGTCTCCTTGTGGTTTGAATTTGTATTTCCTTGTTTTCTAATGTTGAGCATCGTTTAATGTAAGTTGTTTTCTTTAGAGATAAGCCAGTTCATGACTTTTGCCTAGTTTTCTATCATGTAGTGTATTTTACTCATTTGTGAAATTTCTCTATATAATTTGGATACTAATCCTTTATACATATTAAAGGTGTCTTCCAATTTATGGATTCTCTCTTTTTCTGTTGTTGTTGTTGTTTGTTTGTTTGTGAGACAGTCTCGCTTTTGTTGCCCAGGCTGGAGTACAATAGCACTATCTCAGCTCACCGCAACCTCAGCCTCCTGGGTTCAAGCGATTCTCCTGTCTCAAACTCCTGAATAGCTGTAATTACAGGCATGCACCACCATGCTCTGCCAATTCTGTTTATTGTCTGTGGTGTCTTTTGAGGACCAGGACCTGTCCTCAAAGTTGATATAGTTGAGTTTTTTGAAATTTTTAGTATTGAAAACTTTTTATGTCATAGTTAAAAAATGTTTCCCTTTCCTTTAATCATAAGTTATTTTTTCTTTCTTTCTAAAAAAATTTAAGAGTTGCCTCTCACATTTATTTACTTAATTGTCAGGGGAATTGTTTTCTGTTTGGTGTGTGAAAGGAAATCAGTTACTTTCCTTCCTGTCTCCCACCCGCTCCTGTCCTTTTGCATATATGTGTAACCAGTTTATCCAGTACCATTTTTGGAGTAGTGCAGCCTTTCTCCACAATGAATTGTAATGCCATTTTGTATATCAAATACCTATGTATGCTTGGTCTTTTTCTGGGCTATTTGCTTGGTCAGTTTGTCACTGCATCATTACTTTCTTAATAATTTAGTTTCTTAATAAGTCTTAGTATCTGTAAGGGCAAGATGCCTCTCACTCCTGCCCCTTAATCTTCTTTTCAGATGTGTTTTGGCTTTTCCTAGGCCTTTGCTCCTCCATATAAATGATAAATGGCACTAAATCAGATGAATTTTGGGATATATTTGTATGTATATAATATATATTGCTTTATTTAGGTCTTCTTTAGTGAAGTTTATTTCATGAATTTCATAATTCTCTTCATGCAAGTTTGACACGTAAATCTTGCCAGAGCTGTTCATGGGTATCATGGTTTTTGCTGGTATAAACTGCTTGTCTTTGAAAATTGTTTCATTTGCCAATTTATAAAAATGCAGTGGAGTTTTGAATAGTGATCTTCTAACCAATAGCTTACCTAAATTTATTTTTTACTGATTGGAATATTGTTTTCATTTTTCTGTTTAGATAATCATTTCTGCAAATGACAGTTTTCTAATTTTGATCCATTTCCCCCCGCCCCTTTCTGCCTTCTAGAACTTCTAGGTTAATATCAAATAAATAGAAAAAATCAATAATGCCATCTTTGGCATGTTCCTGATTTTAAAAAGAATACTTCCAATGCATCATCATTAACGTTTGTGTCGCTAAGGATAGAATATTATGAGTTAAGGGTTAGGTATATTCTGTTTGTTCTTGTTATGCTTTTTTGTTTTGTTTTGTTTTGTTTTGTTTATCATGAATGAATGTAGAATGTTATTAGATGTTTCTCTGCAAATATTGAGGTGATTATGTGACTTCTTTTATTGCATTAAACATTGTAACCACTATGTTCATGAGAGTATAGTAATGTCTACTTTTCATTCCTAATATTATTTTATTTCAGCTTTTTTAAAATCAGTTTTTACCAAGATATCTATTCTCTTAGTCTTTTCTAAGTACTTTCTTCTTTGATCCTATTGAATCTTTGTTTTCTAATTCATTTATATCTCTTTATCTATATTATTTTCTTCTGCTTCCATTGAGTTTATTCCATATTTATTGATTTGCTTAATATATATATATTTTCTAATATGAGCAGTTATAGCCATAAAACTCCTTCAGAGTACCACTTTTGGTATATTCCACAAATTTTGAAAGGTACTACTTTGATTATTGTTTAAATCTGAGTGTCTCTTAATGGAAGATTTGTCTTCTCGTAATTTCATTAGTTTTTTTTGCTTGATTTTGTGTGTATGTGTGATTATTTTCACCAACCAAGTTGATAAGGTAAATGAAAGTAGTTCAAGAGTAAGCACATCTCAGTTTCTGCCCTGAAGTTATTTCTGACAGTTTTATTCAGTTTTGTACTTGTATTTTACACAGGAGAAATTCACTCATACATCCTCTTCATGTGGCGGTTAATGTCAGTCCTTAAATCCTCTATCAGCTAGGTAGTTAGTGTCCAGCAGTCCTGCTCAAGCTACTTTTAAAATTCTGGCCCAGGAGAATATTTGATGTAAAATTATTCCTCTTCTCTATTCTCAGGTTGCTTATGATGAAGCTACAGATGAATTTGCTTCTTACTTCAACAAACAGACTTCACCCAAGATTCTCATCACAACATCAGATAGACCTCATGGGGTAAACACATTGATTAGTATAGTTCTTGAATTCTCAATTTTCTTATTACTTCTGTTTAAAGTACTCTGTTCAGACGTGTTAAATCATTAGTTAATTGCCTTAAAGAATGCTTGTGAATAAGTAAATAAAACGTAGTACTGCTGATAGGATGTAGTTTACTAAACATGGTTCTTCAGGATAGAATTTCTCAACCTCAGTTTTGTAAACATTTTAGCTGGAGAATTCTTTGTTATGGTGAGCTATCCTGTTCATTATAGGATGTTTAGCAGCTTTCCTGGCCTCTATGCATTAAGTGCCATACAACCACACACCACTACCACTACCACCAATCATAACTATCAAAAAAGTCTCCAGACATTGCCATATGTGTCCCCTGATGGAGCAGAATCACCCCTAATTGAGAACCACCGCTTTAGGATGATCATCCTTTGATAAAAGAGGAGACTGTTCCCGTTTCATTCTTTCCTCAATGTTGCTTTCTATTAATTATAATATTCATTATTTCTTTCCTTATGAACATGTACCATATAAGATTTTTATTCTTTTTCAAAAACTATTCAGAATTTTTGTTATTTTGTTTTGCAGAGAACAGTACGACTCTGTGAACAGCTCTCCACAGTTATACCAAACTCACATGTTTATTACAGAAGAGGATTGGCTCTGAAAAAAATTATTCCACAGTGCATCACAAGAGATTTCACAGACCTAATTGTTATTAATGAAGATCGTAAAACCCCAAGTATCCTTTCCTGTCCTCTCCCTCACCCCCTTAAAAATATATTTAAAAGAATAAGGAAATATTGCCTATCACTTTCAGAAAATAATTTTTTTATCAGAAAATTATGTCTTTTTCCAAGAGTCTATAAACTGATTTTTCCTTTGTATTCACCAAACATTTATCTGGCAATGCTACAGCCAAGAGATTGTGAGTAAAAGATGCAGAGATAAAACAAGAGACAAACTTCAGGGAATTCATAGGTGGAGTACATGGATATGTAAACTGACAAAATATAATGTGGATGGTACAATTAAAGAGAGAAATGCAGGATATAGCGGGGACCCTGTGACTGGTAAAGTCCCCGAGAGGAGGGACTTCCCATAGAAAGAGATGCTAAAGTTGGGTCTAGGTGAATGAGGGTGAAGGAGGGGAATGAGGCAGAGAAAAGTGCTCAGTTCAGAGGGACAACCATTTGGAAAGAGAACGAGGAAAGGGCTGATCCAGTTGGGGATCTGCATATAGTTTGGTATGGCTAGATTTTACATTGCCAGAGGTGGTGTCACAGGATTTTTTAAGGTAGAGACTTGGACCCATATTATGTATGTATTTCAATCTAAAACTTTGTGATTACCTTAAAGAATGCCTGTGAATAAGAAATACTCAAGGTATTTCTTCCTGTTGAGATCAGAGATTTGATAAAGGATGTCTAGGTTTGTTGTTATTGTTCCTGGTCATTTATTTATTGAATGATGGCTGTGAATTCGGCAGCTTTAAAGATGACAAATTGAATGAGTCTTTATGATTTTTAATTTCATTAAAATAATAATTTGCAAAAAAAATAGGGACAAGACTTCCTGTGCTGCCAGAATAACATTTTATTTCTTCTATCAGTGAACACTGATCCTTTTGAATTAGTGGTTTAAAAGGCTGTTTTTAAAAAATCTAAATAACTTTTATGACTTTTATTGTTTTCAATATAACTTACTTTATCTGCTCTTACTAGTAGCTTTCCAGAAATAAACTATAACAAGCTTCGTAATGTGTTTTTTTGGCCATAATATAATTTGGCTTAACTGGATTAAAGTACCAGAGTATCTAAAATCTCTTGAATAATTATTCCAGAAAAGATTTGTTTTTAAGGTAGTTGCTGCCTCTTCTTCTTTTCTAAACTGCCTCCACAAAGTGGCAAGGTCTGTAAACTCTTATTTTTGGCAGTTAAAAAGCAATTGCCAATCACTTTGAGGCTGCTAGTAACCCTGCTAAGAAGCAAGCATTCATCAATTCAGTAAATGTTCTATCCCTGTTTTATCCAGGGTGTTTTATATAGTCACACAAACTTGATTTATACTATCTATTACCTTAAAAAGTTTACATTTTCGGGCTGGGCACAGTGGCTCACACCTGTAGTCCCAGCACTTTGGGAAGTCTAGACCAGGAGATTGCTTCAGGTCAGGAGTTCAAGACCAGCCTGGCCAACATGGCAGAAACCCATCTCTACTAAAAATACAGAAATTAGCTGGGCATGGTCCCAGCTACTTGGGAGGCTGAGGCACTAAATCACTTGAACCCGGAAGGCAAAGGTTGCCATGAGCCACTGCACTCCAGCCTGCGTGAAAGAGCAAGACTCTGTTAAAAAAAAAAAAAAAGAAAGAAAGAAAGAAAAAATGGTGATTCCTGGAAACTTAGCATGGGTTCAGGAATAAAAATCACAACTCCTAATGATGTCACTAGGGGAAAAGTTGAAAAACAGGATTTAGCCTGTGGGAAATTAGATTCTAGGAACATGGCATCTTTCTAAGCCCCTAACTGGAGGGGCTACTGTGTGAAAGAGTAGTGCTGAATGGTGGAAGTTACAGGGATATACTTTTTTACTTATTCTAAAATGGAACTTTGTCAGCTGTATAAACTGTAGAAACCTAGTAGTGGCTTTGAGTCAGGGCAACTATAATATCAAATTCCATTACTTGCTAGTTTTGCTATTTTAGTCATGTTTCTTAACCACTCAGTTTCCTCATTTTTTAAATGTAGGAAATAGTATCTATCCTTAGAGTTCCCACAAGATCATATTAAATGTATTATTATGTTTATAAAGCATAGTGTCTGGCACATGGTAGGCATTTTAGTAAACGTGGTATAGTGAGAAGCATGTAAACTTTATCTGTACAGACCTACATCATTTGTTAATGAATACTTTGAATAATTATTAATGAATAATTAATGAAAAGTTCTAATGGGAACTACTGGCATTTGAGTTAGGGTAATTATGTGTACTACACTCTTGGCAGCTTATAAGATGGTTTATATTCCTGGCCTTTGGATGCTAAATGCCAGTAACACCTCAGTCACCCTGACAAAACGCCTCTGTACATTTCCAAATGTACACTTCAGCGAAGGGTTTAAGCTAGGTGCAGTCCCACCCTGGTCGAGATCCACAGTTGCTTTGGTCTGATTTACTTTGGCTAATTTACTTGAGCCTCTTCAGCCTCTTTTCCTCCTTACTGAAATAGTCATGATGACTCCTGTTCTTGTGATTTGTGTTAGGGATTAGCAGTAATGTAAATAAAGCCTCTTGCACAATGCAGGTACTCAGGAAAAGAAGTTATTTAGAAACTGGTATGGTTGGATTTTGTACTTTGCTTTTGACACAGACCACAATTTAGTGGGAATGTTCTGTAAAGAATTTAAGCCTTGATTTGGAGGTTGGAAGAAATGACTTTCGTATCTCCTAAACCCCTTAATAAATACTTTTGGCTGTATTTCATGACGTTTAGCCTGTGGTGAATCTTTAAAAAGGATAGAATTCAAATGTTTGCTGATAATCTGCTATATGGTAGGCACTAATATCTTAAAAAGATCAAAAGATAATTAAATAAAAAAGAATGAAAAAGAAAGAAAAAATAAGATCTGCCTGTAGTCCTAGCACTTTGGGAGACTAAGGCAGGTGGATCACTTGAGCCCAGGAGTTTGAGAGCAGCCTGGGCAACATGGCAAAACCCTATCTCTACAAAAATTAGCCGGACATGATGGCACGCCTGTAAGTCCCAACTACTTGGGAGGTTGAGGTGAGAAGATTGCTTGAGCCCGAGAGCTTGAGGCTGCAGTGAGCCACGGTCGTGCCATTCATTGCACTTCAGCCTGGGCTGCAGAGTGAGACCCTGTCTCAAAAAAACAAAACAAGAAAAAAAAATCCCATTTCTATCTAAGTGTTAAGAGATGGGAAGAAAGGTGTTTTCCTGACTGTAACTCAAGTGATGAGTGCTAGGGTAACAGTGAGAACTGAGAAGATTTAGATCTTAATTCCGACTGCATAAAAAGGTGACTTGAATGAAGTAGACCATAATAGATGAGTAAAACATTGCAGGTATTAAAGATAGTATAAGCAAAAAATGCATGCTAGGATTAACATACATAGTACATAAGACTGTGAATGCCTACCAGTTAGGAAACAGCTTGGTGTGGGCATAGGGGAAACAGATTGGAAAGGTAGTTTGTGGTTAGTATGAGGCTCATACTCATTAGTATACTTATCTCATACTAATGTCTTTTTTCTGTAGATGAGTCTGTGATGACAGAGTAGTATGAAATTAGCTACAGCTGTCAAGATGATCTAGTTTCACTTAGCACTTGAGAAACTATGGTGCAGTTAGAATGAAACAGCCAAGTCCCATAGCTAGTTACTTATAGAACCAAGGCCTAAGTTCAGACTTCATTTTAGGAGATGTACTTGAGATGGTGAGAAAAAAGGTCAGACCAACCATGGTAACTGCTTTAATAATCTAGGTGGAAAATCTCGAGGACCTCATTAAGACAGTAAGGGTAAAGAGGATGCTAAGTAAGGAAGTTCTGAAGGTAAAAGTTAAGATTTGGTGGGAGAAGAAGTTGAAGATGCCATAGCTTCTAATCTGGATGAATTAATGTTTATGTCATTGTAAAAATATGGCAACATCTGTTTTGAAAGATAATGTATTGTGTGCAGACAGACTTGAAAGTCTGATTCTGACCTGTTTAAGTTGTTGAATCAGATGAAATGTGCTTAAAAATTTCTCCTAAACTAGAAAGCATAATATAAAGTGAAAGCCCTATTGATTGCCATTAGTATGCCTGCTTGTAATGCCATTAAGCAATAGTCAAGAATTACTCATGAAAAGTAAAGTTGTTTCAAGTGAAGCTCAGATTGTGCTATAAAAACCTGAAGAATGTTATATAGGTAGCAATCTTAGTTTCTAGCACCCCAGGACTTCTAGAGCCCTTGGGCTGAAAGCCCTGCTGGTTGTAGGTAGGTAGGTGATCTTACATTTCATTTGTAGTTTAGGGTGTCTAGCATAATTCTCAGTGGGAAATGACAATCAGTGAATGGCTATTAATTGGTTTGATTATAATTTGTGGTACAGCAATCCTAGGTAAGGGCTAATCTCTTGCAAAATACTAGTAACTTTAATTTCATAGAAGAAAGCTTAGGAGTCTAGTCTCATGGAATGTTATTCAGAGTTGACAGCATATTCTGACCATAAAAGTTTATAAAAGTGATATTTTGGGGTTATAAATCTTCAGAATATGGAGGTAAACTTATATTCTATTTGCAATGTTACATGATTGTAGAATCCCATCCTATTTTACTCCCAAGAGTACTGGTCAATTAGCGTCTTTTCACCTACTTTAGTTTGGGGTACCTTATGATACCCTATTGAGGGTGATGATGATTATATTATAAAGAGAGAAGAAAGGGACTACTCTAGGTTAGTCTATTTTCTTGAAAGATTTTGACTGATTTGAGTTTTTGATATTGTAGGAAAATGTCACTTAACCCCAGAAGAATGTATACATCTGCCTATTCACTTGGGTACAGATTTTAGGGGCCTTTGGATGTAGAGGACCAGTTATTTAAACAATTAGATTTAGATTATGGAGTTCAGTGTGTTTTTCTTAACTATGAACAGATGGACTTATTTTGAGTCACTTGCCAAATGGCCCAACTGCTCATTTTAAAATGAGCAGTGTTCGTCTTCGTAAAGAAATTAAGGTAAGTTTTATGAATTCCTTGATTGGCATTGATCTCTTCACAGTATTTAATAGTTGCTGTGTCTTACAGCTCTAATTTAATAATGGCATTTGTTCCAATTAAAGCAGTTTTTAATCTATCAGTTTTCTTGGGACTCTGTGATTAAGTGACAGCCAGCAGGCAATAGCCCTCATTATTATGAAGCATGTTGATTTTCTTATAGAACTTTTTTTGTTGCATTCACTGCATATTAAAATCATTTTAGATACATCTTAATTCATGGGTTTGTTTGATAAGCCATCTGTGGTAGTTGGTCATTAAAGATGAATTTTGCAAATTTGTCATGTAAATTTTGATACTTAAAATTGCATTGAGAGGTGTTGCCAATTAGCTTAGCTCATAGTGCTATTTTTCATTATTTTTCTAGAGAAGAGGTAAGGACCCTACAGAACACATACCTGAAATAATTCTGAATAATTTTACAACACGGCTGGGTCATTCAATTGGACGTATGTTTGCATCTCTCTTTCCTCATAATCCTCAATTCATTGGAAGGCAGGTTGCCACATTCCACAATCAACGGGATTATATATTCTTCAGATTTCACAGGTGAGGAAGGTAAACTCGTTGGACTTCAATAATTTCAACATGAACTAATTTTCCATTGTATTGTAGCAAGTATCATACAGGATACAATGAATTACCTTTTGAACCCTGTCATGTTAAACAGTAGCTCATTCAGACCAATTTAACTTTTTGTCTTTGAAGATACATATTCAGGAGTGAAAAGAAAGTGGGAATTCAGGAACTTGGACCACGTTTTACCTTAAAATTAAGGTCTCTTCAGAAAGGAACTTTTGATTCTAAATATGGGGAGTATGAATGGGTCCATAAGGTAAGTGCTTATTGTTTAAAAAAACTAAGTAATTTTAAAAGTATGGGATAAGAGGGTGGAAGGAGAGTGAGCATCAGGAAGATAGCTAATGGATGCTGAGCTTAATACCTAGATAATGGAATGATCTGTTCAGCAAACCACTATGACACATATTTACTTATGTAACAAACCTGCACATCCTGCACATGCACCCCTGAACTGAAAACCATGTGGTAACAATATCTGGGTCTGGTGATTAACTTTGGTTTATCTGAAATATAAACAATGGTTCTCAAAGTGGGACCAGCACCATTACCTAGGAACTTGTTAGGAATGAAAATTCTTTGGCCTGCAGACCTACTGGATCAGCAACTTACTTAGCGGGTGGGGCCCAGCAATCTGTTTATGAGCCTGTGTTATATGCAACTCTTCTGCATGTTTCTTGAGAACTATTGTTAGAAGTTTGGAGTTCATCATCTTAAATCATAAATGAAAACTTCAATGTTTTAAAACATCCTTTTCTATCTAGTATAAGCAGTACTTCACTTGGTAACATTTTATTAAAATCACACACACAGCCAGCATCTTTTATATTAGGCAGAAGACTATTTGGATTCTCACACAAACGCAGTTTTTCAACACTAGTGTTACCGATAAAGATCTAGGGGCGTTGACTTTTACTATCTTACCTAAATTGTTCATTATGTTTTTGTTTTCTTTTCTCCCACCACTCCCCCGCCTTTCCACTTTCAATCAGCCCCGGGAAATGGATACAAGTAGAAGAAAATTCCATTTATAAAGTACTGAGAGAATAATACTGGATTTTGCTGAACAGGCCTATCTTGCTTGGTAAATTATTTTTGACAGAATACTCTTCGAAATGGCATTTGCTGATTTCATAAACCTTTCATGTCTGGACAGATTACCAAATGCCATAAATTGCCACTGTGTGTTTATGTAGAAAATACAAATAAAAGTTATTTTGGTGATTGCTTAGGTTTAATTCTCTTGTTCTTGGGTAACGGTGACTAAGTTGGAATCAAGATTCAGATTAACTTTTCTATTTGCATTTGCATAGAACACATGAGAGGAATAAAATGATGAACACTAGGAAACCCTTGGTTTTTATTAATTTTTTTTAAAAAATTAATAGAATTTTTGGATATTTATTAATCCAGTGTCTGGCACATAGTATAAATAACTTAAAGGGAGGCCAGGTTTCTGAATGTTTTAACATTGTCTTAAATCTTCAGAAGGGTAAAAAGATTAAAGCAAAATGATCTACCAAGGTTTAAAGCAAAGTTGCAATTACTGAAGCTAATCTTTGCTTCCTGGTTTGGGGTGGGTTTTTTTGTTTTTTTTTATGGCCAGGTTAGGGGGGAACTCTTGTACCTGGTGCTGTAGTACTCCATTCAGGCACTGAAACAAAGTTAACCCTATAAATAACTCATGAATGGAAACTGTAGAATTTAACAGCCTCCTCCTGACCTTAAAAGAACAAAGGTTCACAGTTTACTTTTAATTCCCTAGCAGTCTTGCCAGATGTGTAGCCTAAGTTATGTGAGAAGAGTAGGCAGAACAAACTCTACAGACTTAACCTCTTCAGGTGTTCAGAGCAGATTAATATACCATGTATTTAATACCAATAATAATGCAAAAAAAAAAAACAACTTTTCTTACTAAGTTTTATTGTATGCTGCTGCCAGTGTATATAAAACAATTACCCTTGTGAAATAGAAATTCATGAAAATTCAGAGAGGTAGATGTTAAGGACTGACAGAAATAGAAGTTTGTATATTATGGCACAAGTGTTACAGGGATAAGCTTTTGTACAGGCTTCAAATGGAGCTCTCTTGAATATTCACTGGATCATAAGAAGTGGTTTGGGAAACCTAAGATGGAAAAAAAAAGGCGAGTTAAACTATCAACATAGTTTTTAATTTTTTTTCATGAATAACTGGTTTAAGAAAGAGAAACAGGATGGGAAATGCCTATGGTGCAGTAACAGTAAAATCTTTCCCTTAATTTTCACAATCTGTCTGATATGTAAGTCATTCCTGTTTTATAAACAGACTTACAAATTAAGATTACTGCCAAAATATATTCTGTATATAATAAAAAAATGTTAATAAAGCTCTCTTAAATCAAGAAAAATCTGAACATCCTTAGAAAAATGAGAAGAGTGTTTAGCAGGGCAGTTTGGCAGTATCTAGTCAAGAAGAAGATGCAACCACACTTCTAGTTCCCTAATAATCCTAGACATAGAGAAACATGTGCAAGGATATTGACTGTATTAGTATTTTAACAGCAATGAACTGGAAACAGCCTAAATATAACTCTGTAGGAGAATGGATAAATAAATGAAGGTTGTCACATATGATGGAATACAAAGCTGTAAGTTATGCTTTAAAAAACAAAAGTTATATTTTCAAACCATAAAATACTTCAGTTAAGAGTATAAACTAAAAAATTTTAAAAATCTAATTGAAAAAAAGGTGTATTAAAAATTAAAACGAACATACTAAGTTTAGGATTTGTTATTGATATGGAAAGGTAGAAAGTATTAATTTGAGATAGTTTGTAACAAAAATGTTCAAGAGGCATAAACAGAATCAATGCTATGAAAAATGTTTAATCTCAACTAAAATAGCAGCAAAAAACGAAGGTTTGTTAGGTCTCAAGGAAAAAGCATTCTCATGTTTCTAGTGGAAGGCCAAAGTAGTATATTGGCAGGGATATCAAGTACAACATCGTAAACATTTTAATTATTCACTCCTTGTTGACTAATTTTACTTCTAAAAACTAAGGAAAGAGAGGTACTAAGTATACATAGATGTTCATCAAAATCTTCACCTCACTGGAACCTCAAATTTTGGAAACTTAAAATATTCAATGAAGTATAATTCAGTAATAGTTAATACACTGCTAAAGATCTTGTTTACAAAGAATATTTAATGAAGAAAATTCATCATTTTAAAAAGGCAGAATGAAAAATGGCAAATACTGATCCTTATTTTTAAAACATTTTTGTGGCACCCATTGTTGTGTATGTTTTTAAAAATGTTTCATATAAAAACTACCTTAATTTTACATATTGCCTCATTGTCAATAAGCTTGTCATCTTCATTTTTTGTGCATACATGTTCTGTTTTAACAGTTTTTAATTCTGTATTATTTCTCCTACCTTGTATTGTATAAAAGAGGAAAGATTTTAAAAGCCGGAATGTAAAAAAAAAAAAAAAATTCCTCTTAAAAGGAAATACAGGGCCGGGTGCAGTGGCTCACGCATGTACTCCCAGTACTTTGGGAAGCTGAGGTGGGCGGATCACCTGAGGCCAGAGTTGGAGACCAGACTGACTAACATGGAGAGACCCCGTCTCTACTAAAAATACAAAAATTAGCTAGGCATGGTGGTGTGCATCTGTAATCTCAGCTACTCAGGAGAAACACCTGAATGTGGGAGGCAGAGATTGCAGTGAGCCAAGATCAATGCCATTGCACTCCAGCCTGGGCAACAAGGGTAAAACTCCGTCTCAAAAAAAAAAAAGGAAATACAATTTATTACCAGAGATTATTTCTAGGTGTAATGATCATGGTGATTTCTATTCTTCTTGTATTTCGTGTTGCTAAATCACCTATGCTAAGTTTTGCAAGTTATAAAAACCATGTATTTTTAAAACTATATTTACATACATAACTCCAATGTAAATTCTTTTTTTTTTTTTTTTTTTTTTTTTGAGACGGAGTTTCGCTCTTGTTACCCAGGCTGGAGTGCAATGGCGCAATCTTGGCTCACCGCAACCTCCGCCTCCTGGGTTCAGGCAATTCTCCTGCCTCAGCCTCCCGAGCAGCTGGGATTACAGGCACGCACCACCGTGCCCAGCTAATTTTTTGTAATTTTAGTAGAGACGGGGTTTCACCATGTTGACCAAGATGGTCTCGATCTGTTGACCTCGTGATCCACCCGCCTCGGCCTCCCAAGTGCTGGGATTACAGGCTTGAGCCACCACGCCCAGCCCCAATGTAAATTCTTTACATTCATGCCACTCAGTGTAGGTCTAGTACCATCAGCATCAGTTTTAAGTCAGCAGGTGTAAGAAATGCAAGTTCTAGAGCCTCACCTCAGACCTTCTGAATTAGAATTTGCATTTTAACAAAGTGATCTGCATATATTCAAGCTTGAGAAGCAATGCTTTGATGCCCAATTATTCTTTCCCTAGCCCAAACTGCTTCAAATCTTAATACCCACAAAGCTGTTTTCTTACACAGCTGGGATAGACTGGAAACATGTACTTATACAGACTTCCTGGACACTCCCAGGCCTATAAAACTTAATTAAGGCACGACTATGTAACAACGTATTTTAGGAAGCAGCTTCCTGGACTTTGCAGAGTCAGAATGTTAGTAAGGGGTGTGTGCCATATATAAAATCTTTTTTTTTTTTTTAAGTACTATTTAAATTTGCTTCTCATAGGTCAATACTAATGAGTACATTCCCTAACTAAAGTACAAAGAATTTATAAAAAGCCAGCACCCTTGAGTTACATTTTAAATGATCCAAAACCTTTTTGGTCACACCTCTTAGACCAACATACATTTTGTACACGTGACATTTGATCTGGAAGTCACAAATTAACGTACTGAAACATGCTCTAATAAAGCCAGCAGGTCTTTAGTTTTTAATTCTCTGAAATTCAGTCCACTGTTTGCCACCAAAAATTCATATGCTGCATTTCCTTTATGTTTTATCTTTAATCCAACAAATGAGAACAAAACATAAAGGCTGTTCTACCTCAGTACAAATGCCTGAACCACACTGGCTTTTTCAGTTACATCTGATTTTCTCTTATATTTCCAATTCCCAATCTTTGCTATACTGTTCTACAGGTGGGTTCAGTTAGAGCAGTAACATCAGAATTAATCCAAATCAGTTGGTAGTACTTTAAGTAATCCCCAAAAACATTGCAGATTTGTTTAAAACTGTCTAAATGTTTGCCAGGTACACAAAAACAAAACTAGTACTTGTTGACTCCCAAGATACATAGACCATTAATTAGGTCAATGCTCTAAAAAGTGACACATGGCTTGTTACAGTAGTGGCATTTTGTAGTAACTCTCCTATACCCTATCGCCATTAAATCCTCAATTTATCCTTCTTTATGGTAAAATAGAAAGAGTCTTCATGACTACTAACTCATCAAGTTTCATGAATCGTCACTTTGCAAAACAGAAAAATGCTGGAAATGGAGGGTCAAAGGAAAGTGCATGGGATGACCTTTTAAGTGCTGCAAAGAGAAGGCTAGTTATTCCCACAATGTTGGCTTTTGTTTTTAAGCAAACTTACCTTTGAAAAGATTCATTTTACTACAAAAAGGAACAGACTTTCTGGGGTCTGAACGGATTTGTACTTGAAGATACTCCAGTCAGCAGAGGATCATGTTGAGCATTCTGCAGACAGAATTGTTTCAAGTCTGCAGCTGCCTGGGAAACCTATATAGAAGAAAGAGGGAAAGTGCCAGGTGGTGAGAACATTTTAATGAAGGTTTTCTCAAATCTCTGGAAATATTGTACTTAGAGTAAAACAGTACTTCTCTTGCTTCAGAAGAAAATACTATTTAATAATTGAAGACTTAAGTCATATAGTGAGCTCTTTTTTTTTTGAGATGGAGTCTTGCTCTGTCATCAGGCTGGAGTGCAATGGTGCGATCTCAGCTCACTGCAATCTCTGCCTCCCAAGTTCAAATGATTCTCCTGCCTAAGCCTCCAGGGTAGCTGGGACTACAGGTGCGCACCACCAGGCCCAATTTTCGTATTTTTGGTAGAGACTGGTTTCATTATGTAGGCCAGGATCGTCTCAATCTCTTAACATCGTGATCCACCTCAGCCTCCCAAAGTGCTGAGATTACAGGTGTGAGGCACTGCAACTGGCCTAGTGAGCTCTTAATACTTAAAACTAATGCTTGTAAATAAGACTGATTTAACTATGTTTTCTTTTGCTTGATTGCTAGAAGCATCAGATGACTGCATACAAACAGTACAATTATGTTTCTTTTTGCAAAGCATAGCACATCTTGCTTATTAATAATAGGCTGTTCAAGTGCAAACCTAAGGGTACTTAACATCTTGTTTTTATTAAAAGCATTACAGGTTAAAAAGAGCAACAACATTCTAGAAAACTATTACTTTGTCTTGAAAGCAGAATTACTGGAAAAATGCTACTTTGAATAAACATAGTATGGGATAACTAGCACGTAATTTAGAAAGCCAAACACTCTTAAGAATGCATTCACTATACTGATCCTCAAATTTGTCAGACCCTTATATATACTCTCTTTAAACTAAAACAGATTAAAAGAGGCATGCATTCACTCACTTAAACATCTACTATTTGTATATATTCTGCTAAGGTAATGTAGGCTATCAACAAAATAACCATAAAGCCATATAAGTTCCTTACGTCTTGTTTGGGTGGCTCTGTATATGTATATTAAGACTTAAATCAGATTTAAGGCAATAGTTTCTTAAAGGCACGCTGCCTAGAAAAACAAATTTAAGTTTGCTATCAGCCTTTCAGTCACATGACACTGGGAAGAAAACTGTCACTGTCTAGTTTAATAACATTGAAATACTGTTAGTACAACTAAACAATGAACTGAACTGTTCAGATGTGGAACATGAGTGACTAAAACACTCCAGATACATCTAATATCTGAAGTCTTGAACTGAGATTTAAGAAGTGGGAGATACAATCATGCATTTTATTCTCAGTCTTAACTGAGAAGAAAGGAGGCTGACAGCAAGGTGTCCAGTCCATCCAGTTGGATATGTAGTCTTAGGGACTTAACAGCATCACGAATGCTCTCTATACCAAGAAACCCTGCAGATTACAGCTGTACCTCTGACCTGATCAAATAATTCGTCATACTAAGATGAATCTAAATGCTTCTCGACTCTATTTGTGTGTTTGGCTTATACAACAGTCCAGGGTAGTGAGTTCCATAGGTTTATTAGCTCCTATGTAAAAGCATTTTACTAATGACTACACGCCCCTTCATCCCTTCCCTTCCAAAGAAGTGTAGCTAAAGTAGGAGTACAGCAGTGTCATTTTTCACCAAATATTGTAACAATGTTTCATGTTTTCATTCATATTAACAGGAAGCATAGAGTACCTGTTCATTTTCTGTTTAAAGTGTAGGTAGAGTCCAATGTAACTCCTTTTCACAACTTTTCAAGCACCACTATGTGCCACATAGAAGTACTGAGAATACATAAGAACAGCCAGAGCCCTGTTGTTATGGAGCTGACAGTTCAGAGAAAATGACAGACAAGGTGCACTGTGGTAAAATTAGTAATCTTTTAGATGGTGACTGGGTGGCCACCTAAGGGAGGGTGTCTGAGGTGACATTGAACTTGAGACTCAATGACAAGAGATTCAGCCAAATAACCATCAGTGAGAAATAGCCTTCCAAGCAGTGAGGAAAGCTGAGACAAAGATTCTAAAACCTGAACAAGCTGCTAGCCCCCAAGGCACTGTAACAATCACCATCCAGGAGGTTGAAACCCTGCAATCCTGGCCTAATTACTAGTCCCATTTTCACTCTCAAAAATGTCCAGACATACCTATGACAGTCAGTCAAGCACTTGTGGTAAGTTCTGTCAACTGCACTCAAACATACAGGTTAAAAATAAGCTTGTGCTAGTTTAAAAATTATCACCAAAAATCACCTAGCCCAGTTATTGATAAAACAGATACACAAATGGAACCTAACCACATTTAGCAACACGTCTAATGAAAAGCTCATTTAAAAATCCCAAAGTGAGATGCCCTCCCCTCCTTGTTACAGCCTTATCAGCCAGAAGTTGAGAACTCCAAAAGCAACTCATTTCTGATGGCTTTAATAATCCCTAGTGAAGATTAAGGTAGAATCAGTTTTGTGGGGTTAAGGGAGCAGCAGCTGTTTTCCAGGTAAAGCTCTTGGAGTATTTTCGTCTGAAAACCTCATGTAATTTTCTTTGGAGACTGAGTGTGTGCAATTTACTGCTTTCACTGCCCCGCCACCACTTTTTTCTCTCCTGGTCCGTCCTATTTATGATAAAGGCACACCTGAATGATACATAATGGTTGTTAAAAAACGCATGATTTCAAATTTCAAAGCCAAATCCAGCCAAGACTGACTAGAAACCACTGGCACTGGGATGAGGTAAGAATTGGGAGAGTAGAGAAATGGATTCCAAACTGCAGTGAGGTCTAGAGCACTTCAAGGACTGGAAGTGAGGGGGATCCTACACCAAGACGAATGAGAATTTCCCTTCCCTTCTGAGTTGACCGCAACTGAGTAAGCTAGGTCCTTGACATTTCTAGTTAAGAAAGCTTAGAGACCATAGACCCTCTCTCATCCATAAAACGTTTCAGGAAGTAATAAAGACTAGCCTAATGAGTATAAAATCCAATCATTTTAGGAACAGGCTGCTTTTAACAGGGCACATGATTTACATTCTTTCTTGTTTTAACTGCAGAAGTGTTTCACATGTAGCCTGACCCATTGTACCAGAAAGAAGCCAATCCATTTAGGACTGTAATAATCAGGAAATACTTAGAATAGCACTTGAATGTCAAGTTGTTCTATCAACACAGACAAAAGGCTCTTCCCCCCAAAGTAAATACCTCAAGACAAGGCCAATACCAGACGCCAAAATAAGACCAATAATTACCCACACTAATCACTTTCTTGGGCATGCAGACGAGTTGGTATTGCCAAGGTCAAATACGAGCAAACTGCCATAGGTATGAAATGCACGCTTTGATCGAGGTTGTATGGGGCACTGACCAGAACTTAACACTCCAGGAACGTTTCGAAAAATGCTGCTTTAATCCATAGTTCAAGTTATGCAATAATTCGCTTAAAAGTATGTGTTAAATGGACAAGAGAAGCTGAAGGTAAGAATTTAATACTAAAGGAAGCAGGTCTGGGAAAGGTAAAATGGGGGGAAAAAGTCTGCTCTGTATCAAAAATCGGAAAATACCCTGTCCGGTGAGAAACAGGAGGCTGGCAGAGCGGGAAAGGAAGGGTGAGGACTGCGCGCCGAGGCGCAGCTGTTGGCGAAGCCAGCCGAGGAGGCGGCCAAGGGAGGTAGAGAGGGAGGAGGACCGGAATGCGGGCCACGGTTCAGCCAAGGGGCCAGCCCGCCTCGGAAAGTCCTGGGGCGGAAGGGCGGACTAATCGTCCCCCTAAACCACAGCGTAGACCCACGCGGCGCCTTTTCTAAAGCTGGCCGCTCCCGGATCGCCGCCGCCGAGAGCGCTTCCCCTCCAGGGAAACGAGGGCCACAGCCGCGTGTCCCGCCCGCCCCAGCCAGCTGGGCCGCCGGATCCCCCCAGCCGCCACCGCCTACCCCTCGCCTCGGCCGCCCGCCCCTGCTCACTTTTACGCGGTTGAGTCCGGCCTCCAGCCGGAGCTGTTGAACCACTTTCTTCATAGCGGCGACGCTGGAGGAGCCAGACATGGTGTACTAGAGGGCCGGGCTGATTCGTGGGTCGGTAGATCGTGGGCCGTGGGTCAACAGGGCCAGACAACTGAGCGGCGCGCGGCGGGGGCGGGGCTACGAACTTTGTCTCTAAGTTTCCGGTTTTATGCTCAGCGGCTCCACCCTCGGTGCGCATGCGCGCCTTGCCTGCCTTCTGTTTCAGCTTCTCACTTGGCACTGAGCGCTAGCGTGGAGGAGCGGGAGGAGAAGGGGAGGAGCAGTCCGTGGGCGAGGTGGCTGCTGGAGGCGAGCAAGACCCGCTTAAGTTCTCCTTTCCTCTACAGAGGGGCCGATTTGGGAGTGGTAAGGAGCGAGCTTATTGTTAGCCGCTAACACCTAAGAGGGGTTCTGAAGAGAACCAGTGAGGGAAGTCAGAGCTTGTGGGAGTTTCTGAAAGGCTCGGCGGCGGGTGACCAGGAGGTCTCAGTTTTTCTCCCGGAGTTTGCGGGAGGGGTTGAGGGAAGTGAGGGCAGAGGCCCTCTGAGCGGCGTGAGTCACCCACACACCCTGTCCCGTACAGGCGTGTCTCTCTGACTTGACCACAACTGAGTAGGCTAGGTCCCTGACATTTTTCTAGTTAAGAAAGTTTAGAGACCACAGACCCTCTCTGTGACCCGAGTTTGGCCAATGGGCATTCTCAGTGCCCCCCCACCCCCATCCCGCGCAGCCCGGTAGACCAGAGGAGTTCGCTGTAGCCGACCCAGCGGAGCCGGGCGGGCGGGTTGCAGGGGCGCTGATTCGCTGGAGAAAAGATCTTCTCGATGTTTGACTTTACTGGTCTCTTAGCTCTTGTATCGCTTAGCTGAAAGATTGTGAAGAAGCCAAGGTGCTGGCTCAAGATTACACCTGTCTACTCTGTTACCCATTTAATCTGGAGAATTAACGCTCACTGTATACAGCTTATTTTTGTGTTTCCGGAAAGTTTGCTCTTTAGTGTTTTCGTTGTAATTTATTACCTCCTGCTTGAAATTGAGTCCCAAAGAAGTTTTTAGGAGAGATGGTAGGATCTAACCAAACAACATGGGCTCAGCCAGTACGTCATTCTTTCATCCATGGAAATGTGTGTGTTATGTCACAGCTTTAAGGGCAGTTGTTTTCTATTTATTTTGGGATCGTCTCCAAATGAATGCGCTGATGTTTTCTATTATGTCAGGTGTTTCCTATTTCTTTTGGGGTAGTCACTCTCCTAATGAATGCACTGTTTTCTATTGTGAATAATTTCATCATTAATGCATTTCAAATTTATTAGAAAAGCATGTGTAATTGCTCTGGTCAACAAAACCTAATTTACTCAACAGTTTATATCAGTTCACAAAAATGTACAGTGTAAGTTTAGCATTTTACTTAATTCGTACGGACGTACTGATTGGGGTTAAAACAAAGGTTTGAATTCTAGCTCTGCCACTTATCATGGTATTCTTGGGCAAGCCACTTAAGCTACTGAGGCTTTATTTCCAAATAAACAATAAAGCTTACTTCGTGGACTTGTTTTTCAGAATGAAATGATATTTTATATGTATAAAGAATATGAAGGATATCTCAATAAATACTGTTTTTTCCCAAACGGTATTTTAATCATTTCACCTTTGGTGCTTTGTTGACTGTATAATGCTAAAATGTCATTCATACTTTACAGATTTGTAAGATTAAACACAAGTATCTCTATTCAAAAGATAATTTATTTTACAATAGTTTTAGAATATATCACTGAACTGTTAAGAACTGTGGAATGTTAATGCTGGAAGAGATTTTAGGGAATATATGGTCCAATAATTTCTTCTGTGAGGGAGGCTGTTGAGGAATAAGCAGTCTCTTAGGCCAAAACAATTTCAGAAAAAGTTTTTATTGCTTTTTTTATTAACCGCTGCATTGAGAAACCACAGACTGGACTGCTGTCTCAAACACCAGATAGTATTTTTTTTGTAGCATGTCTTTAAAGATTCTATGCAGGCCGGGCGTGGTGGCTCACACCTGTAATCCAAGCACTTTGGAGGCCAAGGTGGGCAGATCACCTGAGGTTGGGAGTTGAAGACCAGCCTGACCAACATGGTGAAACCCTGTCTTTAAAAGCATAAGAGAAAAAAAAAAGAGATTAAAAAAAAAATAAAGATTCTATGTAGGATAGCGAAGAAGAAGAAAAAAAAAAAAAACATTGAGGCCAGACGCGGTGGCTCATGCCTGTAATCCCAGCACTTTGGAAGGCTAAGGAGGGAAAATCATGAGGTCAAGAGATCGAAACCATCCGGGCCAACATGGTAAAACCTCATCTCTACTAAAAAATATAAAAATTAGCCGGGTATGGTAGCCCATGCCTGTAATCCCAGCTACTCCAGAGGCTGAGGCAGGAAAATCACTTAAACTAGAGAAGCGGAGGTTGCAGCGAGCCAGTATCGCCCCACTGCACTCCAGCCTGGGTGACAGAGCAAGACTCTGTCTCAAAAAAAAAATTTTAGTAAGCTTTAAGTTCAGTTATATCTGAAGTGATTAGCTGTAAATATAGTTTATGAACTATCTGTATCTTGTAAACTTCTGTTTAGCAGATGTTCTTTGACCTTCCACAATGCTTTAAAAATTTCAAACATGTTACCAACTGTACAGACGTAGATGCTCACCGTTCAGTTGGTTGGAGACTGGCCTGTTATAAAAAGAATTTGTCACCAAGGGGATCCTTTTAGCAATAAATGGCAAGAAAAAACAACCAAGTAATCTGTCATTTTATGTTTTGTTAGCAGAACTCTATCAATTTAAATTTACCATAGATCTTCACCATATTCAACTAATTAGTACCCTAAGTTCTTCAGTTTACTAGGTCTCCATTCAGAATTTGAATAAATAAAATAGGATTCACATGCCTTACTTCGTAGTTTAACTAAAGGCTAAATTTCTTCTAAGGGGGATTTCACAATTCTGACTTCTTTCTCAAATAATTAGCTTATTCTATTTTTATAATGGTTAAGGAAATTAAAGTTTGGAGGAAAATAATATATACAGTAGATACAAATAAAATACCTAGGAATTAACCAAGGAAGTTAAAGATCTCTACAATGAAAACTATAAAACACTGATCCAAGAAATCGAAGAGAACCCCTCAAAAATGGAAAGATATTCCATGTTCATGTATTGGAAGAATCAATATTGCTAAAATATCTAAACTACCCAAAGCAATCTACAGATTCAGTGCAATCTCTATCAAACACCAGTGACATTCTTCACAGAAGTATTAAAAACAATCATAAAACTTATGCAGAACCGTAAAAGACACAGAGTCGCCAAAGTTATCCTGAGCAAAAAGAATAAAAATGGAGGAATCATATTACCTGACCTCAAATTATACTACAGAGCTATAGTAACCAAAACAGCATAAAGTACTGGCATAAAAACAGACACATAGACCAGTGGAATAGAATAGAGAACCCAGAAACAAATCCATTCATCTCGCATGAGCTTGTTTTGTACAAAGGTGCCAAGAACATACATTGGAGAAAGGACAGTCCCTTCAATAAATGGTGCTGGGAAAACTGAATATCCATATCAGAAGAATGAAACTAGACCTCTCTCTCTCTTCATGGACCAAAATCAAATAAAAATGGGTTAAAGACTTAAATCTAAGACGTAAAACTATGAAACTACTATAAGAAAACATTGGAGGCAGGGTATGGTGGCTCATACCTATAATCCCAGCAGTTTGAGAGGTTGAGACGGGTGGATTACCTTAGGTCAGGAGTTTTAGGCCAGCCTGCCCAACATATAGTGAAACCTCATCTCTACTAAAAGCACAAAAATTAGCTGGGTGTGGTGGCACACATCTGTAGTCCCAGCCTCTTGGGAAGCTGAGGCAGTAGAATCGCTTGAATCCAGGAGGCAGAGATTGCGGTAAGCTGAGATCATGCAATTGCATTCTAGCCTGGGCAACAGAGTGAGACTCCATCTCTCACCAAAAAAAAAAGGAAAACATTGGAGAAACTTTCCAGGACATTGAATTGGACAAAGATTTTTTAAAATAATACCCCACAAGCACAGGCAACAACAGCAAAAATGGACAAATGGGATTACATCAAGTTAAAAACCTGCCCAGGGCCAGGCACGGTGGCTTATGCTTGGAATGTAGGCACTTTGGAAGGCTGAAGCCGGTGCATTGCTTGAGCCCAGTAGTTTAATAACAGCCTGGGCAGCATGGCAAAACCCCATCTCGACAAAACTACAAAAATTAGCTAGTTACGGTGGCATGTACCTGTGGTCCCAGCTACTTGGGAGCCCTCAGAGATCAAGACTGCAGTGAACTGTGATCATGCCACCGCACTCCAGCCTGGGCAACAAGAGCAAAACTCTGTCTCAAAAAAAAAAAAAAAAAGGATTAGAATTTTATTTACAGCTTAACTAGGAATCAAATAAAGCAGAACTCTCAGGACATATATGTAACCTGAATTTATCCTGATCAGATAGATTTTATGCCTTGGTGATTTAAGAATCAAGAATTGTGCCAAAAAATTCTCCCATCATCTGGTGTGAAGTTGACTGTATTCTGATTTTTTAATTCCAGAATGTAAGTTTCCCTGTTACTTGTTGCATTCCTTGGGTAATCAAAAAATTTAAGAGCTGCAAAGGTTCTTGAAGAGTTCAAGTCATTTACCACTAAGAAACTGACGCTCAGACCAATGAATGGTTTTACAGGTTATAAGGGACTAGAAACCTGCTTTTCTGGCTCCCAATCAATCTGGTTATCTTGTGTGAGATTCTACTTTATTCATATATTTAAACATAGCCCATGTCAGCATTTATTAAGTGCTGGTGCTTAGTTATAAACATGCTATGTTACTTCCTCTCTTTGCTTCTCACTACCAGCCTACTTAGTCATTTTCTCTATTCTTTATCTTTTTCTATCTCTCTATAAATATGCATAGCTTTCCCATAATATGGGCTTGCCTCATGGCTGTGATACTACCCCGTGACTTCTCTTTTTTATATTATTATTAAAAATGTCAGCATTTATTAAATGTCAGCATTTATTAAAGTACATTGAGCATACCTGAAAGGGATCCCAATACTAGCAGAAAAAAAAAAAGCACATTGAGCAATCTTTGTATGCCATATTATCAAATCAAACAGGAAATAAAAATGACTAGAATCATTATTTTTAGACACTGAATAGAGTGTCAGAAGTTTTTTTTGTTTTTTTTTTTTTGAGACGGAGTTTCGCTCTTGTTACCCAGGGTGGAGTGCAATGGCGCAAACTTGGCTCACCGCAACCTCCGCCTCCTGGGTTCAGGCAATTCTCCTTCCCCAACCTCCTGAGTAGCTGGGATTACAGGCACCCGCCACCATGCCCAGCTAATTTTTTGTATTTTTAGTGGAGACGGGGTTTCACCATGTTGACCAGGATAGTCTCAATCTCTTGACCTCATGATCCACCCGCCTGAGCCTCCCAAAGTGCTGGGATTACAGGCATGAGCCACCGCACCCGGCCCAGTTCTTAAGCTTGATTTTTCAGCTCTGCTTCTGACATTGAAAATCATTTTGGAAAAGTGCAGAGAAAACATGATAGATAACTATTTTGAAAGGAGAGACTGGATCAGAGATGGCAGATAGGTGATACATCTACCAACAGTTACTCCTCAAACGCATAGTTGACTGTGATAATTAAATTCTGTACTGTTTCCTTCTGAGATTTAGCCTTGAGATCCTACTTAGTAATTCACTTTTAGATAGTACCAAGTGATGGGAATTAGCATGCAAGATAAAATTGATTTTTCATTCCTGGCAGCAGAGTTGTAAAGCAAAATTATGTAATAAATGAAAGATTAGACCAGAGCTTCATAGTCACTTTATTTGTGGTTATTGAGATATCAGTCTCGTTTTGTTTGAATTGTTGGCGTCATTTGGTTCATTAGCTAATTAGTAATAGTAAAAAAATTAGTAATAGGAAAAAAATTCCACATTATATGTTAGGATATAGTATATGATTTAGTAAATTCTAAGCATGCCTGAAGTTTTAATTAGCTTCTTGTGGTTTCCGTAGCAAAGACTTACTCAAGTTACCATAAGCAATGAGGAGATTATTGTAAAGATCAACACAGAGCAGCAGTGGAGGCAGATATCCCATGTAAATCCCAAAACAAAACTGTCACGCTAATAGGCCAAACTGTAAGTAGATCTAAGGCTAGAGACTTCAGCCCCAAGAATTCTTGATTCTTCCTTTCTGGTGCTTAGTTATAAACATGAGTCAGCTATGGTACTTCCTCCATTTGCTTCTCACTACCAGTTTACTTAGTCATTTTTTCTATTCTTTATCTTTTTCTATCTCTCTATATGTATAGCTTTCCCACAACGTGGGCTTGCCTCATGGCTAAGATACTACCCCATGACTTCTCTTTTTTATATTCTTACTAATAATGTCTACTAATGATTGAATCTTAAGCTCTTTCCCAGGTCCAATTCCCAAGAGATCATCTTTTCATGTCAGAACATTTTGTTTCTGGTCAGCCCAGGATTTGGACCCCAGCATTGGTCCTATCAGAAATGATAAAGGGAGTTTTTAAAATCTCAAATATGGCTTCTTTGCCATTACTTTAGAAGGGATACTATAGGTATCTCTTACCCAGAATGCTTGGGGTCAGAAATGTTTCAGATTTCAGATTTTTTCAAATTTTGGGATATTTGCATTATATACTCACTGGTTGGACTACCCTAAACCAAAATCCAAAATGCACCAATGAGCATTTCCTTGGAGCACCATATCAGCATTCAAAAAGTTTCAGACTTTGGAGCATTTCAGATTTCAGATTTGAAAATTAGGGATACTTAACCTGTATAGTGGGGTCCTGTATAGGTTTACCACAGGACAACAATAAAGCAGGTCTTGACCGATCTATCTTGAGTTTGCATAATTAAAAATTTGTTCTGGGCCTGGCACAGTGGGTGGCTCACTCCTGTAATCCCAGCACTCTGGGAGGCCAAGACAGGCGGATCACTTGAGGTCAGTAGTTCAAACCAGCCTGGCCACCATGGTGAAAGCCTGTCTCTACAGAAAATACAAAAATTAACTGGATGTGGTGGCACAGGCCTGTAATCTCAGCTACTTGGAAGGCTGAGGCAGGAGAATGACTTGAACCTGGGAGGCAGAAGCTGCAGTGAGCTGAGATTGTGCCACTGCACTCCAGCCTGGGCAACACAGGTAGACTTTGTCTCAAAGAAAAAAAAAATTGTTCTGAATTAAAGTATCAAATTTTAATATGTAACAGAAATTACAACTTTTAGTCTACTAATTTGCATACCAATGAATCAATGAATGTCCATATGCTATAATTATTATAGATTAATTTTTATCTAATAATGAAGTGACCATATATGTATCTGAGTCATGTTTCGTCTAGGTTCACAATAGAGGTTAATATTAATACAATGGCATACAGAGTTTTTGGATAGATCTATAAATACTTTCTTAAAGTACTAATGTGTTCTTAAAATAGCATTTGACATGGTCAAAATGACTAATCACATTTTAATTATTGTAAGAAATATAGGAAGTAATGCAAAACTAATTTAAGGAGATTGTATATTTCAGGAAATAATCTTTTAATTTTGATACTATTACAACAATTAGTAGTACTTGTTAGGGTTTTGTAGAGCTATAATCAGTACCAGATCAGAGGAATTTTAAGTTTTGTTAGATTTAAATCATTATTTTAACATAAGCCAAGGAAGAGCAATGCTTTGAAATCTAGAAAAGCTTCAGCTTTTGTGTTGGTACAATTAGTATATCCTTAAGGATTATCCTACTTTGATAATTATTTTTAGAGTAATAATTCAGCTACCTTTTTTTAATTTTTCTTATATACATTTATATATTTTTAATTGTATCATACATTCTGGTAAACTGCCATAAATCCTCTGAGGAAAGACACAGGAAATAATACACAAATGAAGCCTGACATATTTAAAGATTGGCATTTTCATCTGGACTAATAGTTCATGTTTTTTATTATTGAGGCATCAAAGCCCAGGAAGAAATGTATATGGTTAAACAGTTTTCATCATTCTACAGTCGTTTTAACTAGCTAAGAGTCTAATTAAAACTTCAGGCATGCTTAGAATTTGTAGTTGATCCTAACCAAGGATCATAAATTCTTTCTACATCCAAATGTGTATTTCTAATTTATGTAAAATGCTGTTTATGTAAACTTAATTTTCAACCAAGAAAAGATTTGCAATAGTAAAATATGTCCTGGTCACAAGTTCATTATTATGTAATTTATCACTTAACTTAGTTTTATACATTTATGGTCATTTCATTACAATTACCAGTCATATTTACTAGTAATATGTCCTTTTGAGTTAGAATAATGAAGATTGTGTATACTCTTAAGTTTTTATTTTTAGTTTATTTAAAGCTTTTGTGTTTTCCTTTTTATTTCTTGAACAAAACAGAGACCAGAAATGAGTGGAATGCTATCTTGTTATAATTTTTATTTAATATACTTAAATGAAGAAAGATAAAAAAAGAAAAAAAATTCTAACTGATAATTATCCCATTCAGACGTTAGTGAATATGTCGCTCAATCCAAGTCGACCTTCCTCATCAGAGGTAAGAAAATCTTTTTATACTAAAATATAAGAAAGACTTGCTTATCGATTTTGAAAAGTTTCATAAAAGCAAAAACATGAATTACATAAACTGTTAGTTATTGACTCCACCATGATCCCAACTTCGTGTAGCCCACTGTCTGATTACACTTCTCAAGTCTCTAGCTCACTTCCTTTAATACCCCAACCATATTGGGACCCCCAGTGCATTGATCCTATCACCTTTTTTACTATTTCTCAATTGTATGATTGAAGGTGGTACCCTCCATATCTAGCTTAAGTGCCATAGAGCAATCATGGTCACTCCCTTGCATGTACTTTTGACTTACTGCCCCTCTCTCACTTCATCGTGTTCCTTGGCAATACAACAAACATGGTTAATGCATATCTCCACCTATTCCATACCTACAACTGAGTGGCTGAATGTGGCTAGAAAAATTTATACCATCATAAGTACCATTCTCACTTTAAATTCATGACCATGAATTTCAAGTGGAATCTTTTTCTTGTGGGCAGTCTTACTATCTGCCACTCATTGATTTATTCACTCTTCCTCTCTTCTTCCTTTTTTTTTTTTTGTTTGTTTACTTGAGATGGAGTCTCACTCTGTTGCCAGGCTGGCTCACTGCAACCTCTGCCTCCTGGTTTCAAGCGATTCTCTTGTCTCAGCCTCCCAAGTAGCTGAGACTATAGGCACATGCCACCACACCCAGCTAATTTTTGTATTTTTAGTAGAGATGGGGTTTTACCATGTTGGCTAGGAACGTCTCAATCTCTTGATCTCGTGATCTGCCTGCCTCACCCTCCCAAAGTGCTGGGATTACAGGCATGAGCCACTGTGCCTGGTCCACTCTTCCACTCTTCTAAACAAGTATGTCATACCATCTCAGACCCACAATACCTTCTCTCTGTTTTCTCTTAAATCAACTGCAATCAAGGTTTCACCTCCATTATTCCAACAAAACTATTCTTGATAAATTCACCCTTTCATTACTAAATCTGTTAATTATTATCCTAAACATTCTTGATCTATGTGTGCACAACAGTTGACACCATTAATCATGTTCTCTTCCTTGACTTAGGTTTCACTAGGCTTCTAGCATACATATTATATTTGTTTTCATCTTACCTTCCTGGTTATTCATTCTCAGTCATCTTTATTGGGTATTCATCTTCTTCCTGACCTCTTAATTTTGAAATATTTTAGCTCTTTGTTCTCTTTTCTACCAGCACTTATTCCTTGGTGATCTTATCTAGTCTAATATATTTAAATGCCAACTTTATACCAAGAATTTCCAAATTTATAGCCCCATCCCAGTCCTCTTTCCTAAATTCCAGATTCACATATGCATATATTCAGCTGACTGACTGACATCTCCACTTGGATGGCCAATAGATATTTAATCTTAATATGTCTGAAACTGGATCTTTTCCCCTTCCCCATAATTTGTACTAACCATGACTTTTTGCCATCTCAGGTGATGTGAAATCTACCCTTTCAGTGTCTGAGGCCAAATGCCTTGGAGTCATACTTGATTCTTCTTGCGTACTTGAGTCTTCTACTTGACTCTTCTCTCAAACTCCACTTCCAATAGATTGACTCTGACTCTTCGACGTGACTCTTGAACTCTACTTCCAATGGATTTTCTCTAGTTTTTAAATATATACAAAATCTGATTACTTTTTAATCAACTTTACTGCTAACACATGAGTTGCCATCATCTCACACTGTAATTATTCCAGTAACTTTATAATAAGTTTTCTTGCCTCATATAGTCTCTTCTAGCTGTTATTCCCATTACCCAACTAATTAAATTTAGAAAGATTCAAATGTAAAGCATTATGTATGTCCTGATATAATGCAATATAAAATACAGGGCACGGCTGGGCGCGGTGGCTCAAGCCTGTAATCCCAGCACTTTGGGAGGCCAAGGTGGGTGGATCAGGAGGTCAAGAGATCGAGACCATCCTGGTCAACATGGTGAAACCCTGTCTCTACTAAAAATACAAAAAATTAGCTGGGCATGGTGGCGCATTCCTGTAATCCCAGCTGCTCAGGAGGCTGAGGCAAGAGAATTGCCTGAACCCAGGAGGCGGGGGTTGCGGTGAGCCGAGATCGCGCCATTGCACTCCAGCCTGGGTAACAAGAGCGAAACTCTGTCTCAAAAAAAAAAAAAAAAAAAAAAAAATACAGGGCACTATTTATAAAATACTATTGCCCCAAGTAGTAACCTGTGTCACTTTAAGGCTGTATATTTAACTGTTTACAGGAGATAAGAGAGGTTGGAGATGCAAGTTAAATGACACCTTAGAGATAATTAAGTACATTCATAATGTAGAAGATTCTTTGAGACAACTGGCTCAATCTCTTAGAAAGTCAATGCCGTGTTAAAAAAAAAAAAAGCAAAAAAACGGGTTTGGGAACTCCAAGAAGAAAGTTTTTAAAAGTGGGAGGCCGAGGCGGGTGGATGACGAGGTCAAGAGATTGAGACCATCGTTGCCAACATGGTGAAACTTCGTCTCTACTAAAAATACAAAAAACTAGCTGGACATGGTGGCACATGCCTGTAATCCCAGCTACTTGGGAGGCTGAGATAGGAGAATCACTCGAACCCAGGAGGCGGAGGTTGCGGTGAGCCAAGAATGCGCCATTGCACTCCAGCCTGAGCAACAAGAGCGAAACTCCGTCTCAAAAAAAAAAAAAAACGTATCAACCAAATGCAGTGTGTGATCCTTGTTTGAATTTCAGATTAAGAAAACATTTTGAGGACAATTGGGAAAATTTAAATATGGACTGGATATTAATTGACATTAAGGAATTTTTTTAGATGTGGAAATGAAATTGTGATTATGTTACCAGAGGTCCTTATTTTTAGAATATGGATGTCAAAGTATTTAGGGATATATTGTCATGATGTCTGATTTACTTTAAATGTTTTATTCAGAGAGAGAATTATTTTTATATGTATGTATATTTAAAATTTTTTATATTAAATAAAAATATATGTCAGATCTTCATGTTTCTCTTAAAAACCATGCATTAGCTTCCCATTTTATAGGTGAAAATGGCTCAGAAGGTGCTCTGTGTTTCCCCTCTACCTCTTTATATTTCTGAACTTGTCATCTTCTACTCTTTCTCTGCTGCAATCATACTGGCATGCTCTCACCTTAATACTTTTATCTCTTTCTGGAACTCTTTCCCTCTAGATCTTCACTTGGCTAATTCCTTCATTTCCCTTAGGTCTTTACTCAGATCTCACCTCTTCCATGAGACCTACCCTGACTATTTAAAACTGAAAACTTCTCCATCCCATATCTTCTGATTCTTCTTTACCCTGCCCTCCTTATTCTTTTTTTCTAGTAATTACCACTTTGTAATATGGTATATTACCTATTAGTGTTTTATATTTTTTTAATTTAAAAAAATTTAAAATTTTACTTCTTAGAAGTCAGTATTTATTGTTTATTGGCTGTATCTCTCACAGAGCCAGGACTAGTCCAAGGCAAATGAGGTACTTGCCATGAATGAACAATTTAAGGGGCTACCAAAAAAAATTTTTAGTATTAATGCAAAAAAAAAATACATGATGAACAAGATGTCAATATTTTAATTAGAGACAGGATCCAACAGTGCCATCTCTAATCATTTTGAAGCCTATGGCGAAAGAAAAAGTATGTGCCCTTATTATATACATATATATATATATATATATATATACACCTTGTAATGTATTTTTAAAATAGCTAATGGTTTTAATTAAAATATTATTGATGAGTAACATCCATTACAGCCACGAAAGTAAGATTATAATAAATTAGGGTTTGCATGTAAATGGAATATTTAACCTTAAAATAATGTCAGATTTAATATACACTTAAAACTCTTTCCATATTTTTTCAACTACTTTGTTTTTCTGGAAATAATAAAACCATTAAAAGTGTATTTTTAAGAAGCATATGTACAAATGTTTAGTTCAAGAAATAGTTTCCCCCTGTCAAATATTAATACATTTATATAAAGATGAGGTCATATTTACTTTAAATTTCTTAAGGTTTTGCAGATGTTTAATAATATAGCTAGAGATTAATCTTTTAAATACTCTAGTGTTCAAAATGCAACATATAGCTAACTGCACTATCACATCTATATAAACATTTTAAATTGTTAATATTTCATCATTAAAAGCATAGAAGTAATTTCCTTGATTTATAAAAACAACTTGAAGAAATCCTTATGTTTAAGATTATTTTTATCTTCTATAAAATTAATGATATTAATAGTAGGTCATATTCAAACTTTTAAAGATTTCTCATTTAATATTGCATTAGAGTATATTCATTTAAATGTTTTGACTTTTAATATGCAGTATCAAACTTAATTTGACTAAAAGATAAGACTATATTTGCAATCATTGTTTCTGTTGTGGTAATATAAATATTCTAAAGAGAAGGATTCTAATCAAGGTCATAACAAAACATTAATGGAAAAGTGGATAGTTACATATAAGCACAGACATTCCCAATGTAAGAACAGTCATTTGGTCAGGATTAAGTTCTTCCT
Organism: Callithrix jacchus; assembly: GCF_049354715.1. NCBI lineage: Eukaryota > Metazoa > Chordata > Mammalia > Primates > Cebidae > Callithrix > Callithrix jacchus. The sequence continues at coordinate 121,728,309 of NC_133508.1, forward strand.
GTAATTCTGGTGAATAAGTATGTTCCCCAAACCACAGTATTAAGCCTTTTGCAGGTGCTGAGAGCTAGCAATCTTCAGAACTGTATTAGGCAGAAAATATACAAAGGATGAGGATTCCACACGTTCATTCCAATGGAATGGAGCAGGTAGGGAGTGAGGTGAAGTAAAGGTTGATGTTAAGAAAACTAGTCTTGGTATCCTAGGATTCTTACTGCAGGCCACAGAAAGAACACCATGTGGCTCAAGCCTGTAATCCCAGCACTTTGGGAGACCGAGGCGGGTGGATCACGAGGTCAACAGATGGAGACCATCCTGGTCAACATGGTGAAACCCCATCTCTACTAAAAATACAAAAAAATTAGCTGGGCATGGTGGTGCGTGCCTGTAATCCCAGCAACTCAGGAGGCTGAGGCAGGAGAATTGCCTGAACCCAGGAGGCGGAGGTTGCGGTGAGCCGAGATCGTGCCATTGCACTCCAGCCTGGGTAACAAGAGCGAAACTCCGTCTCAAAAGAAAAAAATACTGAGATAACTCATAGCCATTGCTGCCAAGGGAAAATGTACTCCAAGTGCCGAGTGACCAACTTAAGAACAGATTTTTAGTTCATTCTGTTTTTTGTTTGTTCAGAGGAATGTATGTATTCCATGTTTTTTTCAATTGTGCTTATTAAACTTGATTATAGGTGACATAGTTGATTTTTTTCACTTTAAAAATATTTTAACTGATGATCTTCTCAATTTATTCAGTTGGTGGAACTTCATGTTTTTTATGTCCCCGAGGGATCGTGGAACTATAAGCTAAATACCATTTCAACAGAAGTTGTTAACAGTTTCATTTCAGCTGGATTTCTGAGGCAAGTGTTGTATAGTCATATAACAATATGCCTGAAAGAAGAGTCTTTTTTTCTGCAGAAAAAAATGCTTTCTGAAAATTTAAGAACTGTAAGTGAAAAATATTTTGTCCATGTGGTACTTCCATTTCCTAACTTAATGAATACTATCAATATGTAGTGCTATGTAACAACTAAACCAGTTCTATAGGACTAGCTCACTTGGCCATAGTTCTACTACTCAGAAAACAGTGCATAACCTGTGTGTTATTATGATCATGCACAAAGTGAATTAAGAGAGAAGTTATCTGAAATTAAGAATCTGCTAAACTACTCAGAAGGCTGTGGTGGGAGACTGCTCTGAGCCCCAGAAGTCAAGGCTGCAGTGAGCCATGATTGCACCACTGCACTCTGGTCTGGGAAACAGAGTAAGACTCTGCCCCCACCTCACCCCCCCCCCAAAAAAAAGAAAAAGAGAAAGCTGCTGAAGGTCTGAAAATAGTAGTTAAAGCAATATATCTACAAAGTCTCTTTCTCTGAACTGTTTAAAAATATAAATATAAACAAAGAACATCATTATATGTATTTAGATTTGTATTTTCACATTCACAAAAAGACACATAACACTGTGTGATCTGACTGTTATCTCTTGATCACACCCCTCTTCCTAATCTTCATCATCACTTTCTTCAACCATATCAGCCTCCTTTCTGTTCTGGAACACATTGCCCTATCTCAGGACCCTGGTACTTTCTGTTCCTTTTGTCTAGAATGAGTTTTCTGCCCTAACTATATGCCCTCCCATCTCTTTCAGCTTTTTTTTTTTTTTGAGACAGAGTCTTGCTCTGTTGCCAGGCGCCAGGCTGGCGTGCAGTGGCACAATCTCGGCTCACTGCAACCTCTGCCTCCCGGGTTCAAGTAATTCTCCTGCCTCAGCCTCCCCAGTAGCTGGGACTACAGGCACACGCCACCACACACAGCTAATTTTGTATTTTTAGTAGAAACGGGGTTTCACCATGTTGGCCGGGATGGTCTCGGATCTGTTGGCCGGAATGGTCTCGATCTCTTGACCTGGTGATCTGCCCGCCTCGGCCTCCCAAAGTGCTGGGATTACAGGCTTGAGCCACTGCACCCGGCCCTCTTTCAGCTTTTTACTCACATATTACCTTTTTCTGTAGATACTCTCTAATCACTGCATTTTAAATCATTGCTACAATCCCTTTCTTTATTCTCTGCCTTATTTTTCTCTGTGGTACTTAGCAGTGTCTTATGAATTATAATTTTTTTTTTTACTTATTTACTCCATTAATTTTCCTATTCCATCACTAGGTTGTAAAGTCCATAAGGGCAGAGATTTTTGTTTTGTTGACTGCCATATTCCCATACCTTGGAACAATGTCTGACACATAGTAGGTGCTCAATAAATATGTGTTGATTGAATGAATTATCTAATATTTCTCATAAGGTCCTAGAAAAATAAGAACTTGGAATGATAGCATAAGTGATGGTTTTAAATTTTAGACATTCAGGAGCAAGGTATTCCTAATAAGCTAAGATAAGGACTCTGACAATGTTAGATGTTAGATTATTTTAAAATTATTTAAGCACTAGCTAATAAATGTCTGTGGCTATATCATTTCTTGGTATATGTATAAAAGTAAATAAATTCCACAACAAATTTTAACAATAAAATTTGGAAGCCGGGCGCAGTGGCTCATGCTTGTAATTCTAACACTTTGGGAGGCTGAGGTGGGTGGTTCACAAGGTCAAGAGTTTGAGACCAGCCTGGCCAGTCTGGTGAAACCCCATCTCTACTAAAAATACAAAAATTAGCCAGGTGTGGTGGTGAGCACTGGCAGTCTCAGCTACTCGGGAGGCTGAGGCATGAGAATCACTTGAACCCAGGTGGCAGAGGTTACAGTGAGCCGAGATCACGCCACTGCACTCCAGCCTGGGCAACAAAGTGAAACTCCGTGTCAAAAAAAAAAAAAAAAAAATTGGAAGTAGATTAGCAAAGAGACAGTTATTTTCCTTTTCCTTATAAAACATTTATAAACAGTGTTTATTTGCATAATTTTAAAGGCAGACTTTTAATTATTTATTTTGAGAGATATTTATGGAAGATCTACAAAATGCCAGCAATGTAGAATCATGATATGTTAAACTATATCTGACACATTAAATCAACATTTGTGTTTGAGATAGCTGACTAAAGTTACTGAATCATTAGTATATCCAAAATCTATTTCATTTGACATTGTAAGATGAATATCATAATATTTCAGAGTATCTCCTCAACTTACTTTACAAGCCCTGAGGGAGCGTCTTGGTGAGTTCCTGGGTGAAGAAGCTATTGCAGAAAAATTTTTGTTTCTGAAATGCATTGGAAATAATTTAGCTGTGGTAAGTTTTCTTTTTTTTCCTTCTGATTGAGAAAGACCATACCTTCTCAAATTATATTTCTTAAATGCTTATCAACTCAGCTCCCTAAAATACTATTAGATTTGTAAATCTCAATCATAATGAAATGGAAATATCATTAAGCATACAGATCAACAAAGATAGGTCACATAGGCATGTTATTGGGCACAAAAATAATGGGTTTTGTGTGTTAATTTCCTTGCAAAGCAAAGAAATGCCAATTTAAAATGTTATATAATTAATATAGTTCTTAAATTTAAATGAAAGTGTTTAAGTGTTTTAAAAAAGTTATTTGTGTTCTGGAGAAAAATGGGGTTCTTATTGCTTGTACCACAGCTAGACTGATTTGATGTAAAAATAATATGGCTCCAATGTATTTTTTTGGTGTCAACTTTTTTTCTTTTTTGAGTTTTGTTCTTTCGCCCTGTCTGGAGTTCAGTGATATGATCTTGGCTCAGTGCAACCTTCATCTCCCAAGTTCAAGCAATTCTTCTGCCTCAGCCTCCCAAGTAGCTGGCATGCGCCACCACACCCAGCTAATTTTTGTATTTTTAGGAGAGACAAGATTTTACCATGTTGGCCAGGCTGGTCTTGAACTCCTGACCTCAGGTGATCTGCTTGCCTCAGCCTCCCAAAGTGCTGGGATTACAGGTGTGAACCACCATGCCTGGCCGATGTCTGATATTTACTGAACACTTCTATTTGTAGTTGCTATGACTTAGTGGCCAGGACACTCTAAGTAGAGAGTATACCTAGCCTAAGTTTCTAATTTAATGAGACATCACATCTCAAAGTTTCTGGTCTCTCATATCCACATAAATTTTATTTCCTTAATCAAGATTTTCTATATTTAAACTCTTTAAAATTTGGTGTAGTCTTATTTCACTCTAGTTAACAGATTATATCATTATTATGTGTTTATGTGATTATTTGCTTAACAGATAACTCTTACCATTAGAGTATAGTTCCTTGTGGGAAGGGAATTCATGTTATTCACTATTGTATTTCTAATCGGTGCCTAACAAGGTGTTTTGCACTAGAGGTGTTTAAATGTTCACTGAACAAATTAAATCATGAATGATAATGGAAAAAATAGGCATTTTCTTCCAAAGTACCACTGTAATTTGCTCTGTGAGATTCTTGGGATCAGTAGCTAAATTTGAAGAAGTTTTTGTCATCAGAGTTCTATTTAGTATGACTTTTGGCATATTAATATTAGTTTACTGATCATTAAGTCAGTTTTCCTCTGAGAAGAAAATTTACTCATAATTTTTTGTTCTTTTTCATGATGTATAAATGTACAGAATAGCAATCATAGAATCCCAGATTGCAAGGGACTTTCAAAGTAATTTAGGTCAGTTTAAAATCCTTTTAGTATTATTTTAAACAAATATTTATTGATGTTTTTCTATATACTAAACTAGAAGACAACTAGATATGGATCTTGCCCTTAAAGAGTGCTCAGTGTAGTGATGAAGATTAAAATATATAAAATAAATAAAATATCATATTTTATATATTCAGAAGGAAGGGAGATTACTTCCAGCAGGGGAAGAGGGGATGTACAAAACTTTGAGGAAGAAGCAATATTTCAGTTTGGATCCTAAAAGAAAAATATTTGTTCTTGCAAAGATGAAGGGTGAGAAAAGCTTTCTGAGCAGAGAAAATAGGATAAGCACAGGAATAGAAAAGCAGAAAACGCAGAAATAATAAACGGTACATTTTTTTATGGGGCATTGACGACATGAAAGGAAATAGTGAGGAGCAAGTAATAAAGTTGTTTGTTGAAGGTCTTGAATGCCTTCAAGTTTAGATTAATAGTTTGGATTTTTTCCTGAAACCCTAGAGTTTTTGACTAAAAGAATTATATGTGAATCAGAGCTTTTAGTACAATTAATTGGGCCTCACCGAGAAGGATGTATTGAAGTGAGGAGAGAATAGAGGCAGGGATTTCAGTAGGAAGGTTTTATAGTGGTTCAGGCAAGAGATAATGTGGGCCTAAGGAACAGGCTGCTTCTCAAATTTCTTCTATGACCATTTTCTCCTTGGTTTCATACTTGAGCTACAGAAATCTTCCTTTGGTCCTCAAATATGGCAGACTCATTTCTGATTTTTGGTCCTTGCACTTGCATAGAAATCACTTCCCCCTGATTTTCAGATAGCTGGCTGCTGCTTTTCGTAAATCGGGTCTTAGCTCAAGTATTATCTTTTCAAAAAGGCCTTCCTTGACCAACTAGTTTTTAGATATTCTTCCAAGTTACTCTCTATTACATCACTCTGTTTTCTTTTCATAAAACATGTATCACCATCTTAAATTGTGTTTGTTTATTTAATATCTGCTTTCCCAAGTAGAATAAATCTCCATGACAGCGGAGATTTTGCCTTACTTATCATTGTATCCCTACTTTGTAGAACACTGCCTGACAGATAGTAAGCCCTCATTGTTTGTTTGTTTGATTTGTTTTTTGGTTGGAATCTTGCTCTGTCACCAGGCTGGAGTGCAATGGCTTGATCTTGGCTCACTGCAGCCTCCACCTCCTGGATTCAAGCAGTTTTCCTGCCTCAGCCTCCCAAGTAGCTGGGGGAGCCACCACATCCGGCTAATTTTTGTATTTTTAGTAGAGACTGGGTTTTGCCATGTTGGCCAGGCTGGCCTCAAACTCCTGACCTCAAGTGATCTGCCCACCTTGGCCTCCCAAAGTGCTGGGGTACAGGCGTGAGACACCATGCCCAGTCCCCCAATATTTGTGAAATAAGTAACAAATGAACTCTACAGAGTTGATTATGTAAGAAATAAAGTTTTCTAGGTTGGACTCTGGGGTCAGATGACCTGGCTTTGAATCCCAACTTGGAAATTTCCTAGTTATACAATCTTTACTAAGTGTAAAGCACATAGAATAGTGCCAGGCACATAGTCCATGTAAGAGGTAGGCATAGTTATTATTAGTAAATGACATAAAATATCTGTTTGATACAGTGAATAAAAGTAACATTATATTCTGCATTTTCTAGAATCTACCTGTAGTTACTAGCTTCTAAATTTGATTTTTATGTTGGCCACAAATATATTCCTTCTGCAAAAACAAAGTAGAGGTAAAAATAATTGGAAAAAAATGTAGCAAAAGCTTTAATTTTTTTCTCATTTACTTATTTCTAGGTGAAGGAAAAGCAAGAATCAGAACTGAAACTCAGATCATTTACTCCTCCATATGTATGTAAATGTGGCATTTTAAACTTATGCTAGTTTTTAACTTACAGCACTGTTTTTAATTACAAACTAATTTTTAAAATTTCCTATATGTTTTAGGCTCTTCAACCAGAATTATACTTGCTTCCTATAATGGACCACTTAGGAAATGTTTGTTCACCATCATCAACAGTTATTTTAGATGAGCGGCAGACTAATAATGGTGTTACTGAGGTTGATGGAACAATCCACAGACCAATTAGTGTAACTTTGTTCAAGGAGGAACCTGGAAGAGATCCCAGTTTGTTAGAAAACACTTTGAAAGAGCTTCCTAACAAGAATCAGGAAGAAGGTGATTTTAAACTGAAATGGGAAAAAGAAAGAGGCTATTATAGTATATTTTAGCAGTCAGGTCTGTAAGCAAACTCTGAGCAAACCTAGCCTTACGAATATAGGCAGTATAAAAAGAAAGCTGCAATTTCACTTAGGGATTTCTAAAAAAATAATTTTGCCAGGTAAGAGGAAAAGAAAACAATTAAGTACTATGTTAAAATAAAAACAAAATCAAAATAGTTAAAGCACTTAGATGAACTCTACCACCTACTTTTTTTGTAATAAAATAGTTTTAGATAAAAGTAAAGCTATAGGGGAAGAGAAAGGAAAGATGAGTGCATAAAACTTTGGTATTATTCAGAGACCAGAAGGATCAAGAAAACAGTAACAAACCAATACAAGCAACAACAAAAAACTTTAATGTTGGGGAACATGTGTATTTCAAAGAATTTTAAATTTTTCATCTGATTATAACTATCAATTTACTAACAATTACTAATAATTTGATTCTTCAAAAGTGATAGGAATGGTGGCTTATATCTGTAATAAGCACTTTGGAGGCCAAGGTGGGTAGATAATCACTTGAGCCCAGGAGTTTGAGACCACCCTGGGCAACATGGTAAGACTCCGTCTCTACAAAAAATGCAAAAAAAAAAAAAAAGCAAAAGTTAGGCAAGTATGGTGGCACATGCCTGTAGTCCCAGCTACTCAGGAGGCTGAGATGGAAGGATTGCTTGAGCCAGGGAGGGGAAGTTTGCAGTGAGCCGAGATTGTACCATCACACCCCAGACTGGGTGACAGAGACCCTGTCTCAAAATAATAATAATGATTATAAATGTTTAAATAAAAATTAAACTCATAAATACATAAAACTGACTATATGAATCATAAGAAAAAAATTAGTTGAATTTTTTTTTCACCATCTTACATTAAAAAATAAACTGTGAGGGAAAAGCAAGTATACTAAACATTTACAAATGAAATGCATCCCCCAGAAACTAAAGACAACATCCATTAAAGCTGTAGAATATACAAATTCTTAATCAGTTACATTTCTTTTATTCTAAATTTATGCTAAACCCAGCAATGTTCCAAAGTTAGTACTTTCTTTCATCTTAGGCACATTTAATATTTATTGTTTATTACTTGATACCAGTTAGATGCTCAATGAGAATCTTTACTTTCTTTGTCTGGCTACGTCACTGCTAAAGGAAAAAACACCTAGCAAACAAAAATTCAGCCTTGAGTCCTACTGTTTCTTAATGGTACAAGGTCAAGTGGCTAATGAAGTTGGAAATTGCCATGCATACTGAGAATAATGTCATATTTCACACCCTGGGCTATTAGCCAAATTTCTGAATTAATGCTATTTGCATAAAACTCTCTCACCAAACAAAAACAAAAACAAAAAAATAAACCAACTTTGGTAGGACTGAGTTTCTAATTCTGTGAATTCTTTGCAAGTACAGTTTTGATATGTTATTAATTTCTTGGTGCTTTATTCCAAAAAGATTATGCTTTAAATGAGAGGCCAGTGTGTGCTCATTTTCAGAAGTTCTAGAAAGAAAGAAAATAAGTATAAAGTATACTTTTACTTAATAAATGTAAAGAAGAATAAAGACTAATGATAATTTTACTACTCAGAGATAGCTTCTTTTAGAATTCTGATGTGTATTTTTCCAGTTATTATTTTTCAGTTCTTATTTGTAAAATATATTTTTATTTTTCAAAAATGAACACACATAGACTCTTAAAGCCTCCTTTATTTCAAAGTAGAAACATTTTATATCAATATGGATCTATATCATTATAGAAGTTCCTGTGTCATAATTTACTTCCCCAACCCTTTATTAATGTTTTTGCTCTCATGTATAGTGCAATCAGCAACTTTTTTTTTTTTTTTTTTTTTGTTTGAGATGGAGGCTTGCCCTGTTGCCCAGGCTGGAGTGCAATCCCAGTTCACTGCAACTTCCACCTCTTAGGTTCAAGCAATTCTCCTGCCTCAGCCTCTTGAGTAGTTGGGACTACAGGTGCACACCACCATGTTCACCTAATTTTTATATTATTAGTAGAGATAGGTTTTCACTATGTTGGCCAGGGTGGTCTTGAATTCCTGACTTCAGGTGATCCACCCACTTCTGCCTCCCAAAGTGCTAGGATTACAGGTGTGAACCACCACTCTAGGCCAGAGCAACATTTTTCTAAATGCAGTTTCATGCATTTTTCCTATTATTGCTTTTAGAAGTTTAACTTCTGTTTCTAAGGTAATGTAGCATTGTCACTGTTTTTAGAACTTCCAACCTTGTATGTTTTTCTCTGGTCACACTTCTTCCTTCTCCAGTAGAAATAACTACTACTTTGATTTTTGTGGTAATTATTTTCTTGCTTTTCTTTTGCCTTCTGTATTTTGAAGTTCTGTTATTAGGTGCATGCATATTTAGGATTATTATGTCTTCTTGATAAATTGACTCCTATATCATGTAATGTTTCTCTTTATCTCTGGTAGTAGTCCTTATTTTGAATTGTTTTCTTAACTTTAATTTGTAGTTTGTCTTTTTACTCTGTGATTCTTTTGATCATAGGAATTCCTTGTAGTTTTACAACTGAGAAATATATTCCTTAATAATACAGTTTAGTTTTGTCTGTTTTGAATTCTATGTATATAATTTTGGACTTGCTTCTCTTACTCAACATTATAAGAGTCATATCATCACATGTAACACTATTTATTTTCATTGCTGTGCTCCATTTTATATTCATACAGTTTATTTATATTATAATTTATTTGTCTATGGTCGATGGACATTTGGTTTGTTTGCAGCTTAAACTATTACAAATATGCTGTTATGTACATTTTTGTACACAAGTCCTAAATGTGCATGTCCAAGAGAATTGGCTTTGTTCATTGTTCATGTTCATGATAGAGTTCAACTTCACTAAACAACATCCATGTGTTTCCAAGGCAGTTGTACCCAGCAGCAATGTCTAAAAGTTCCTGTTGAACCATAATCTTGCCATTGTGTCATATATTTTCTGTCTTCTTGTTTCTCTGCTCCACATTCTAGAAAATATAGAGAATAAGGTAGTATAGATTTCTTCCAAATACATTTTCAGTTATCCCAAAATATCATTCATTCCTTCCCCACTGATTTCAAATGACACCTTTACCACACTATATATATATATATTCTTATATATACATGACAACTTTCAGACATTATCCATCTTCTGAACTAGTACTGACAATATTTTTTATATGTCTGTCAAGGTGATTTCCCATTCAGTATTATTATTCTTTATTGTGAGGTTTAAAATTGGATATCATACATGAAAAAGCTTTTTATCTGTAAGTCACCACAAAAACAAATACAAGTGATCTTTTCCAATAGTTTTGGTTTGAGCTTTTATTTCCTCTGTGGTTTATTGGTCATTTTGTTGGAAAGAAGTCTTTAAAAAAAATTTTTATAAATATTATAAAGTATTTGAGGACAAGGATTTATTGCTACTTACTCTGAGTCAAACACGGTGCCTAGACCACAGTCCTGAATAAGCATTTGTTGCAAATTAATAACTGTCTTAACATATCAATGAGTAAATAATATATAATCAATTACTGTGTTCTTAGACAATAACTGTAATGGTATAAAAATGATAACAGATGGTATCCCTTCTGAAACATGACATTTTAGAGGATAAATTTATGATAAATAATGAAGTTTGGGGAGAACATAGGTAATATGCTTTTAAGTAATTTTTAGATGTTTTTATACAATGTTTATATTGTGAAATACTTTTTAATTTTACATCTTGCTATTCTTTCATTTTGCTATTAGCAATTTTTGTGAATAAGCCAGTTTTCAATAACAGCAGAATCAACAGGTTTATATTTGACTAAATAACATATTCGTTGGGAGTTTTCTAACTGTTTAGTATAGTTTGGCTCATCAGTTAATAGCATTTTACTTGTAAATGTGTTTAATGCCATAATATGAAACTTTTTATTTACATTTCTTTGCAGTGAACAGGAAGGAACTTATTTGAAAAATACTAGTCTGTTTTGTGCAGGAGATTAGCAGATCTAGGATAATTTCTTCCAGTTTTCTGACTCCTATTCATTCTTACCTTACCCTATTCATGCTTCTTTCAGATTTGAAAGAATTCAGATTTGATAGAAGCATGAATAGGGTAAGGTAAGAATCCCCTGCTTCTTTGGAAAAATAAGGCTGGTGAGAATATACACACTTTGTTTTCACAAGTACTTTACAGAGGGAGAAAAGAAGTATTGCTTTCCCCACTTTTATACTGAAATGGGTATTTCCTCTATTGTCTTCTGTTTTTTCCCCCCCAGGGATCTGTGCTGCACATTTCTATATTTATGAAATGCCTCAGCTGTAACATATTTACTACTTGACCCCATCATTGTCCCAAACCACCACACTATCTTGACTTTTCTTTGGTTTCATACTTTTTCCAGTTCAGACTTTAAGCTTTGAAATTATTGTTGTACAATTCTTGGATTCTTAGGGTAAAGAAATCTTAAAAACCATCTTATCTATTCAACCTGAGAAAGCTGATTAAAAGAAAAGAAAAAAGTCTGGTCTAGCTTCCTTGCTTGTAATCTCCTTTATAGTGTTGTCAGCATCATTCTGCTTGTTACAAGTTGGATTATATATCTCCCTGTTTAAAAACCTTTGGAAGACGCATTAATTCCTATTTGAAGCCTAAGCTTTTTTTTTTTTTTTTTTTTGAGACAGAATTTCACTCTTGTCACACAGGCTGGAGTGCAATGGCATGATCTCAGCTCACTGTATCCTCTACCTCCTGGATTCAAGGGATTTTCCTGCCTCAGCTTCCTGAGTAGCTGGGATTACAGGTGACTGCCACCACATCCAGCTAATTTTTGTATTTTTAGTAGAGACGAACTTTCACCATCTCTAAAAACCAGGCTGGTTTTAAACTCCTGACCTCAGGTGATCCACCTACCTTGGCCTCCCAAAGTGTTGTGATTACAGGCGTGAGCCTCTGCACCCGGCCAAAGCCTAAGCTGCTTAAGATGGCATGTAGAACTTTTCAAACCCAGGGCTACAGCGTATGGCTATGCAGATTGTTTAGTGCCTACCTCCAGAAGGCTTCCTTCTCATCGATCATGATATGAATGAAGCTTTCAGGATTTACTTAATGTTGTGGTTATTTCAATAATTTTTATCTATTATTATTAGTAGTAATACTAATATTAGTATGAGGGTAGGAAAGGGAGGGAGAAGTACTATGAACTGGTACTTCTGGAGAGGTAGGTAGGGACTTGAACTATAAGAGCCTTGCTTGCAAAGCTAGAGTTTAGTAGATAATGGGAGGCCATCTGAAGATTTTAACTGAGTGGCATGATTGGATTTTAGTTCTAGAAAAACAACTTAGGTGACAAGATGGAAAATAGACTTAAGGACGAGGAAAATGGCAGTGGGATATAAACCAAAACTTAAACTTATGAAACTTCTCAGGATTAGACAAGGTGCTAGGTGCTTTACATGCATTATACCATTTTAGAAATAAGGAAACAGGAGTTAGAGAAATTACTTACCAAAAAAAAAAAAAAAAAAAAAGAGAGAGAAAAACAACAAGAACAAAAAATAAAAAAAGAAATAAGAGAAATAACTTAAGTCATACATGGCCATGCCAGGACTTCAGCTCTTGTGTGTTTGACTAAAACCCATGCTGTATAACACTGTGCTAGAGTCATACTGAACTTTTCACTATGGATAAAAATGCTCCACACATTCTGCTCCTGACACATACCATATTCTTTGCTTAAATTCCTCCTACTCTCTTCTTTGACAACAAACAGCTCATAGCTCAAAACTTAGTTTCACGGTTATCACTCCTTTTTCTGTGACTGTATCATATTTTAAACATATATTTTTTGGAGTTCTCAAAACACTGAGTCCTACATTATTATTTCTTTTTATGGGTGGGTAGCGGTGGTGTAGTTTACTATTAGCTTTACACAGCTGGTATGTCCATTTTTTATTCATTTAGCATTATATAGGTCTTTTAGAAAATCCATTTCTTTTGTTTTGTTTTGTTTGAGACAAGGTCTCACTCAAGCCCAGGCTGGAGTGCAGTGGCACCATCTTGGCTCATTGCAGTGTCTGTCTCTTGGATTCAAGCGGTTCTCCTGCTTCAGCCTCCTGAGGAGCTGGGATTACAGGCACACGCCACCACGCCTGGCTAATTTTTGTATTTTTAATAGAGACAGGGTTTCACCATGTTGGCCAGGCTGGTCTTGAATTCCTGACTTCAACTGATCCACCTGCCTCGGCCTCCCAAAGTGCTCAAATTATAGGCCTAAGCCACCACACCCAGCCTCTGTTTGTGGTCCTTAAGTGACAGTTTCAGTGCCAGGTGGGAAATAAATTGTAGCAGCCAAACTAAAACCAATATGGGCTTCAGGTTGCAAAATATTGTGGCAAGCCTTGTGGTTTTTTTGGGGGGGGTAGGGGGGAGGTGGGGGGTTGTTTTTTTGTTTGTTTTTTTGTTTTTTTGAGACAAGGTCTTCTCTGATGCCCAGGCTGGAGAACAGTGGTGTGATCATGGCTCTCTGTAGCCTTGACCTTCCAGGATCAAGCCATCCTCCCACCCCATTCCCAAGGAGGTGGGAACACAGGCATGTACCACCATGCCTGGCTAATTTATTTTATTTTTGTAGAGATGTTGCCCAGGCTGGTCTTCAACTACTGGGCTCAAGATATTCTCCTGCCCAGTCTCCCAAAGTGCTGGGATTACAGGCATGAGTCAACATGCCCAGCAACAACTCTTGTAAAATGACTTTTCAAATATTAATTTGGCTCACTTTTCTGGATTTTTATTCAGAAAAGAATAAGTGAGCTGGTCATGGTGGCTCACACCTGTAATCCCAGCACTTTGGGAGGCTGAGGTGGGTGGATCACCTGAGGTCGGGAGTTCGAGACCAGCCTGACCAACATGGAGAAACCTTATCTCTACTAAAAATACAAAATTAGCCGGGTGCAGTGGTGCATGCCTATAATTGCAGCTACTCTGGAGGCTGAGGCAGAATCACTGGAACCCAAGAGGCGGAACTTGTGGTGAGGCAAGATTGCACCGTTGCACTACAGGCTGGGCAACAAGAGTGAAACTCTGTCTCAAAAAAAAAAAAAATTATTTCTCCAAGGGAAAAAAATCTGTATTAATACTGCCAGATTCATGGATCTTTTGTTTATACAGACCATGTAGAACATTAGTGTTAATATTTTAAAGATAGATTGTGTAGTTTTCCTATATTAAGAAATTCTGTTAAAGGGAGATTTTATCAATGAAAATGTATGTGAAATAACAAATGATATTTTACATTCTGTATTTATACCAGCATTTTCCAGAGAAGTTTCCTCAAAGCACTTTTTCAAAAAATGCTTTGGCATGCGGATTTCTAAAGACAATTAAGGTCAGGCACGGTGGCTCACACCTGTATTTCAGCATCTGGGGAGGGCAAAGCAGGGGGATCACCTGAGATCAAGAGTTCAAGACAAGCCTGGCTAACATGGTAAAACCCTGTCTATACTAAAAATACAAAAATTACTGGGGTATGGTGGTACACACCTGTAATCCCAGCTACTTGGGAGGCTGAGGCAGGAGAATCGTTTGAACCTTGGAGGCAGAGGCTGAAGTGAGTCAAGATTGCACCTACTGCACTCCAGCCTGAGCAACAGAGGAAGACTCTGTCCTAAAAAAAAAAAAAGGCAATTAAATTTCAGGAAACCCCCAACTTACCTACCCCGTCTTGCAGATTTAGTTGTACATAGAGACAGAGAAACCCTGCAATAGGAGTGACTGTGTAAGGGACTGTGTTGCTGTTTGATGTTGCTTAATTCAGCATTTCCCAAGCTGAATTAACCAAAGAATTTTCTTTTCACATAAACTAATATTTCATGAAATTCACTTTGGAAACTGTTGCCTTATATCTGTATAGTAAAGTTTGTGGTGATTCTGAAACATAGAACGAGATTATAATGTATACATTTAAAAACAAAATTTTATTTTAGCATTTTCTTAACATTCTGAACTTTATTTGCTATGGATGACCATCAGCATCAGCTGGAGGAAAAGCCACTGCAGAACAAAGCCAGATTGCAAAAAATCAAATTGGAAATTCTGAGTTGCCAAGATCATTGGAAGATTCAGATAATGATTATTTTGACACCAAAAAAAGGTAATAAAATATAGATACTGATTCCACATGTCATAATCTAAACAATAAAAAAGAGAAAGATATTCAGAGTACTGTTATAAAGACTTCTACTTAAAGATATGAGTAAAATTAGTGATATTTTAATTAAAATTACCCTGATTCAGATCTTTACTGTTTTTTGCTAACTTTCCTCTCCAAGATAATGAGGGATAATTTATAACTTAGATTTGTTTCTATTGTAATATTTTTACCATCAGGACAACTTGATGACAGAAAAATTTCTGTCTTTGTTTGCCTTCATTAGAACTAATTATTCTGCCTCCGTTCCTAGTTATAGGTAAACTAATCAATATGCTTGATTTTCACATTGGTATCATTTCATTCAAATGTATAGTACTTAGGCAAGAGTTTTACACGGTCTTTTGAATTTAAAATACAGATTTTTATGAACAATTACAATAGGACTATAAACAAATATGCTTCTAAAATTTTCAGTTATTTTATCTTGCTATAGATATTGAACTAGAATTTAGCTATAATGAAATATGATTTTATTACTCATACTAAATGTAGCTTTACATGAATCATTAATGAGTCTGAAAGAACCTGTGATAATGGTCTCAGGCTGACTTTGAAAATTTCAGTATTTGTGTTTATAGAGCATTAAATAAAATACATGAAATATGAAAAGCTAATATTCATGGGATCATATTTTAATATGACTTTCAAATCTGCCATTTCCTTTAAGTCAGTGTCTTTGGAAAAATGAAGATGATACAGCTATCAGTAGAACACAGGACAATCAGGTACTATTTTTAATTTTTTGTTTAAACATGGTATTGTGACATAATATTTTTACTGAGATTAAGCAAACTGCAGATTAAAATGTCTAAGTTTTCGAGGAACATACTTCTAATATCAGTATTATCAATAGTAGTCCAGTTTTTCTGTTTTTATAATTAAGGTAACAGTATACTCAAAAAGGGGAAAAAAGTTATCCACCAACACTTTTTTGGATTATCTCCTCAAGTTTTATTACTAGTTTTAAGGTATACTAAACTTCACTTAACTAGCAGCTTTCATAGCTAATTTGTAATTTAATATATTAATACCTGTACTTGATTAACTTCTCTTTAGAATAGAATTATATAGTGTGTTAAGAAGCAGTATGCTAAAATTGTTTATCATGTTATAGTTACTAGCTGGTGACCTTGGATATGCTACCTAATTTGAATTGCACTGGTTTAAATGAGTTAATGAACACTATTCAGATTACCAGTTTATTCTCAAGAAATGATGGGAAGACGAGGATAATTTTGCTAGTATTTGCAGGATAAATTTAGGACAGTCTTAAGAATTATAACAGCTAATTTTAATCATAGCTATCAATGAGTACCAACTACCAGGCACTATTCTAAGTATTTTACACATACTGACTCATTTTATCCCCACAAAAGAAACTCCATGTGGTAGGTTATGGTTGTCATTCTCATTTTACAGATGAGGAAACTCAGGCACAGAGAGATTCCATGGCTTTCTCGGGTCATTCATATAGTTAGTAAGTACTGGAGCTGAGCTTAGATCCTAAATAGTGTAGGCTGGCTTCAGAGTTTGTAGTCTTAACCATTTTAATAACGACCTATCTAAATGATAATACTAATAATATAGCAACAACCAATTAGATAGCATTTATTGAGCCAATCACAGTTCTAAATGCTTTAACTATGTTAATTCATGTAATTTAACAACTATTTCTGGAGGTATTTATTTTCAGATGAGAAAACTAAAACACAGAAAGTTACATTAATTTTTCCATGGTTGTATCTTTCATACTCATTGGAAAAAAATCCCAAAAATGAGGCTTTAATTCTGCCAACAGATATACTACATTTTCTTGGTCCATTACTATTTTTCTAGAGAACTCTGTCATACCTTCTCCTCAAACAATCAGGACCTTCTTTCTCTTGTACTCTCAGTGATATTTTTTCTTTGTTAAATAGAATTAACTTGAAGAAAACCAATAATCTCAAAATTTTATATACAGAATGAGGTTGGGGTTGTGGTTCAGTTGAGATCCTCAGATAACCACTTCCTACACCATTTGTTAAGACTTTATTTTTCCTATTGTATTATTCAAAACTCAGTTGACTCTATGGATCCAGGACAATTTCCAGCCTCCCTTTCTGCTCAATGATTTTTTTTTTATCTTTATGCCAATACATCATTATCTTCATTACTGAGGCTTTATAATAGTTCTTGTTATCAGATAGTATAAGATTTCCAACTTCATTTTTTTTTCAAGATGATTTTGGCGATTCTAGATTCTTTGTGTTTTTATATAAATTTTAGAATCAGCTTGTCAATTTCTTACCAAAAGACTACTGAAATTTTGGGTGAAATCACCTTGAATCTGTCAGTCAATTTGGGAAGAAAACTGATAGCCTAACTATACTGAATCTTCTATGAACACAGAATGTCTCTATTTATGTCATTAGGTCCTTTCAGCAGTGTCTGTGGTTGCTCCTATACTGTAGTGCTCTTATAGATCTTTTAATATTACATTTATTTTTAGATAGATGATATTTTTGATGCTTCTCTAAAATGGTATTTAAAAATTTTTATTTTCTAATTGTCGCTAGTTTATAGAAATGTAATTGATTTTTACACATTGAACTCATGTATTGAGATTTTGCTAAATTCTATTCTATAATTTTTTTTTTGTAGATTCTTTAGGACTTTCTACATACACATTCATGTCGTCTGTGAATAACAACAGTTTTACTCTTTCTTTCTGTGTTATGAATTGTTTTTTTCCTTCAGCTTCCTGAATGTGAGAAGCAGTAATGGCAATAACAATGACAGCTTCTTGCTTTCAGCATATTTCTGGTGAAGGCCTCAACAGTGGTAACTTCACTAATGGAAACATTGTTTTAGGAAACCAAACCCAGAACTTGCTCCTTCAGTCTTTCTGTTACACTTAATTTCCTTTATTACATTTCTTCCTGCTTGAAACTGCACTGAAATGATTCAGCATTTGGTAGAAAGTGTGAATGGGCCAAAAACTTTTACAAATGAGAATCTCAGACTAGTTATTGGAAAATAAGTGCAATATTTTGTTAATGTGTGCTAGTAGAAACTTAGAAAAATATTATTGGGAATAGATTTAGAGCAGAAATGAAAGAATATAACTTTAGATTGGCTCAAGTTTAATAAATGGATACACTTATCAGAGATTCTGCATTTAATGTGCTAGCTCCAGCAACTGCAAGTGGTAAAAAATATTTTACTAAATTGAGTCAGGCTGACAGAAACCTAGACAATATGGTAGCTCATACTGAGTAAATTTAGAATGCCAGGAATTTTTTCTTAAAAAGTAGAGCAAGAAATCCAAAGACTTTGGGAAATAAAAATGTTAAGAGAGGATTT